>NC_077223.1:111314359-111643624 GCF_024763615.1 Phlebotomus papatasi
GCAAATAACACGACTTCTATAAAACTTTAGCAATGTGGAGACCGCTTAAGATCTTCATTGGAGATTATCGAGCAATAAATATATCGGTGCAAACATAGAAGAGGATTACTGCAGAAGATAATTCAATGTTTGTGTGGCAAAATATAGCGTCGCCTGAAAGATAAAGTGTCCAACTTGAAGAATTTCTGATCAATATCATGCCAGAGATGGAGAAAAAATAGAGCTATGAAAAACCACTTTTAATGTTTTAATCCGCATTGGACTTTCGTGGGTGTGAATGTAGGCTTTTATGTTCCAAGTTTGAAGCAAATTGAGTTTTTTTTCACAATCAAATAAAAACACCGAAAGTAAATTGAAGCAGGAAATAATTATCTGGAATTATTTAACGAGAAAATATTTCGGAGCAAATAAGTCAATAATTTAGAGATACTTTTGAGCACGTGAATCATTGAAAGATTTACTCTGAGTGTATGTTACACTTCGTTGGCATTTATTTGCGATAACAGGGCAATTTTATTTGCAAAATTGTGAATGTGTACACAGAGAAAATTTTTCAAGTATCCAGATTCAATACCCATGGTATTGATTTTAATCCCACCATTTCAATACCAAAATTATCCCAAATTTTCTTGAAAATAGGTGCATATTGGGATTGATTTTAGTTTCTGGAACAAAGTTAAGAAATATTGGGATTACTTTTAGGACATATTGGTATTAAATTTATGAAATTAATTTTTTGAGGAGGAAATGGTATTGTTTCTATCTCAATTTGAGATTGAATTTTAGAAATCGTGGGATTAATTTAATCCCATTGCAGCATTGATTTTTGAAAGTCATTATTTATTAGGAAACAGTATAAATTCTATCCCATTCTGGTATTGATTCTATCCCACTCTGGGATTGATTCTATCCCATTTTGGGATTGATTCTATCCCACTCTAGGATTGATTCTATCCCATTCTGGTATTGATTCTATCCCATTTTGGTATTGATTCTATCCCATTTTGGGATTAATTCTATCCCACTGTGGGATTGATTCTATTATATTTTGGGATTGATTCTATCCCACTATGGGATTGATTCTATCCCATTTTGGGATTGATTCTATCCCATTTTGGGATTGATTCTATCCCACTCTGGGATTGATTCTATCCCATTTTGGGATTGATTCTATCCCACTCTAGGATTGATTCTATCCCATTCTGGGATTGATTCTATCCCAGTCTGGGATTGATTCTATCCCACTCTGGGATTGATTCTATCCCATTTTGGGATTGATTCTATCCCACTTTGGGATTGATTCTATCCCACTCTGGGATTGATTCTATCCCATTTTGGGATTGATTCTATCCCACTCTAGGATTGATTCTATCCCATTCTGGGATTGATTCTATCCCAGTCTGGGATTGATTCTATCCCACTCTGGGATTGATTCTATCCCACTCTGGGATTGATTCCATCCCACACTGGGATTGATTCTATCCCATTTTGGGATTGATTCTATCCCATTCTGGGATTGATTCTATCCCATTTTGAGATTGATTCTATCCCACTATGGGATTGATTCTGTCCCACTCTGGGATTGATTCTATCCCATTTTGGGATTGATTCTATCTCATTCTGGGATTGATTCTATACCACTCTGGGATTCATTCTATCCCATTTCGGTATTTAATTTAGCCTTCCTAAGTGTCCCACTGCCAAACCTCCCCTTCACCGCATGAAGTGTTCATGTCCATGCCTTCTTCAGAGCCCAGTGCTCGGCTTTCGACATGGGTCTTTGTTGTGTTATACAAGAAATACCGAGCTCAGAGGAAGAAAAAGAATGTCTTCCACTAATCCCCAAATAGCCAAGAATTAGGCAATCTAGTCACTTGCAGTGTCTTATTGTGAAAAGTCTCACAGATACTGGTACAGTCGAGTTCATCAAATTTGAACTACACAAATTTGAACGACGGTTGAGTTCAAACTGTAAAATTTGAGGTTATGTGAAGAAAGGTTTTTCACAATAAATTAAATTGATATATTCTCTAAAGTTTTTTATCTTAATTTAAGAAAAGTAAATTTCACATGAATTCCGTTATGTTTTTGGAAATATTGTTGAAATTTGAGGAGTGAGAAATGTCATCTTTACTCTCCAAATGTTAAAATTTTAGGAACTTTTTTATCACATTAATTGCCTTGACGGATTCGTAGAGATGCAGTGGACAAAATCCTCTTTTATGCTAAAAATTAGCATCCTCTTTGAGGTTACACAACACGTGTGTGTACACTGTATCCACTGCAGCCCTTTTGCACTAATAACCAGGCACAAGACAGCACACCTTCATATTTCGCTTTAAATTCAGAACACTCGTACAAGACACGTCATTACCATCCTTCTACCCAAACCGATTCCAAAATGACAATAGGTTATTGATTTTATCCCACTGAGGTATAGATTCTACGATTATGGTATCAGTTTTATATTATTAAGACATTCTTATTCCCGATGGGATAGAATCAATCCCAGTGTGGGATAGAATCAATCTCAGAGTGGGATAGAATCAATCCCAGAGTGGGATAGAATCAATCCCAAAATGGGATAGAATCAATCCCAGAGTGGGATAGAATCAATTCCAGAGTGGGATAGAATCAATCCCAGAGTGGGATTGAATCAATCCCAGTGTGGAATAGAATCAATCCCAAAATGGGATTGAATCAATCCCAAAATGGGATAGAATCAATCCCAAAATGGGATAGAATCAATCCCAGAGTGGGATAGAATCAATTCCAGAGTGGGATAGAATCAATCCCAGAGTGGGATAGAATCAATCCCATAGTGAGATAGAATCAATCCCAAAATGGGATAGAATCAATCCCAGAGTGGGATAGAATCAATCCCAGTGTGGGATAGAATCAATCTCAGAATGGGATAGAATCAATCCCAAAGTGGGATAGAATCAATCCCAGAGTGGGATAGAATCAATCCCAGAGTGGGATAGAATCAATCCCAAAATGGGATAGAATCAATCCCAAAATGGGATAGAATCAATCCCAGAGTGGGATAGAATCAATCCCAAAATGGGATAGAATCAATCCCAAAATGGGATAGAATCAATCCCAGAATGGGATAGAATCAATCCCAGAGTGGGATAGAATCAATCCCAAAATGGGATAGAATCAATCCCAAAATGGGATAGAATCAATCCCAGAGTGGGATAGAATCAATCCCAGTGTGGGATAGAATCAATCCCAAAATTGGATAGAATCAATCCCAAAATGGGATAGAATCAATCCCAGAGTGGGATAGAATCAATCCCAGTGTGGGATAGAATCAATCCCAAAATGGGATAGAATCAATCCCAAAATGAGATAGAATCAATCCCAGAGTGGGATAGAATCAATCCCAAAATGGGATAGAATCAATCCCAAAATGGGATAGAATCAATCCTAGAGTGGGATAGAATCAATCCCAAAATGGGATAGAATCAATCCCAGAATGGGATAGAATCAATCCCAAAATGGGATAGAATCAATCCCAGAGTGGGATAGAATCAATCCCAAAATGGGATAGAATCAATCCCAGAGTGGGATAGAATCAATACTGGAGTACCCTAAACTCAATACTGAAATTGTATGAAATTAATCCCACAATGGGATGAAATTAGAAACTCATTGTGCTGTAATAAAGGAAATTCAAGGAGCCCCGTGGCGCAACTGGCTAAGGCGTCGACTCTCAAGTGAAGATTTGCTGCAAAGTTGTGAGATCGAATCTCGGCCGATGCAAAAAAATATGGATTCTTCAATGGACTTTGCGAAAATCAATACTACACTGGAATGGAATTAATACCAAAATGGGATAAAAAAATCAATACTGGAGTACTCTAAAATCAATACCAAAGGGGGATGAAAATCAATACGAAAAATAGGATGAAAATACCCTAAAATCAATACGAAAACTGGAATAAAAATATCCTGAAATCAATACGGGAAATGGGATAAAGACACCCTAAAATCAATACCAAGATGGGATAAAATTAATACCACAATACCCTAAAATCAATACTAACGAGGTATTGATTCCAAGGAATATTTTTTTAATCAATACGTGAATGGGATAAAATCAATACCTAAATACCCTAAAATCAATCCCAGAGTGGGATAGAATCAATCCCAAAATGGGATAGAATCAATCCCAGAATGGGATAGAATCAATCCCAAAATGGGATAGAATCAATCCCAGAATGGGATAGAATCAATCCCAAAATGGGATAGAATCAATCCCAGAGTGGGATAGAATCAATCCCAGAGTGGGATAGAATCAATCCCAAAATGGGATAGAATCAATCCCATAGTGGGATAAAAATCAATCCCAGAGTGGGATAGAATCAATACCAAAATGGGATAGAATCAATACCAGAATGGGATAGAATCAATACCAAAATAGGATAGAATCAATACTCATTGCGATTGAAAATTAATGAATTTATGGTATTAAATCAATGACAGAGATTTTCTTGAATTTAATCCCAAAATACCCTAGAATTTAATACCACGAGGTATTGGAGCCCTTTTAATACCAAAAGTATCCCAAAAAAGTATTGATTCTAGGGTATTTTTTTTCTCTGTGTAGGGGAGGCTAAAGTAATAATATATACATCTTGATTGCAATGATTTATATATTATGTGGATCCAAATAAAAGTCTCTTCTGTATCTCAAGAGGAAAGAAATTCATCAAAATAAGGGGGCAATTTTCAGCATGAATTATTCTGCACTCAGTGAATTGTGAACGTCTTTTTTCGGCTCTATGGGGAGAATGATTTGCAATAAAAATAAGGTAGCAAAAATTGCCGGAAGTAGCACAATTTTTGATTCAATGAGGAGAGAGGAAAACTGCAATCTTCCAATTTGGATCTCTTTTGTGAGGAATTAGACAATCTCGAGAAATTTAAGTACATGTTAATTTTATATTTCATCTTAATTGGGACAAATTTAGAGTGTTTCTTTTATTATTTTCCCGACCAGAAGAATGTGCAAAATTATCCCGCGAAAAATTTACTTAAGAGTCTCATGCACAGAAAAAGAGTTTGTTCAACAATGACAACACTTGTTGAATAATCTCACACAGTTATTTCTCAACAGAACCACCAACACATTTTTACATTAAAAAGAAAAACATAAATTTGTAGACTTTTTCTCTCTGCATCACTTAACAAGCAATACATAAAAAATATTACTAAAGATGTCACTAAAATTGTTTTGTTTTGCTGGAGGATGTTTTGCAGACTGTATCGAAAATTGAAATTAATTTTATTTGATACTCGTATATACAATTCTGAATATCGTGATACTTTAAAATATCGTTTATTAATTAGTTTAATAAAGAGCGTAAAAACGAAAATTATCAACGATTTGTAGAATATTTTTATCTCCATATTTTTTCTATTATTTCAAGATATTGTAGTGAAATTTTATTATGCTTTGAAAAAATTTGGTCATATTTTTGACACAAATTATTTAGCTTATATACACAAATTGTGTTCTTTTTGTGCAAGGAGACTCAGGTTGATTCCCGAGAATATTAGTTTGTAAAATTTTGCAGGAAAGGAGGTTAATGAAATTTATGTAAAAGAGCTCTAATCGGTACCTCTGGACGGTTAAGGCAATCACTCGTCGAGATCGAGTGAGGAACGTAACAGCTCGTGAGGAGCTAACAGTTGTATAGTTGCTTCTTCGAGTTGAGAGATCATACCTTCGATGGTATGTTCAGGTTCAGCGCATTAATATAAAAATATTTTCTAGAAAAGTTATGCAACAAGCCATTATGAGGAGGTGTTGACTTCGGGGCAGACCTAGGACAAGGTGGCTGAATTAAATTCAGGATCTTGCCTTGGCGCCCCTTGAGATCGACCGCGAATATCTTTTTGAAGTGGCGCAGGATCAACAGGCTTGTGCTGCTAGAGTTTTCGCCAAATAAAGTCTGTTACTTTCCAAAAAACTTAAATTTGTCGGATATTTGAAAATGAGTAAATAAATCATTTAATTTAGTTTGTGTCATTGGTAGTTCTTTTTCTTTTGTTCTTTGGCAAAATATTTTAAATATTGTAAAAATAATTTGTATCAGTTTAAAATAGCCCAATGCATAATGTATAATGGGCCCAAAAGGAGGCCTGGGTGCAGCGGTTCCGCGAGGAACCGCCCCCACTGTAATCTAAAATAGCCCAAAAATGAATACTAGGCAAAAAAGTTGTTTTTTTTTTATAAAAACTGCGACGATAATCTAATGGCCTCTACACACTAGTAGAATTTTTTTTTTTAAATGGCTTTTTAAAGAAAATTTCCCCTATCCTTGTAAGTAGAAACATCAATTTTTTTTTTTAAAAAAGCCAATTTTTGACGAAAATTGCTTCTAGTGTGTAGACACCATAAAAGGGTTTAAAGCCCTGAAGTAATAGTATACAAGTTATATTGTGGTTTAATCCTGTTTATATAATTTCCAGTGCATTCTTTGAAAGAATTTTCCAAAAATTCTCAATATGAGACACCTTCTGTTTCTTACATTCTCACTCACAAACTATCACAAGAATTTTCCTCTTGGGTTTCACAGATATTCACAGATATTTTCCTAGCACAATTTTGATCACAAAATTCTTCAATTCACTCCAAAATTCATTTAAAATACAATAGAAGCCACATGGACGTGCTTTGTTGATTTTCAAACACTTAATTAACTGGCATTCATTAAATCAGGTGAATCAGTCGCCAACACAGTACTACATTATTATTCGACCGCGAAAGTTCAACATACCTCGTATGGAACTCTTTTAGCGATAGCGCTCTGATCTCGCCAAAAACCGACTTCCAACTGAGCTGGGGATTGAGGCATGAGTCTCATTGTGAACTTGGTCCCCTCCTCATTTACTACTACACAACTGGAGGAAGTCTATTGGCCACGTTATCATAATTTCTCAATGTCATTCTTCTCACATACTATCGCATGTTCCATTGCAAGAAAACCTTCTTCAAGCCTTTCAACCCAGGAAAAAAGTGAGGAAGCAAGGTGAAAAGGTGAAAATTCATCCCATTCATTTCACATAGGAAAATAGTGAAAGAAACACCCCATATTGAATTCGCGTATTTGTGTGGCTTCTGGGTCTTTCTTAGAGTAAATTCGTACACCTTCCACTTTAATTCACACGGATCCGCTCGATCTCATTACAATGCGGATTAGATACTTTATACCATATTACTAGTGGTTGCATTTTCCTCAGACAGAGGCATTGCAACAATGGCTATTTGCTCAATGAGTAATCTGATAAGACACCTCTGATAAGGCAAATTGATTGGGGTTCCGAGAGGTTTAACCCAAATTGACAATAGGTTTTACTGTGTTGTCATATGCAATTAATCATCGGACGTTTAATTAAAATGCAATAGTGCTATCAGCAGGAGTTCTCTTAATTCAATTTAATTAGAACTTTATTAAATATTTTGAATTAATTTTGAAAACGAATTGAAATTGAATTGTGTTCTCTTATACTTCAAAAGCAATAATATTAATTGAATAACTATCAAAATCCAATTAAATATTAAATTTAGATATCATTAAAATTAATTTAAATAAATAACAAAATTTATTGTAATATTATAAGAAACGTATGAGTAAAGCTTAGCTATAAATAATATTTTGGAAAATATCTCCTTCAAAGTTCTAATCAATATTTTTTAAAGTTGCAGTTTTTGCATTTTAAGCGTTTTAATGATTAAATTGTATTTGCAGTGCCAGAAGTGAGCCAGAACTAGTATCAAAAATATAAACTTTTGAATTTTGCAAAACATAAAAAAAAGGAGTGGCAAAATATCTTATGCTTTACGAAATGCTAGGACTCGTTGCTGAGAAGCTTTACTACAAAACTAAATTCGTATTATTTACCTATGTGTAATATTTTTAAAATTCTTTAGTGGTCCAATTCATGAGGAAGAATGTATACAGAATAAAATATTTCGTACAATAGTTTGCAAATGTTTGTGAATTGATACTAGGGACTTACAAAACGCTCGTAAATTGTACAATTTACTAAAATGTTTTGTAAAAGTTTACTCTTTTTACAAACATTTTTTGTAAGATGATCACTTAGATACATAGATTATGTGACTTGCGAGCATTTTGTAAGTACCCCAGTAGGAGTTAATTTACGAACAATTTTACGAAACAGTTTTCCGTGTAATGTTAACGAGTTTGAGGACTTCGCTAACATTTTCCACTGCTATTATTGAAAGTTCTTTAATGCGACTTCTTTTTAAACAAGATTTTCAATATAAATTTTTCTCCAGTGAAGTTCGTTTTTACTAAACATTAAAAACATAAAAGATGTTTAATCACTACCGGACTGACTTATGTAGACTACTCTGCCTTTGAGTTCGAGCAATATGCAACGTGTTTGAAATACAGTACCGTTTTCTAAATTATTTTAATATTTATTTGTAAAATTTTCGTTATAATAGTGTATAATCTTTTTAATAAATCATTTTAATTAATTCTTGGGCAATCTTTTGACCAGACTAAATAAAGAGGAAGTTATTATACAACCGATACAAGATACAACCCTTAATATCTGCTAGGGACAGCAAAAGAAATACAAAAGGCTTTCTGGGCGAGAGATTTCGATAGTATTTCTTCGAATCTTCATCGACGTCATCAAAATCCAACTGTGAATGGTCGTTTGAGCGCTATCTCCCGCAGTTTAATTAATAGCGATGTGACCATGTGATTTAATTGAGAACAATCAGAGTCAATAAATAGTAATGTCTGTGCTTGCGAGCTTGAGTGATATTTTATCACGTTGACATCCCTCTGCATCGTCTGCCCGAGGAATAATTGCAGAGAAGGTCATTTCGCTAATGAAGCTGAAATATTTTCATGCGCCATAAAAGAGCGCGGGAGGTTGACGGATTTTTTTATGGGAAAATCAATGAAAAAATTAGTATTTGTCGCAGTGAAAATCACTGTTGTTTTGCCTCTTATCAGTCCATTGGCTTTTATCGCTGTTTTATCAGAGTCATGATATACACTTTCCACCGATGCCTTTAAGCTTTCATAGTCTCTGTGTTAAGAGGTGATACCCAATGTTTTCTGAATGGAAACAGTTGTTGGGTGTCAAAGCCACGTATAAACCTCCTCATGAATTGCCGCCTTTTTATTTGCATTGAAATTCAACACGAAATTTGCATATCTCTGATCCCACACATTGCTCACTATTTTGTCACATACATAAATTTTTATGGTCACAAAAAAGCAATACCATGACGAGACTTCCCGCACAATGATTGTGTCTCTTTTAGCGAAATATTCTTCTGGATCTGGAACACCATCACAAATTCTCATTGGAAAAACAATTGGGATTGAATTGCAATTTTTTTTTGTAGTAAAGAGACTGGAACAGAACTCTTGTTCGTGAAGAACAAAAGCTCTGAGAACTATTTAATGATTCCCTCACTATAGGTCAATTTCATGAAATGCATACCACAGCGGCAATTGGAGTCATTCTTCTAGCTGCAGCTTTTCATTAATTGAAAAGTGGGTTTATTTTGTTTATATTCATTCAATACGCTTCAACTGACAGCAAATATTAGAACACGTTCATCTCGTACAACAGTTTTCTCTGTCAAATGCATTCAATAAGGAAGACCTGGACCATTTAAATATTTAAAATGGAATTTAATTGTTCCTAAACTCAATGGGTTTTAGCATACTATCTACATGTAATTAAATATTTCATCCTATAAAATATATTTATGCTATGGTGTTATCTGATTGACTATATAGCTATGAATTAAAGTTTATGCTTTAGTCAATCACAGAACGTGATGAGACTATAATATTTTCGGGTTATTAATAACATTATTATTTAAATATATATAAAGATTTTTTTGGTAGGAGGGAAATATAATTTGTTTAATCACTCACCAATTTTAAACTAAATTTTCTCTCTCGTCGCTCTTCGATTTTTCGCGCGGATTGCGCCATCTATTGACTATCCTACATATAATATAGTAATAGTACTACATAGAACTAGAGATAGATCAATTATATCAATTTAAGTTTTGATATCTCAAACTCAATTATTGCTACATACCAGGTTGAAATTAGGAATAATTCTATTTCTAATTAATAAAAAAAGATAAAGGGGAGACTGGGGCAGAATTAGTGATGGTTAGTATTAGACAGTGTGGGATGTTACAGTTTGCCGTAGTAGGAATATTGAGGAAATCTTTATTTATTCTAAGTTAAACGCCTCCTTTCCTATTCATTGAAATATTTATCAGCCTCATACAAACATTTTTCTTTTTACAAATTATACGCAATGAAAAAATTGATTAAGTGGCTAATTCTTCCCCGGTCCCCCTGCATATGGGACTCGGGAAGAAAATCAGCTTAAAAAGAAACTATCTTTTCTAAAGTTTTGTATCTATCTTCAGTCAGTAAGAAAAAAGGGATGAAATGAAAAACCTTGAAAAATGATCTATTCATGCCATCTTTCTTTCTAATGTAAGTTAATAATTTTAGAGTATAGACAGTTTAAAATTGCTAAATCCTTTATATTATTGAGTTAAAAATAGTTAATATTTTTAAAGGCTATTGGCATACATGCTCTTTTCTTCAATATTGAGAAAAGTTTAAATCCAATTAAATATTTGACATACACCTTTTATCCATCATATGTATTAAAATAGTAATTACATTAAACCCTTTCAAGCAATATAATTTTAATAGCTGGAATTATGAAGTACAGTCGCTATCGCTATATACATTGTTTGAATCATTGAATATTTAATCGTTATATACGATGTGTTCTGATTCTGAACTCCCACTTAAGCTGATAAAGATTCGCGGAAGAATTTACAGGAAGATTTTACCGAGAGGGAGGCTTAGTACGAGAGCGTATTTTTGCTATTATCTCACAATTCTTATCTGCAGAGCCCGGCGCGAGACGCCTTTCGGCGGCGGCGGCTAAATTTCGTTTTACAGTCAGCGGCGGCTGGCGCGCCGGCGCGCCAGCCAAAGCTCTTGGCTGCGACGGCGCCAGGCGCGCCGGTTGTTTTTTCTTCGAATTGCATGCAGAAATTTAAACAAAATCTGCTGTTCTCAAATATTCTGTATTTTTCTCAAGAAAAACCGTTCGTGAAAGCTCTATAAATTATCGCTTTGGGTTTTTTTTTTAAATTGTTTGACAATTATTTGACAAAGGAAATAATTCTATGAGCTGAAGTGAAGCCTTTACGTAGTTTCAGAAAAATAACAATACTCCAACCGTCTTGGAATTCGTCCAGTTATTCATTTTACCGATCGAACTCCACAGACAGAGCGTGACGCTTTGATACTTCTTTTGAAAAAAGATTTTTTCGGAAGACAAAATTACCGTGACAAGGAAAGTACTCGGGCCATCGGAAGAAATTTCTTTATGAAACTTTGCATATTACTTAATTTTAGAACGACAAATACGATAGTGCAATTTATTGTGTAACCCGTTAGAGGGTGACCTAAAAAATATGTTTTTTAGGGATATCTCGAAAACTACTCTCACGATTGTTGTCATTGTCAGATACGTTTTTTTAATGTTTTTCCATTAAATTTATGAAATTTTCATGAAATTTATTAAATTTTCGTGAAACATATACAAATTTACTGTATTAAATTGAATGGTAATGACTGGTTGATATATATCTTGCGAAATGTATTGCACAGATTATGTTTTGTAAATGAAATGAAACTGTACTTTTTAAGTGAACGAGTATGATTATTATGATAATAACATTTATTTTCAATTCAATTCCAAACCATATAAATATTGTATGGAGTACGATATAATATGAATAAAAATTTTTCACTTTTTAGAAGGTCCGTTGCTATTTTTAGTTATGAAATTTATCTATTTTTAAGGTTTCATCTCTATTTGTTAAATAAAATGGTGCTGAAAACACGCACAGCTCAAGCATCAAACGGGCATAATTGTGCTGAGAACATGCTTACATCAAGCATGAGCGGGCAGATACTTCGCGTAAAAACACGCACAGCTTAAGCACAAAACGGATAATGATGCGCTTAAAAATCACGCATAGTTTAAGCATAAAACGTTTATTATTCCGCTTAAAAACACAAACAGCTTAACCCTTTAACAACGAGATACTTTCTACGGACTGAAAATCAACAATAAAAATTAAACTGGGAAATATAATCAATGATTAGTCTTACATCTAACCTTGGAAAGTCCAACAGAGTCTGATTCGGTGTATTTTGTGCTTCTATGGACGATAGGGACAAAAATAGCCCAAAAATTTAAGTAATTTTTCTGACAATACCAATGAATTATATTTTTCGCTTTAATGAAAAATATTACATATGAGTATTGTAGTTTTTAGTAGCGAAAGGGTTTTGCTTAAAAAAAAATTGGAAGTATAAAAAATAAATAAAATCAATTATGAATTTGAGAATTTAAAAATTAACCATTTTTGAGCTTAAATATTTACTACATATCAAATAGCTAGAGACTTTCAAAAAATATTGTAGATTCCTTAAATCTTCTACTTTACAATTATGTACAGACATAAGAAAAAAATAACTTTGGGTAGTCAGGAAAAATTATTTTCTTTATGGGACACCGGTGTTCCAATCGTCCTTAAAGGGTTAAGCATAAAACGGTTAGCGCTTAAAAACACAAACAGCTTAATCACAAAACGGTTGATATTCCGCTTAAAAACACGCACAAATGAAGTACAAAACGGGTGACATTCCGCTTAACACGCACAGCTTGAGCATAAAATGGTTATTGTGCCTAAAAACATGCATAGCTCAGACATAAAACGGTTAATATTGCGCTTAAACATACGCACAGCTCAAGCACAAAACGGTCGATATTCCGCTTAAAAGCACGCGCTACTCAATCATAAAACGGATAAAAATTCGCTTAAAATCACTCACAGCTGAATCGTAAAACGAAAAAAACGCTTAAAATCACGCACAGCTCAATCATAAAACGACTAAGAATGCGCTTAAAATCACGTACAGATCAATCATAAAACGGTTACGAATGTGCTTAAAATCACGCACATCTCAATCGTAAATCGGTTAAAATCACGCACAGCTGAATCGTAAAATGGTTAAAAATTCGCTTAAAATCACGCACATCTCAATAACAAAGGTTAAGATTACGCTTAAAACCGTTCCATGATTGAGCTGTGCGTGATTTTAAGCGCAGTCTTAATCGTTTTTCGATTGAGCTGTACGTGATTTTAAGCGCATTCTTATTCGTTTTTCGATTAATCTGTGCGTGATTTTAAGCGCAATCTTAGCCGTTTTAGTTTGAGCTGGGCGTGATTTTAAGCGCATTCTTAACCGATTTACGATTGAGCTGTGCGCGATTTTAAGAGCACCCTTAGTCGTTTTATGATTAATCTGTGCGTGATTTTAAGCTCGTTCTTAGCTTTTTTTTATGATTGAGCTGTGCGTATTTTTAAACGTATTCTTAACCAATTTATGATCGTATTGTGCGTGTTTTAAACACGATTTTGGATAGCGTTTTATGCTTGCCCTGTGCGTATTTTGCAAACGATTCTAGGTATGTTTTTTGCTAGCGCTGTGCGTATTTCACACACGATTTTAGAGAGCGCTTAAAAAATAAAAAATAAATACATAAAATTAAAAGAATTATAAAAAAAAAACTAAAAAAAGCATCGTGAGAAATTTATGGAAGAGTTAGTTTTTTGGTGACAAAAACAAATTGTGGAGCATAGGTTTCAAAAGAAAACGATAATGGAATTTGAGTATATATGAAAACAGGGTCAACAAAAAAACAGTGATAAACCCAGATAAGCTTGTGGTAACTAAGATTCTTTACAGGTGACCTCGAAATGCGTGCAACTCGGAGTGTTTGCAACTTGGTATGCGTGAAAATTCAATTGTGAGTTGAATTTCGGGGGTAAAGAATCGCGTCAAGTAAACGGTTTTCGTCGGTCGAAATGAATAAAATTGGCTCGACGCGATTCTTTACCCCCAAAATTCAACTCAAACACGCATTTTGAGGTCGCCTGTAAAGAATCTCAGCTACCATAAGCTTATCTGGGCTTGTATCACTGGTCATTTTCTATTGTGAATTTAAATAGTCCGAGTGGAAAAGGCAACCAAAAAATCATTGAAATAGGTTAATAAACTTTAAAGATAGAGTCCGGTCCATTTGGATATAGTAAGGGTCGGGGTACAGTGGGTTGCGGTAGAGACGGATGGGACCCATACATCCTTAGGACAGTTTCAAAGTTGCCCCAATTCAAAGTGCCCCACTTCCTATTTAACAATCGCAGAAATTGACATATAAAAAAAGTTGTATTGGAATGCAAAAAGTTTTTTTCGGCGCCTAACGGCGCCGCGCCAAAAAATTTCAGCGGCGCGCTCGGCGGCGCGCCTCAAATTTTCTCGGCGGCGGCGGCTAAGAAAAAAGCTGGGCGGCGCGCTAAAAACGGCTAAAAGTCGGCGCGCGCCGGGCTCTGCTTATCTGTGTTTTCTTCGGAGTATGAAAAAAGCATTGGTGGAAAATCCAGATATAAAAGAAAATACCAATTCTTTCGCTGGTGAAGAGCAAAAAAAAGCAAGACAATTCGCCAGATATTGAGATTGAGAGCTTTCTGAGACATAATCAGAGATTTTTTATGGTTCACCAGCTGGATCAGTGATGATTCTGTGGTGGAATTATCTCACTCGAGCCCCGAATCGGCATCACTTTCTCGTATTATCTTGTGCTGCATTTCCGTTTCGTCATTCTTATTAGAAAAAAATCTGTTCTTTCTGTGATTTAATCATCAACGTGAAGATTCTTTGGAGCAAAGAGAAGATTATAATTTTTTCTCCATTTCTCTTTCCTTTGCGTGTTCATCATCCGACAATCGCCATGTGAAATCACAGCTGTGAAAAGATTTGTCATCATCTTCTGAGATATTTCAGAGAAGGAAGAAATATTTATATACATCACACCGTGTGAAATTCTCTAAAAATGTTATTATTTTAATTATCCCAAAGTCTTGGAAACAATTTAATAAAAAGCATTGTAGAAGCAAATTTGTAAAGTAATTTCCCCAGGAATGCAAAGTGAATTTACCATGGGAATGCATTAGATGAGATTACAAATATCTCGTACAAACTCAATCGTCTTCATTGACGCGATTCCGCGTAATGTTATGCAAAAGAGGTATAAATTCACACATGATTGAATTTCAGGGTATGGAACCCAGAAATAAACCTGCACAATTGTCACCAAAATTGACACAATAGCTATTTACAATCAAACACACCTTCCGCAATGAACCCTCAAATTGTGCGGTTTGTATACGTTATTTTAGCTCCGAGGCATTGTGCGAATCATGAACTCGAACGATGTCAAGTTTAAAAGAACTCGCAGTGTTTGTGATGAAAACCGCAGTGTCCCACAAAACATCGCGGAAATTGCCATATGCACATAATTTTCAGAAATTTCAGTCCCCTTGTCATCAAAACTGATAAACAATACAGCACAGATAGCGATAATCACTTGATAGGCAGACACTATAAAGTGACAAACATTCCAGAGCTTTGGACACTTCATTCAATTTTAGAAATTATTAAAAACGTATGATGGTTACATACTTTTTATTATTATTATTATTATTATTATTATCATCATCATAGATTTTCAAATTTTACCATAGTTTTTTGATAAATTTCTAAACCAGTTGAAATCAGTTCGATAATAAATCGTAATGTGCCTAAAAACTGCTTAAAGATAATTTACGGAGTACTCTACGTTGTCAGTTAGAGCAATCCGCGAAGTTGAGACTCTTTGCCATCTCTTTTTTATCGCATTTCCATTCAACTAATATTTGGTTTTTATTAATACTTGTTTGGTAATGCTTATAACTCAATCGATTCGTGCATGGTCTTATTAGATGCAAATGCGATTTTACATCATTCGCTTGAGATGTTTGGCAAAACATTTTAATTTTTTCAGCAGAAATTATCCAATTATGGAAATGTTACGAAATATTCTCTTCAAATATCCATTAACCAAGTCAACAAATACTGATTAGTGTCTCAATGTTGTAATAGAACGATTTAAAGGGAATTTGATGTGAATGACTGTGAAAGTTTCATCAACTTTTCTTCATACTGAAAATTAAGGTTTTTTTTTTGGAAGCAGATACAATAAAAAATATAATTTTATTGGCGTGTTTGAGAGCAAATATCAGCAATTAAATAATAAAAGAAATGCGACGTGCCAGAATATGTAATATAAATATTGAACAAGTGAATTTGTGAGTTCGCAAATACGATTAGACTGACAAATTTGTAATTTATTTGTAATTTATATGGTTGACCTATTGCGTGTCTGAAGCACTTTTTGTTACCTTCCGTTCCTTTGCACAATATTTAAATGGTGAAAAGCGCCTAAAACACGCCACATGTTGCTTTCTTTTACATTATTTTTATTTTCGTCATTATACTATGTCGTCGACGGAAATATTAAAGTGGATTAATGAATGAAGATATAGGAGCAAAAAACAAAAATTTGTAAGTAAAAAAAACATCAATGATTCGAGACACTTGCTTCGTCTGTATAAAAAGTTATTATAATGATAATGCATCTTACGCAATTTCCCACCTCTAATCGAAAGACATTCTCTTTCTCTTCAGTTGAAAAGTTGAGTATATTACCAGAAAATTAGTTTCGAATTAGAGTGATACTTTTGTCGGATAATTCAAATGCGGAGATTATTGTACCAAATAAATTGTAGTAAATTTAATATAACACATTGAAATTCATAAAGAAAGTTACTTAAAATGTTGAATTAGTAAGCGAGTGCGAATATAAATTAAATTAATAATATTTGTTTTGTTTTGATGGATGATTGTGATTTATTTTTGTCATAAAATGGAAAATAATGCTACTTTTACTTCGAATGTCTGGCCGTTTAATTAATGTGCAAAATATTTGAAAATATTTTGTAAGTTAACAATCCATAAACTTTTGATTTCTACAAATTTATGGCGTTGGTAAAATTGCGTGGGAATCACTGTGCAAGATTTGTGTATTTGGTAGAAATTAGGAAGACTTAACAATCCGCTAAAATTGGTTATAAAAATTCAGCGACTCTTGGTTAGGTTCCTTTAATATTCCTTAAGTTAAATGTAAAGCTGAGAATATTGATGGTAAATGGTAAGACGGCGATGGAAGCGAAATTTTAAGTACAATTTCCCGTGTAGAAGTAAGAAGGATTCTCAAGGAAACATTAAACGCAGAAGATGAGAAACGACATTGTCACTAAAATGGGTAAAGCTTACGTGTTACTGACGTAATTTTTCCCTCAGTGCAATCACATAGGTCTTTCGAATGATCATTTTGAAAGATTAATGTTGTAATTTTGTCCAAGTAGATTTGTTCTGACATAACTATTTCGTAATTAATCAAAGCATAGATCTCAGGGCTACCCAAAGTGATTTTTCCAACATACAAATTACGTTTTCTTCACTTTTTTTCTAAAATACAGTGAAGTTTTGCTACTTGAATATTTTATAATTGAGGTAAGAATTTCTCTGTCTTTTTCTGTTAATTTTAACAAATCAGTAAAAATATTATTTAGTCAGCATAAAAATAAATCTAAAATATTAAAAATAGTGGAATATTATAGCATAAGGGAAAATTAAAAATTTTATGTGATATAGTGGAATATTTTCTTAGGTTTAAAGAGAATTTGCAATTCAATTCAATTTTGACCATTTTATAGTTCTTTAAATTAAATGAATCGACAAATTCTGTTCCAAATGCAAAAAATACCTACAAATCATTTTTCACAACAACAAAAATGTTTCATAGCACGTAATTTTACTTTGTATAATGATTGCTTATTCTTGCACCATAATATTCAAAATTTCAAATTAATTTCGCACGGTAAAGGTAATTGTAGTTTCAATTTGTTAATTTAAAAGTAGAATAGAAATGGAGTGAAATAAATCATATGACAATAACACCATACTCTCAAAATAATTACTTTTCTTTGTCAATTTGTAGAAAGGATTGCGTCAACACGGTGCTGAATTAATATTAAGTCTTTTTCAATTCTTCACCTTTTTTTGTTCCTTTTGAAAATTGAAAGACCAAATTTCTGTGATATTCAAATTAAGCAGGGTACATTTTAAACTCGACATGAGACGGAATATTGAGTCTCTTGGTGGCCGTTTAAATCTTCTCTGAAAAATTGAGGGCACGTTTCATCCGGAAATTCATTATGTCGGTGAAACATGCTAAAGAAAGAGTCGTCGTATGCTTAATCTATTAGTTCTTCGTGTATCAATATCCAACTGATTTTGGTCGGATATGCAAATTTTTCTTTTATGCAGTCTCTCAATAAATGTTGTCTCACTTCAATAAAAAATCACTCACAATACAACTCAATTTCCATAAGATTTAGTGTTATCTCTAAGATGATAAGGCTAAGTGATATGAAATAGTAATTATATCATGTTATGTAACACAGAAACCTATTATTATTTACGTGAAGAATCACTTAAGTAGCGGCAAATGTTATTTCATCCCTTATATTGTGTGTACCAAAGTCAAGTAGACAAAAAGCATTTATAATACCAACTTTTGCCATGGCATCAAGAGGGAAATTTAGCTGACAATTTTCCTCTCCCTCGTGAATTTCTCGGGAAACAAAGCGTTTGTGGTATACAAAAGACAATTTTCCGTGAACAATGCATGCAGGTCTATATGAGATTTTGCAAACAGGAGAATTCTGTGTATCAATTTTCTCCAATTCAAAACCACTGGAAAATTGAATGAATTTCCATGCGCACAGATTGACAATACATTAGATTTGTGAGACAAAATAAGATAGGTCCCAGCGGTTTTAGGAGAATTAACCAGTAGTAGTCTTCCCAGATTGAGATGAATCTTATTACCCGAAATTTGATGAATTTTTAAAAGAATTAAATTTAAAATTAAAAGACGAAACTTCAAAAGCATTCTAAATATTAACTGAAATTTCAATTCTGAATGGCACTTATAGGGAACTGAAAATGCAACCTACAAAGCAATTTTTAGCATTCGCCTATGACGTGTCATAAGAATTAAGGTTTAGTTTTGGTGGATTCGGGCGTCGCTGGTCGACTGGATTAACAATTGTCGAATAGGATACACACTTCACAATTGTGTAAAAGATACTTTCGAAATAACAGCTTAATATTTGTGAGATATGCTTACTTTATACGGAATGGTCATTATTTTAACTTTTTTAATGCAATCATTAGATTAGTTGGTGCTATCAGGGAAAAGATGAGAAGATAGTGTGTAGATTTTGGTGAGGCTTGAGAGAGCAGTATGTTTTATGTTACTAAGATGACTGTAGGTACCTTTCGAGGTATTCATAAGGAACACTACAAATATATCTAAAATAAACTGATTTTTAAAAATACTTTTATGATTGAAAAATGCTTAAAATTTTGCACTACAGTTGAAACGAATTGCCAAATATGCAAATCAGTTGTAATACAGGTCAAGAAACTGCTGCACCCGTCAAATTTAAATAGTTTATTTAACATTAAAAGGAAATTTCAATGTTATTTTTTAGTACATTCATGCACTAAACATTTTATAGCATTCGAGAAACTACTTAGAAACACTGTTTTCTTATTTAGTACTACTAGTACTACTACTAGCATTAGTTAAAAATCACATCTAAAATACAAAACTACATAATTTTAACTATTTGCAATTTTTTAAACTTGACTCCATTTTCATTAATGGTGTGCCCCTTTCTTTTGGAAAATACAAACAATTTAGTATTCGTATGCGTAGTTGCATGATTATAGAGATAAAAGCCTTGGTATAAAGTATAAACAAATGGAAATTTACAAATTCGTAAACTATAGCAACGAGATTATGCAGATGATGATAGGAAAATTGTGACAGAATACATTTTCAGAGGAAATTGTTGCATTGAGCCGAAATAAATGCATTTTTAACTTCCACAAATATTGTGCACCCAGAATTCTTCAACTCATTTAAAATATGCTTATTTGTTGAGAACAGAAAGACAGCATTCCATATGTACCGGGAATTATGGTAAAAGAATAATATACAATACAATTTTCAGTTTGTAAACTTTCAAGTTGTTGTAAGAAGGGAAAAGAGAATAATTTACGATGAAGTAGTATTATTCCGAAATTGTTAGTTTATGGCTGGTGAGGTTTCTCAATGGAATTTTCTTCTCTGCATTTACAATTTTATGTTTATTTTTGCAACGACGACGAGAGGAAAATGCATATCATTCGTCTCAAAATAGAATCCATCAATGGCTTCAGTTGAGAAAAAAGCGAGAAATTTTCTTGCGAAATAGCTTTTTGCTGTGGGGATTTTATTGATTCATCAGATCATTAACACTTCGATTTTCTAAAAGTAATCACTTCGACACTTTGTAGCAAAGACTGCATCAGAATCGTGGGGTTTCTTGAGTATACTCCCCAACAAATGGCTGTCGCCTTATTGGTTAATGACACTGCTAACGAGCTTTGATTTTAATCTATATGAACATAAAATTTTTCCATAAAAATTATTTTTTTGCGACATAAGTTGTGATAATTCTTTGATGGAAAACTGAAATTAGACATTAGAAAGTTTATGAGGAGTGTTAAAACCATTAAGTTTGTGCTAGAAATATTGACTATGAAATTAGCGACTTTGGCTGTTAAAGTAATATTTAGTTAATGTAAAAAGAGCTTAAAAACATTTAATGTCTTATAGGATAATGCAGAGACAAAATAACCGATGTACGGTTCGTTATAGGGATGATTTTCTTGAAAATGGTAAACGTCTCGAAAGTAGAATTTAAATACAAGGTTTCTGTAGGATTAGAATAAAATTTTTAAAGAAGTTCTTTTTCAAAGCCATTTATTAGAGAATTCTTTGTTTTTAATATCCATTAATTTATTAAACAAAAACTTTACAGATTAATTCGTTTTCACGTGATAATCTTGACAGCAACCAATCCAAAGAACAGTGAATTATGTAAAAGCACTTAAGAACAGTAAAGTGCAAAAAAGCATGTTCATTTTTCATTAGAATAGCGCTATAATTCTGATCCGGAATAACTAACAAATATTTTGAATGAATTCCCAGTTTCTGAAAACTTATCTATCACAATCGGTCTATGATCAGATGGGTTTAAAAACCAGCTAAGAAATTTTAATACTATCAGATGGTACGATAGTATGTGTCTCAGGTGACGCTTTTAGTATTGATTGTCAATGTGTTTCTGAACTAATTTATTCTGGCCTAAAATTGAGTAAGTACAAGTACCATAGAGCTTGTAATCAAATGCCGTAAGCTATAAGGCAAATGGGTCTAAGGGGTGTAAGTGTATTACACACTTGGTTCCAGATAGAATATTAATTGCATTTTATTGAATCCACGTAAAACGATGAAGTGAATCATGATAATGGCATTACGAAAGGGGGTGGCTGGGTGGACAAGCTTTTGTATCTGGAGGGCAAAACCACTTGGTTTGCTGTCAAATGTAAATTAGTGGAGGAATTTCGTGTTTATCGGTGACTCTATGTACATAAAACAGTGCTTTTTGAATAGAGGTGAAACGCCTGTAGGAATTGAGGAAGAAGGACTTTGAATTCACTTGTTAATTGAATTGGGGTGCTAATCAGTATTCCCAATGAGAGATTTTCCAACCTAAAAGATAAACCCTCATAAGACTCACCATCATCTCTTGCTCCATAATCTTCCCAACTCATACAATCTTCTCGTTTTGCCTCCTTTTAGAACTCGCTGGATTTGCGTATATTTACACAGCAATTGTAGCAACACTTGTTAATTACACTTTCACCTCACTACTCAACCCTCTCAATTTGTTTTCACCATGGGTTGCACAGCGTGTTAAATTCACTGTGGATTAGGGGAATGAACTTGCTAAGAGCAAAATGTAAAGTTCTGAGTACAAGAAATCCGTCCATTGAGAATAAAACCGAAAGATCAATTGATGATGGTGCTTTCAAAAATAGTCGGAATCTTCACGCTACAATGTCCATTAAACATTCATTGGTTGATTATACAAACACCATCACTGAAATGTTGTACACAGTTGTATATTCTCTCAACAGAATTCCAAATTGAATTGAGAATGTTGTGGGTGAATTGGTAATGTTAGTATATAGATAATTAGTAATGCAAAATTGACTCGGTACACCGAGAAAAATTTGGATGGTATTTTCTACAAATCGTGTCTTTAAATTCTACTGCCTCAAAAGATAGTAGAAAATACCATCCTCCATAGAAACTTTCCTTTAGAATCTACCATCTTGACATTTTAAAATTTACTATCCTATGGATAGTAAATTCTAACAGCCGGATGGTAAAATCTACTATCCTCATTTAGATTTTACCTTGACCTCTCTTAGATTCTAATATCCGGGAAGTAAATTTTACTAGCCGCATATTAGATGTTAGAATTTAACTGGAAGACAGTAAAATTTAACGGAGGATAGTAATTCGGATTGAAATTACTATCCAAGCTAGTAAAATTTGCCATCCTGCTGTTAGAATGTCATTTTGGAATATCGTGGGTGCCGATGCAACGGTTCCCGATATGCTTTGAATACATTATAGGAGTTCGTGGCGCAGCTGGAAGATGCTGGACTGTCATCACAAAGGTCGCGTGTTCAAATCTCGGCTCAGTCGTCAATGTTGGAAAAAGATTTTCACGCATCAAAATGGCTTGAAATACAGAGAATGTCATCCAGGAAGAGCCCCAAGCCCTCAAACAATGGCCAAAAATTAATGTAAATAGGGAAAAATAAATTTTTCCGACATTTTTCATTCTAATATTCGGCTAGTAAAATTTACTATCCTGCCAGTAAAATTTACCATCCGGCTAGTAAAATCTAATATCCGGGATATTAGAATTTACCATCCGGCCATTAGAATTTACTATCCATGTAATAGATTCTACAATTTTTGACAGTCCAATTTAATATCGCGTTTGCTGGGTGACTTTTCTACTATCCGGCCATTAGAATTTTGTATGGAGGATGGTAAATTTTACCATCCACATTTTTCTCGGTGTAGCATAGCTTAACCGTTATTTGGTGGGAATTTCAAATTTCTGGTGTTGAGAGCTTTTGCATTCACTTTTCTTTGATGCTACTGATTTGTATAAATTGCAGAAATTATTTAGCAATATTCTTTTTGGGTGTTCATTAATCAAAATCCACAATAAATCTATCGTATATATCTTTTGATAACTTTTCTTCAGATTTCAAAGACCTTTTCTTCACTATAAGCACTGACTGTAATTCTTGATAAAATTGAAACATTTCACAGTTCTTCACTCTAACCACATATTTACCGCTATTACACATATAACGTTATTTTTACCTAAAATAATCATGTCAGAACTGACTTAAAAGATAAGTAAGTCTTCTGAAAGTTTTCTTTAACAAGATTTACGTTAGAAAGGTAATATTTTCGTCAATAAAACGTAAGTTTCTGCCACATGGTGACTTTTATTGCATGAAGATTACTCCTTACTTTTGAAAACCACGATATGGAGGTGCCCAAATAATTACTATGACTTTATTCTGAAAATAACTATATACTGACTAAATTTTGCTACTTGGGTTAGGACGGCGTAATTCGAAAAGCTTCAATAGTATCCTGATTTATAAAAGCAAATTCTGTGATTTCCTTAAAGTTATTGAACATTACGTCTATAATAAGTAAGTTATCTGCAATATTGTATAGATGTTTATTTATGACAAAATGCGTCATAATGAATAATTTAGAAAAAAATCGTTTATGTATTAAAGCATCCTTAATGCCATCATAAAAATAACAAACAAATTAAATGTTTATCAAAAATAATAAATTCTCTGTACGGATTAAAGAATCTCTCTTCGAAGCTTTTTAAAAATGCAAAAAGATCTCTGTTCAAGTTAAAGATTCAAACAAGTAGATTTACATGGATAACTTTATATTCATAATACTTGGTATTTTGAATATTTCTTGTTCAATTTCCGAGGTGAATTCTCGACAGAATTCCTCATGATTTATGCATAATTTATTAATATAACATTCTCATGCAGATAGAATTTGAGACTTTTCATGAAGCATCTCATAATTTAGAACTTTCGCCACTTCATCAAATAATCTAGTGATGCAAAAAATATATTCTAAGTAAATTCATTAGATTTTGCATAACGAGGTTCTAGAGACGGTTTTTTTGGTGTAAAATAAACTTCACCTTCATGGCTTAAAATGTTGACTTTCATGTCAATCAAACCAAAAAAGTTTACCCCTATTGAAGTGCGATGTTTGGGTAATTGGGCGTGTCCTAATTTAATTCAATTCGACAATATTTTCTATGACTTCATCACCTATTTTTTCCTGGGCTCTATGTGTCTATGCAGAGGGACAGTATAGTGTGAAATGTAATTAAAAACATTGTCAAGAATATCACCTGCGCAGTGTCCTATAAATTAAAATAAATGACACAGAAAGCACAATTCAGATATTCCAATTTTACGGAGTTTTACACAGAAATTCACTCAAATGGAGTCACTGTGCAGCTGTTTTTGGTTGGATTTTCCTCCAACATTATTTTCCATGTTTATGAACTTTTTCTCCATATGTTTAATGGGAAAATTGAGAAGTTTTCCATGCTGTGCCCGCGAGAAATTAATTAGGCACGAAAACTGGGGAGAGTGTTGAGTCCACTTTTTTTTACCAACTCACAAAAAGGAATCTCTGTTGGGATTTCTCCCTTTTCTGTTTTATCAGTGAAACCAAAGTAAAAATTCGTGTGAATATGCTGAAATTACGTGAAAGAATGTAATAATTAGAAATGTAGCATAAAAGATATTCAAATAGAAGGTTTTCCTCAAAACTCGTGGAATTTGAGCTTTTACTACATTCGAGCTCAAAAAGATTGATTTTAAAAAATACCATTTGAAAAGAATTTTTAGAATAGTAAAAAGCTTCAGTAAAAAGCGAAAAGTAATTAAATTTTTTCCAGTAACATGCATTTAGAAAAAATTAATTACAATCATTTGAAGTAGTTTGAATTATTTTATGCGCACATGTGGCAAATATGAGGGCTCTTTGTACAAGATCAGTGACATTAAAAGGTGTCATGCACACCTTTTAGGGTAGAGACTTTTCATTTCAACATAGAAGAGAAAAAGAGCGGCAAAGTTCACAAGAGCCAGGGTAATTTGGAGAAAAGCTTTTGGGTGACTTTTGAAGGATAAAGTCAAATTTAAAACACATACACTCATTGTCTGTGGCTCTGCTGAATTAATAAGTTACTTAAATTCACTTTGAAATTTTGGGCACAGCATATTCAACAGAGTGGAAGAAAAGGTCAGCGAATAATTTTATCCTCAATGTTAGGGCTTGACTCCGGGCAATGATGCTTTCAGTAACAAGCATCGTACTTAGAAAATTCAACACTTTTAAAAATCCTCTTATATAGAGTATTCTTAAACATCGGAAAATTTCTCGCGTAAAAGCTCTTAAAGTTTGATGAATTTTAAAATTTATCTATTGAACATTTTGTGGGTGATGGGGAAGGACAAATCAGTTGACATCGTGATGGGATATCTATCGTCAATAAATCAAAAAGCATAGATTTTTTTGATTAGCGGAAAAAATGTGTGGCAAAGTGTCGTAGGTTTTGCGAAAGTCTCGAACTATTGACGATAATAAGATTAAGATTAATAATAACATGATTAATAATTTTTTTACCCTTACGTCACTTACGAGCTTACACCGAGAAAAATGTGGATGGTAAAATTTACCATCCTCCATACAAAATTGTAATGGCCGGATAGTAAAAAAGTCACCCAGCAAACGCGATATTAAATTGGACTGTCAAAAATTGTAGAATCTATTGCATGGATAGTAAATTCTAATAGCCGGATGGTAAATTCTAATATCCCCGGATGTTAGATTTTACTAGCCGGATGGTAAATTTTACTGGCAGGATAGTAAATTTTACTAGCCGGATATTAGAATGAAAAATGTCGGAAAAATTTATTTTTCCTTATTTTCATTGCTTTTTGGCCATTGTTTGAGGGCTTGGGGCCCTTCTTGGATGACATTCTCTGTATTTCAAGCCATTTTGGTGCGTGAAAATTGACGACTGCGCCGAGATTTGAACACGCGACCTTTGTGATGACAGTCCAGCATCTTCCAGCTGCGCCACGAATTGCTATAATGTATTCAAAGCATATCGGAAACCGTTGCATCGGCACCCACGATATTCCAAAATGACATTCTAACAGCAGGATGGCAAATTTTACTGGCTTGGATAGTAATTTCAATCTAAATTACTATCCTCCGTTAAAATTTACTGTCTTCCAGTTAAATTCTAACATCTAATATGCGGCCAGTAAAATTTACTTCCCGGATATTAGAATCTAAGAGAGGTCAAGGTAAAATCTAAATGAGGATAGTAAATTTTACCATCCGGCTGTTAGAATTTACTATCCATAGGATAGTAAATTTTAAAATGTCAAGATGGTAAATTCTAAAGGAAAGTTTCTATGGAGGATGGTATTTTCTACTATCTTTTGAGATAGTAGAATTTAAAGACACGATTTGTAGAAAATACCATCCAAATTTTTCTCGGTGTAGTCAATGATATCAAAACTTTTAAGGAGAGAACTCTGGAATTAACCCCAAAGGACTATTTTTCTAGGGGTTTCTCCACAAAGGCAAGGCAATTAGTTTGGTATCATCCAATTAGTTTGTCGGATGATAATTCTAATTGGGATTAATCTAACATCAAACCTTAATACATTTGTCATCACGGAGCATCTTTCTCGTCATATCTGGCATTAGAAATTTTGCTGTTTGAGTTACTGGTAGAGGAAATCAAGGGATTCACAAAGGCGGGAAGGATTCTTCAAAGCCACATATATCTCTTCCATTCAGTCCAAAGTGTGAGTGAATTTAAATCGAAAAGCGATTTTGTCGGGGTTCAAGCTCTGATAGGAGTTGGCTGAAGAGGAAATACGCATTCAAATAAAACACTCAGGAAAGAGCTTTTGGGGCTTCAAATTGAAATCCAACTCCATCGACTTTGAATTCCTGAGGAGATAAAAGGACGCGCCAGAGGATTGAAAACTCGTGTGCTACGAAACACGATATGTCAATTTATTTCACAATTGATTCTCATGCAAATGCAGTCTCTGGTAAAAACGAAATTTCTTTCGTAGAATGAATACATCAATTAAAAGAAAGTAATACAATTAGAAAGGTTATTGATGACGTTTGTAAAGTTGATAAAATTACATGAAAATTACAAGTTTAAATGAATTTTATACAACTTCAGCGAAATTCTCATGCTCAGAAAAGTTGTCAGTAATATTTTTAGAAGACTGTATTTTTAGGAAGATTTATTGCTTGAGTGACTCGTAAACAATAATATATAAATCATAACAAGTATCAGTGATATCGTGTCTACAAACATAAAAAAAAACTTAGGACAAAACTTTACAGCACATTTACCAAAGGACTGCTTCTCGTCAAAGGGTCGGGAAATACATTTACAGATGACTGATGAGAGAGAGGGAGAAATTGATATTAAGCTACGCGAATCGTTGTAAAATAGTGTAATATATTCGATACCTGTATTTATACACATTTATGTAACCCGGAGGGGAAATAAGAGGTTTTAGTGCAGATTAATATAGGATTTTTTTCAGACTAGAGGCGCTGACCTTTATAACCCAAAAAAAACTTTTCTGAAGAATCTGGAAAATTTCTGGTCGCAGAAATAATTTAAAAATACACGAAATATTGTTCGTTTTAAGCTGACAAATTTTGACAAACAACTTTGACAATTTTGGCATTTTATGACTTCATTTTTGTCTATTCAATAAATTTTACAACTCCATCTAAAGTCAAATTTTATTTAGTCAATAAATGCGTTCTAGTTTGAGTACCACCCGGTGGAAAAGATTGAAGCATTTGAAGGTACATTTTTAACGTTACATTGTAAATAAAGAAACATTCGTAAACCCAATAATGTCCAAAAATGGACAAGGTACATCAAAATAAATGAGTAAATAAAATATTTAACAGAAAAGCATCTTACCTTAATTTTTAAAAGTATAAAGTAAATCCTCCAAAAGAAAGATATTTCAAACTAAATTCAAATTTAAGGTTCATATATTTTTGTTATATTTTTTATGCTAAATAAATTACACGTAATTATTTATACAGAAAATTGATAGAATGTTTTTTCAACATCTCTGTAAGAGGTTACTTTGCCCCAATTTGCCGACGGGGAAATAAAAATAAGGAATATAAAAAAATTGGAATAACTAAAGGTTGAAAACCTTGAACGCTTGATGTGAGCTTTTGATTGGGATTAGTGAGCTTTTTCTCAGCACATTCAAATGTGTGACATTTCATAGAATACTTATTGACTTTGATGGCCTTTTTAAGCTTTTTTTTCGAGCACCAAAGGAATTGTAATAAATTCAGGTAAATACCATGGTATCTTCTCATCCTTTTAGCTTTCCCCATCTGCACGAATAAGCAATATATGGGCACTTTAAAAGCATCTGCCCCGTAAAAGCCCACAAAATGGTGCATGGGAGCAAAAAAAGCAAGAGCATCCATTAGGAGGTGTTAGTTTAAGTTTAGCACCAAGAATGGTGCGAACAACTTTCACCGTTGAATAATGTATTTTCTGGTCGAAGCTTTAGGGCTGAGAATGAATGGTTCTTGTGGAGTTTCAATCGGAATTACAAAATATTGATGGGATTTTGCCATTTGAGGCTATTCATTTGTTTATTTATATATCCTACGGAGTTAGTAAACAATTGAATTTCATCGGATATTATAACTAAACCTGTCTGCTGAAAATAAATAATAAAGGACAATGATTGTGATAATTCGTTTTAAGGTATTGCAAAATTTAAAATGGCAGCATGGGATTGAAAATTTACTAAAGTTTTGGTTCCTGATAGCCTGTAGCTTTGTTCTGTTGAGGGGTATGCTTATCTTGTATCTCCAGAAATATAGAAAAGTTCACAAGAGCTTTTGCAATTCAATTAAACAGTCAGAAAAAAATAATTTTGTAAGTTAAATTGCATTTAAAGTAAATCTTTTATGAAAATTCTTTCCGAATATTTTCGTTATTTCTTTAAATAAAAAAAAATCAAATTAATATATAAATAAAGTGAGAATTATAACAGTCTACTGAAATAATTATTTATTAAACTCATTTAATATAATTAACTCTTTAAAATAACTTAAATTTTGCTAAATTTACTAAAATACGTGAAATTTTCTAAGTAAAAAATCAAATTTTATCAATACTCAATTTAAAAACTCTGAAAGCCGGAAAATTTTCATATGAAATTTTGGAAAGAAAAAGAAAATAAGTTTTCATATCATCAACAACTAAGATAGTCTTTTTTAAGGTCCCTCAACCTTTCTAGGAAACTTTTGACAAATTTGAAAAATTCACTGAGTTGTTTTCATTTGTTGTGGAACTTGATACTTAAATTTATAAACTCAAAATGATGTTCCCTGAGTTTCTCCTCTTCAAAAAAGATCAAGTTTAATTGGCTGTATTTTCTAAAAGAGGAACAATTAGAAAATCTGTAAAATTGTATTTGTTGAAGAAATTGATAAAAGAGATAAAAGATTCGATTGCAGTGACAAGATAGATATTCAGTTTTCTTGAGAATTGTGATTCTTCTGTTGGCCATTGTGTTTATGAACTATCAGACACGGAAAATAATATACTAATAAAAAAAAGATTAGCCTAATTATGATGACAATTTCAATTAATTTTTTAAATATAATATTATTTCATAGTTTAACAGTACAGAAAACATTGAAATAATAATAGAAGATTTCTGCAGTAAAGGAATAATTTTAGAATGGATTTATGCTAAAAAAAAGTCTGTTTAAATTTGAAGCGAAAGCAGAAAGAGTGTAGGAAGAAGAAAGGATTTTGAATAAATTAAAAATCTTTGAAATAATTCCTCTGAAAGTAGTTCTTGCGGGATAACATTCTGCGTGGTGGATTAAAAATGTAAATTTTCAATCTACAGTGCATACACGAGTTATAATTCAGGCAACTTTTTTTTACAACTCCCTTTCCTCAATGGAATATATTTTGCAGTCCAGAAATGGAAAATTGTGGGAAAACTTTTGATTTAAATTCTCGTGTTTCGGGGCTTAACACAAGGCGGATGCATGATAGCAAATGAAGTCAGAAAAGTAAGAGTCAAAAGCTCTTTGTGTTCAGTGAAACGTGCAGGGAATATTTAATGATAGTCCCTTTTGTTTCTTAGAACCATTGCACTTCCTCTTTCCCTTGTTGTACGTGCGAGAAACTCTCATGGAATTCTATTATACCTGATGGATGACACCATAAAACCATTCTAGGTATGTCTTAGAGGTTTTGGCACGGAAGTTTTTCGTGGGTATAAGAGTTAGCTCATTGAATTGCAGTAATTTTCTATGAGTACAAGCCAAACAAACTTGTTAAAGTTTTTGTCTGCACAATTCTGCCTAATATTAAATTCATCCCTATCAAAACACTATGCAACAAATTCACAACTTTTTTTGTTAACGGAGATCTCACATGGTACGTTTGATAGAGTCAAGTCCCCTGATTAAGAATCTGGTCTTGGTTTTGCTCCTATACGTAACAATTTTTTTTTATTAATACTTTTATATTTTTTCTGCTTTGCCTTACATTATCCATTATATCTCAGGTTCTAGTGAACGGAACTTGAAAATTGTGGGTGCGTTGGAAAGCTCATTAGTCGAGCTTAAATTTTGATAATTACAAAAAACCTTGTAAAACCACTCCTTCGGGGTGTAAAATTGAAGTTTCTCTAAAAATTACCAAAAAAATGGTCCTAAAGTGAGGTTTTAAAAATTTGTTTAAAATAAACTAAACAAAATATTAAAAATCCAATGATACCAGGTGATAGGCCACACTTAGAACTACAATTTTGTTCATCTGAGACATCGCGCTCCGATCACTCTAAATGCCTCATTTGTTGGTTTTTGTCATTTTCCAAAAATATGAAGTACATATTTTAAAGCAAATTTCCTAAAGATTTCTGAGAAAACATCTTTTAAAGCTTGTGTGAAACATACATAACTGTTGAGATCCTTCTTTAATTCGATCGGGGGACCATTAACATGATTTTCATTTACATTTCCAATCAACCCTCATTAAAAAGCTCTCAATTTTCCTTTAAGTATTCAATTTTTGTTTTTATTTATTTCCATCCATCCATCGAATACTATTTCTAGTAGAGGTTAATTTTAAATGAAAGTATGATCTAAAGTCATTGAAATGCATTTACGAAATATTTGCTGATGCGTTTTCTACCAATCATAAAAAAGCATTCCAAAAGGAGTTTAGGGGTTTCTTCACGTGGCTGAATGTTGATTGGGGATGTTAAAGAAAATCATGTTGATGGTCCCTCGATCGAATTAAAGAAGAATCTCAACAGTTATGTATGTTTCACACAAGTTTTAAAAGATGTTTTCTCAGAAATCTTTAGGAAATTTGCTCTAAAATAGGTACTTCATATTTTTGGAAAATGGCAAAAACCAACAAATGAAGCATTTAGAGTGATCGGAGCGCGATGTCTCAGATGAACAAAATTGTAGTTCTAAGTGTGGCTTATCACCTGGTATCATTGGATTTTTAATATTTTGTTTAGTTTATTTTATACAAATTTTTAAAACCTCACTTTAGGACCATTTTTTTGGTAATTTTTAGAGAAACTTCAATTTTACACCCCGAAGGAGTGGTTTTACAAGGTTTTTTGTAATTATTAAAATTGAAGCTCGACTAATGAGCTTTCCAACGCACCCAAACTTTTCAAGTTCCGTTCACTAGAACCTGAGATATAACGGATAATGTAAGGCAAAGCAGAAAAAATATAAAAGTATTAATAAAAAAAATTGTTACGTATAGGAGCAAAACCAAGACCAGATTCTTAATCAGGGGACTTGACTCTATCAAACGTACCATGTGAGATCTCCGTTAACAAAACCGTGTTGCATAGTGAAATGAGGAGGAAAACATTTTACCTAGAACAGAAGTAATAGTAAAAGCATATGTTCATTCTGCTCATTTTCAGTGATACAAAACTTTCTCGTGCAGAATTCTGCATGGGAAAGTCAGTGAATGAGAACAATGTGTAACATTGTCTCTCTCTGCATTATCTATAAACAAGATACTATTCGCTAAGTTAACTTCTGTAAAATAATTCTGTACATTTTGCAAACTTAGCAAATCCAACAACAGTGATTTTTCCTCTTAAACACCTTCATTATTCCCCTACGTTCTCAATATTCGAATATAAAAAGATTAATAGCAGCAAACAAGTTCTAAACTAAACTTTAAATTCATTAAAAGACTAGTTCTCCCAAAAGTTTCTTTTTTTTTGCAATTGTCATTCGAATTACGTGGTGTGCAGTAGATGGAAATAGAGAGTAACGAACCTCCCTTTGGGAGTCCATCGAGCACTCCTGCAAATGAAGGTGGTGCATATGATATTAATTCTTACCTTTCCATCTGCATCCGCTGCATGATAACGAACTTCTAGTGAACCACCAAGTACAGCATACCAAAAGCGTCCCTGCTCTCCAGCACGAAATACTGTTGAAAGAGACATTGTTTAAATATGTTTGCATAATTCAAAATGATACACGTGAATTGGAGCTCTTACGACATTCACATCACGTCCCCAAAAGTCCTTTTTTCATCTTACACGTGGCAATGGATGGGTGGGGGGGAGGAATTTATTCACCCAAGACGTTTTTTTCACCGTTGTGGAAACTATTAGGATATCATTTATTATTTAAAAATAAACGATCTGGCAAGATTCTCGAGAAAAATTTATTGAATAGACATCAAGTTTAAGAGATCTTAAAGAGCAAAGAAAGGTTGAGAATTTCATAATCTAGAAACAAATATTTTCATTAGGTTAAAATTGTATATTCGCAACACGCTCTTACATGGTTTATATCTTTTAAAATTTCCGGATAATTTTAAAAGAAACATTTCATTAAAGGTTTAAATAAAGTCCTTCAAGATTTCAGAACAAATGGATTAGGATCTTTTGTTGTAAAGCACATAATGTCATAAAGACGTCATTAAATATGAATAAACTAGCTCTTAGCATCTAAAATTGTCACTGGATATTCTATATAAACAGAGAAGTTAGCCTTTGGCATATTCATTCGTTGCACATTTCATCTTCTTCAATTAAAAGATTATAACTTTATGAATCTCTTGAGAATCTGAACCAGTCAAGGGACAGAAAGTTTTCAAGTGAATAAGAACAAGGTTTGTGATTTAAAAAGCTTCAAAGTTCCAAAGCTCCATGTAAATAGGGATATGTGTGTTTGGAAGAAGTTACATGCTTATGGTAAAGGTCTTGGGAATAATGTATACTTACATGTTACACCTTTTTCGAGATCCTCGTAAAAACCGCACATTGCCAGCTGCTGAAGGGCTGAACCTGGTAATCGACAGAGGGGCTCTACTCGCCTCAGGCGACATGATATGAGCTCAGCATCCCGAAGATTACGATCACATGGCCTGAAAAGAAACGGAAAGGGAATCGGTTGAGAATATATTTTGCAATAATGCTATTATTCCCTCAGATTTAATTGGCTAATATAAAACCTCTTTCAGCATTCCATGCTCTTTCGTAAGCCCTTTTACCTTACAGCAAATACATATATCTTTTGGCGTTTCCTCGGGATTTAGAAGAAGAGTGGGTGGGCAGAAGAATGCCACAGAGGATACAAGAATAAAAATGTTTAGGTACGTAGGTGGAATGGAATTGGATTGGCATATTTGTGAAAGTAGAACCTATTAAATCTCATCGATATTATATTAACATTGTATAGAGCGAGAGTGTAGCCTTATTGTTGCGATAGCTTGCGATGGATATTTATGATTATAACTATCATATGCATATCGATTTTTGCGTACCCATGTATGCTTCATTTCCCGAGATGAGCTCATTAAAAGTATCCCAGATAGCGAGAGGTTTCCAGTGAGTTAATATCGAAAAGATATTTTGCTGTGTAAAGTAAGTAACTCAAAATTTATGAAAAATAATTTTAACGGTTAATAGTTTTCAAATTCAAAATCTTTTAATATTAATTTATATTCTGTATTAAAATTGTTTTACTAAAAACTCAGTGCGAAAAGGAGTTAACGAAAAGTGCAAATGAACATCGAATTATTTGCAATTTCTTTTTGGCTGAGCTAAACCACTAAAAAAACCCCTCATATATTTTTAAATATTATTGTAAAATTTTCATTAAAGATTATTCAAGTGTGCTTTCTGAGACTAGATTTTGTAGATCTATAATAAAATTTTGGAGATGGATTATTATTATTATTAATCGTGTCGAAATACTTGTTACAATGTAATCATCTTATATTGCTGCTGTTGTATCCCGTGTTGAAAGAATCCGCTAAGTCCATGTGTAGACCGCCCAGGAGCGCCTTTCTCCGTGATGTGGATGCTTCTTCCATGCTTCCGGAGTTTTTTGGGCAGCGGCGGTGCATTTTTATTACGTTATATCACAGTGAAAATGTCTTTTTCTAAACATTCAGATCTTTGCACCGGGCGGGACTCGAACTCACAACTGTTAGAGTCGAGCCAGAGATCTCATCCGCCCAAGAACCAACGGTCTTGCCTATTTTGCCACTGAGACCCCCTTGGAGATGGATTATATTTTTAATTTAAAAAAAAAACATATTATTACTATTTTATCAGGAGTACTCAATTTTTCTAATATCGTCTACCTGTTTTATTTCTTAAAATTCGATTACTTTTAACTATTTTAATTTCTACGTTTTAATTTTTCTCAAAGAAGCAATGAAACGGCATATCTAGGCGTTGTGGAAAACACGTTTGAAAAAGTTTGGAAGGACATAACTTTGCTTTGAGACGAAGTAGACGATATTACATTTTCTTAATAACAAGGCATCCAATGTAAATATATATTATCTAAACCTGAATGTGCGATATTCTAATTTATTTTTAAAAGTATTAGAAATTATTTTACAGAAAACAAGTTTGACAAACTAATTTTCAAGTTTACAGAGCACATTCCTGAAAAAGCAGTGAAAAAAAGAATCAATTTGTATTAAAACTTATTGCATTTCTGTTAGAATCTTAGTGCTAATATGCATATATGCAACCCATGCAATCAGTCCTAAATCAAAGAACGGCTTCAAAGCTTCGCACATACTCTGACTTCGAATATTTCATTTTTTCGTTACTGTAATGAATCTAGTTCTAGTTTAATTTTTCAAGAAATTTATGACTCAAGATTGGCAGTCAAAATATTTTGCCACTAGGTCAGATCCATTAAAAGAATATGGGAAAAATATGAAGTGTTTGAAGCCATAGTGTGTGCGAAACACGATAGACTACCCCTACCATCCTCTAATTACAAAATTAATAAAATAAAAAGTAGTTTCACTATCCATCAGAGTGTATAGAGACAATTAAGTTAGTCGTCGTATAGGCTGATGAAAAATCTGAAATATATCTATTTAATGAGAGTTTGAGAAAGTAGAAACTTCAGAACCTTCAGAACATTGATTGTTGGACGTGGGTTCAGAATGGGTTTTTTAGTTACAGCGAAAGGAGTTTGTCTTGCTGGAGGCTATCTTGGGATGTTTTATTGCATTACAACAGGCCATTAGAAGACCTTTTTGCAATCCCTGTGAAAAGCTATTATCCACCACAATGTGAGCGTGTCTTCACGCATTCACATCATGTCCCAACGGAAAGGGTCCTCATCATCCCAGACACCTTCCTCAAATCCTACTACCTCCTGCAAGACACTGCGTTTCCCAACAAAAGATCTTGCGTCATTTATACGGTCAAATCGAGGGGATAAAATGGAAAAACACTTTCTTACACTTCACACTCATTTAATACCATAAAGACTACATTTCTCTTTTCCATTCCTCCTTGTATGTTGATAACAAATGAAACCAATTCACTTGTTGAATAGGGAGACAACTTCAAATTACTTTTTTCCTTTCTATTTTCAATGTCCTCTAACCTTTTAGAATCACTTTCATTCATCCAATCATTAATCATTCACCAAAGAGTACACCCCTATCTATTAGGAAAAGAACTGATTGATTCGTAATATAGGGGAAAGTACTCTCCCTTCGAACGTTTATGCCTTCGAATAATGTGATTTTTCTAAGAGACTTACGCATTTATATTAAATATTAGTTAGCTTATTATCAATTATTGATAATTATATAATAATTTATGTGAGTCTCTTAGTTAGAGAAAATAAAAGAAAATTCACATTATTCGAAAGCATGAACGTTCGAAGGGAGAGTACTTTCCCCTATAGCATAGAGTTAAAAATCTATAGCACATTTTCCAATCGCATTTGTTAGCAATCAAGAATTCCTTTCCCTTTTCACACAAAGTCATTTTTCATGTAACAACAAATCTTCTGCAGCGAAATCAATTGAACCAGATCCCAGTGAGACAGAAAAATTGTGATTATAGAAGGACAGCCAAAAAAGTTTTTTCATGGCTTTGCCATATAGATTTTCCGGGCTTGATCCCTGGAATGGGAATGCGGGAAAGTCAGGCGTAAGGCAAAAGATGAAAGTCACAGTGAGAGATTTCTTTTGATAAGGAAATCCTAGAAAGTTTTGTTTGAGAATCCATTTTTTTTTTTAAATTTTCGTGCCCCTATTCTTATTCTTCTTACAGGACAAAAAGAGCTTCTTGATACATTGTATAAATATAAATTCTTGATAAATTGTAAAAAAAAAGTTGGGAAAATTCTGTGATACTCTACAGGAATCCTAATCCACATGATGGTAATATTTAGAACATCCATTAATAAAATAAATTTTGGCATTGTAAATTTGTACGTGAAATAGTTAAGACCAAAGACGACTAAAAGCATCATACTGTCCTTACAGGGGAAGGCTTTCAGGTTTCGCATACACTATGACTTTTCCCATATTCATTTAATGAATCTGACCTATCTATGGCAATATATTTTAAGAGCTAATCAGTAACACATTTCCTGAAAAAATAGATCCGACTGATTAAAGGGATATGGGAAAAATAAAAAGTGTTCGAAGCCAGAGTATGTGAGAAGCCTGACAGCCTTCCCCTACATAGCACAACGAATCACAACTACAGGGCCTAGATGTATGACAAAAAATGAATATTTATTCGAAACTTATCAATAAAGGCTATGGAGATGTTATGCAGCTTCAGAAGAATGTGAATAGAAATTACTCTAAACAAGAAAATATAAAAAAGTAACAAGTTTTCAATTAGTAAAATGTACTAGTCGCATTTAAACAAATTTAATTTTAAACATCTTTAAGGATTTAACATACAATTTTTTTTCTTCTGAAAGCTTTTTGCGCCTCATTTTTTGCCTCAGTTAAAAAGAATTCACAAATTTCAGGGAAAGTCATATTTCTGGTAAATTTATTCAGCATCTATTAATAGAGAGTTCTCATCAAGCGAGAAAAAGCCACATAAAAAGTCCGATAAAAAGGGTCTGTGCAGAAATTAAAGCACCTCTATAGCTAAAGAGAAAAAAAATTAACAGGTGAGTGATTTTCTAGCTACTGCTGCTAAAAATTTAAAATAAACCACCTACACATTGAGAGAGAAGTGCCTTAATTAAGATTGTCAAGGATATATTTACCATGAAATCAGGATAATTAGTCATCTTGTCAGCTCACTTTATTACCGTAACCTCGTAAATGTACACGCACCAAAAACTCTCGATTTGGTGTTAATACAAAGTGTTAATATGCTCGAAAAAGTGCTCTATATTGGCTAAACTTTTCGTATAAACATTTTTGTAAGGTGAAACTTTCACTGAGCTTTCCGGGGGGTTTTTTTCAATGGAAACTTTCATTGTGCAGGAAAATTGCTCAACATTTCGTTATGTGTGAAAATGAAAAGCCCTTCAGTAAACAGGAGCTTTATAAAATCATGAATGGAATGCTTTTTAAATAATTCGGTGTAGTGGGAATAAAACTGAACATCAAGAACTTCTATAAAAGCTGTCTTCATGACTTTGATGAAAACATAGTGAACAAAAATGTATAATTAAACTTTCGTTTCCATGAAATTTATAAAATCATAAAGTCTATTTGATTTATCCTTTGGAAACTTAATGGAAAATTCTCTAGTCTTTTAAAACTTTTGTTGTAAATATAAATATATGAAAAGCTTATCATGATGGAAATTTAAAATTTATAATTTCTTTCTGGAATCATAAAAGTTCTTTTATAGCTATTGAAAATGTTTAGAAAAACAATTCATATTAAACTCTTACTATTTCTGCAATATTTTATTTTAGTATTTTTCTAAATTGACCCTGGCGGCGGTATAATTAATTTTTTGACATGTTCTGGAGGTTCCAGGCAGATTTTTCCTCTGTCCGAAAAAATCTCCACTTAGATTTTTTCCAGATCAAAGTTTAATCAGGAAAGGCACCGTTTTCACACGATTTGCTAGAATAGAATTGATTATTTTTTAACTCCTATAACTCCATGAGAGAGCAGTTTCCACAATCTTAAAGACTGTGAAATTTCTAATCCAACTGTATTACGGTTTCAATTGATAAAGTATCAGTAATTTCTTTATTTTTTTTAAGACTGCTTACTTATATTTATAAAAGTTTATAGAATAATTCACAAAAAATAGTAAAATAAAAAAAAAACTTTTTCAAAATTTTTATGAAAAATTGTTTCAGTTGTTAAATATTTCTCTTCAAACATTAAACAAAATTAAAATTAAATGCTTTAAAAATCTTTATTTGCCATAATTTCTCATCTTATTTAATTAACAAAAATTAGCACAAAACTCTCACTTAACTGGAAAATAGTCCGAATACGTTTTGGTTAATTAAAAAAAAACTAATACATAAAAGTCTGTCTTATTGTGTTTGCAAATGACTCAAAAAATAATGCTCTGATTTTTGTTATGTAAACATTTTTTTGTAAAAAATTTTGTTTTGTAAACATGTTTTTCACATTTCAATGAGAGTGAGTGAGATCTAGATCTAGTCATATCGCTCATTCTCATAGGAAATTTTGAAAAAAAAATGTTTACAAATAAAAGTTATTGTGAGCTGGGCATAAGTCTTTTCGCTCATTACTAAGAAAAGTACTTTTAGGCCAGAGATATAAACACTGCATAACGTATTGTCCTTAAAAGTTGCAACTTTTGTCTCAAAGCTTCAATATAAAGTTCGACACTGCTCAAACTAAGTATTTCTTAAGCTGTGACTCTCATCCGTTGACAAATAACGTCACGAAGTTTGTCCAGGGATCTTATGTATTTTTTTTTTATCTCCTGAGTATTTCGTCCTCTTTCCATTTGTCCTGATAAGAAGGTGGCACGCTATAAAGTTTATTGTTGTCGAGGAGCAAGGCAGAGGAATATAAAGAAACGAGGGAAGGATTGAATGTAGGAGGGACTTTTTTCAGTAAGAAACTCTTCTAATTAATTGAAAGGGGTTTTCTGGAGTGAGTATAAGATCCTCAATGGTCTCTTCTTTTGTGTTTTCGCCATTTTTGATCCCAAAATCCTCACCTACTTTACTCTACAAGACGGTTTTTACAACACCAAGACAACAAACAATGGCAAGAAAATTTCTCCTGAGGAAATTCCTATTTATACAAATTCTAAGAAAAGCACAAATCTCACTCATTCATCATAATTTCCATTTTTGAGTAAAGCTTTACGCGGTATCTCAATAAATTAACCTTTTCGACATGTTTTGTTATCTGTATCGTATATTTGATCTGTGATTTTCATTGTTAAATTTTATTAATTCTTTATTACCAACACGATTACTTTCTAATTTTCACACGCTTTTCCTGCTGACTCTGGTTTTAATTCACTTATAAATGATAAATATTCTGTATGCTAGAGGAAATTATTTTCATTTCCATTTGGCGCATATTTTATTGTAATAATTTATTCCATTAGATCTACTGTGAATGTCCTCCTGTTTGTGAAATTTAATTTGAATTCGTGTTACCCTAAGGTCATTTCTGTCCCATATCAACAACCGTCATGTCAGTTGAATATACAGTGAAAAATCTTTTTTTCGTGCAGATTGATGCCATCAGCAAAATCCTAATGAAATTTCAAGTAAAGAGGACTTTTACTGGCTGTGCTTCACAATATAATATATATATATATATATATATATATATATATATATATATATATATATATATATATAGGGTTTACCAAACTTTAAAAACAAAGAATAAAAATTAAACATCTGAAAAATAAATAAAATTACTGCTGAAGAATTATTTTAAAAATGCTAATATATGATTAGAAATAAAATATGTATTCTATATAAATTAATTTGAAAATTAAAAGAAAAAATATTTCCTATTAATTTCAGAAATCTTTCTGTAGTTTTTGAAATTTTGCAAAGTTTTTTCAACGCGCAATTTTTGAAAGTTACTGACTCGTAATAAATTTCAATCAATTTACAGGTTGCTCAAAAGATTTCCCTAAATAGCTTAGGGTATTGAAATACAATTTAATTCCTGAAATCCTCGGACGCACTATGCGCTTTTCCCATTAGTTTTACCTCTAAAGAATTTTATTAATATAGATGGGACCAAAGTGCTTTAAGAGTAAAAAATCTAAGGTTGGCACGCTTTGCTGACTCTTTTAATTTTAGTGTATTGTATTGTATTGTATTGTATTGTATTTATTCTTCATCTTGATTGTGACATTTCCAACCTTCCCTGCGGCCATCACCGTCTTAGCGTCGGTAACCAACCTCAAGAACCAAAACGATGGAAAAGCTCTATCACGGGTTGTATAAGCCAAAGCAACATTATTTGTGTACAGATCTTTCATTAAATAAGAACCATTGAATAAGAATGTCAGGAAATGCCCACTCAATCAAGAGACAAGGCCAGGCTGTGGCAGCCGTTTTTAGTATTTTTAAATATCACTGTATAGTCTACGTTACGTGTACACCGTTTACATTAAATAAATAATGTGGTGTCAATTGTATTAATATTTCGGAAAAAATGCATTGCATTAAAATTACAATGATTGAGGAATGAAAATTGTATAGCAAGATTTTTCAGATACTCCTGAAATTTTGAATGATTGAATTTCGGGCTTTATGCAGTTGCACTACCATATACTGAATGAATTGAATGCGATAGTTCTCGTCAAAAAAAACACAAATTACAGGAATACACTTTATTACTCATTTTTCATAGAGTGAAAATGCTATTACATATACATAATACACGCATTACAGGTAGTTGAAAGTAGGTATTGCATATTGCAACTGAAAAATTTATGCAAAACACATTAAGGGAGTATATTAAAAATTTAAAGTCTAAATTAAAATTTCCGATTTCCACACATACTAAATTAAAATTGTGTTTTACTGAAAATTAAGGAGTTTCCCGCCGCATTTAATGACTGAGATAAACAAGTGATGATGGAAAATCCATTAAGGGTCGTATAACATCTTAATGCTCCCATTATCGCATAATCACTTCAATTGAGAGATAAACTCTCATCTGCATAAATGAATTTACATACCATCAAGTGCTATCGGTTTGCTTCCTGATTTATATGACATATCTCTGTTTGTAGATATTATTTATTTAGCCAACAAGGACAAAAAATAGCTCTTCAATAAGCCACACAAAAAATTGTTATCCTTCACAGAGGAATTTTCATTGAGCCCTCATGAGCTTCAACTGAATTCCTGCCAAAGTATATTGAACCATTCGCGCGACTTTCATTTTCAACCATTTGTATGAAAAGTGCTCAATTCGTCTTTCAATTTCGTCAATTCGTCAGCAAATTCCTTTCTTATTCAGTGTTCACCCTTGGAAAAAGTCCCCTAAATAATATACAAATATATTATATATATAGTGAAGGCAAAATCGTTTCCACAATATGCAATGTTTCACTATTCAAGTACCATCTGTAACGTTATAGAAAATATTTTTTTTGTCGGAAAAGCTTGCTGTAGCTTTGAGTAATATGTAGAAGAGATTTAAGGGCTTTTGTCTATCTTATAAATTTCAAACTTTTCTGTGTTGGGGGCAAAATGTGGAAATAGGAGAGGTTATACCTGAATATTATGTTCCTATCTTTCACTGAATTAGACACTTCTGTGGGATATTAAAAATATTTCAGCGTTTTTTTGGCAAATTCACTCTTTTTATTGCACAGATTAAATCACGATTTTTTTTAAATTTAATTACAGCGCTTCTTCAGGATATTTGGCAGAAAATATATTACAGCTTTTTGGAGATTACTCATTATAAACATTCTGATAATATGATACTTAGAAAAGGTTAATTAAAAATTCTTTTTGGCATTTATTTTATATTGCATACGAGTCGCATATAGTGTTATTTTCGAAGAAAAAAAAAATTCTGACGTAGAAATTATTATAATATTTTGAATAGATTGAAAAAAATTATTAAACTGGGTAATACCAATGAAATTAAAATCGTTATTGAAATGAGTCTCTTAACCTTTCGTAGTTTTTACTTAACAAAACGTGCTTAGAGAGTTTAAATATTACTGCCAAAATATGTCATTGGTTTTCGGATAAATATCATAATTTCAAGATTTAAGACTTTAATTATCCTCTAACCTTGAAAGAGGATTCATTTCTTCAGGTTCAAATTTAGTAGTAGTCGTGCTAAGATACTTCCTCATGAAAGGTGCCAAAAGTCGTTTATCCTTAAGTTCATTTCCACCAGTTAGTAAACTTACAGGATATCCAACAAGAAATACTATCATGAATCCGATTAAACAATAGTACATAAAGCTTATTCGGAAAATCCAAGGAAGATCTGCATTTTGATCAGACGTCGTAGACAGCAAAGTATTCGTAGAAATTGTGAAATTAAAATAGCATCCATCTGTTCTCATTGGAAGATGTGGATCTGGTTTTTTAGATAAACCTCCAATGACGAGTACAGCAGATCCAAAAATTGCAGAAATAGTACCAGCTATTGCTCCCTAATAAAAGAATTAAGTTTAGTTACTCGAATCTTCCTGAGAAAGTAGAATTACTTACCGTTTGATTAGCTTTCGAAACCAACATGCCCATCGTGAAGAGTCCGAGCATTGCTCCGTTCGTTAAACCGGTAACAGTAATTAGGATTACGTAAGCAGTTCCTAATTTTTCCACAACAAAAACTAAAACGATTTGAAGACATCCTAAGAGAAGGGTAAATAATTTCAGCAAATTGCAAGACGTCTTCTGAGACATTTGAGGTAGAATGGGTTTTATGAAGTCCTCGTAGAGGCAGACGGTTGAACTATTGAGACAGGAAGACATTGTAGATAGAGTTGAAGCAATAAGACCAGCAATAAACAGCCCCGAAAGACCTGGATAGTGTTCAGACATTTCGAAAACAAAATTACCCATAAGTTGGTCTAATTTTTGAATCATTCCGGATGAAAGTGGGTCGCATGTTTCATAATAAGCGTAGACCAGTAGAGCTGCAATTATTGAAAATGCTACGAAGAACATTTGTCCGAGGTAAAAGAGAAAAAGAATAATCCGAGCTTTGGTTAGATTTGAAACACTCAAACAGCGTTGAACGGATTGTTGATTCAAACCAAACTGCTGGGTTATGTGAAACGAATGTCCAATAACAAAAGTCCAGGTCGTAAGGCGAATTGTTGGATCAGGATTGAAACTGAAAAAGTTTTAGTTATTTTGAAATCGAAATTTCTTTTGAACTGGAATCACTCACTTGGAATATATTAGTCTTCCCCCACGTTCTGCAGCTGCCCAAATTTCACCAAATCCCCCGACTAGTCCAAGACCCACGCAAACGATCCCAATTGAAGATCCAAACATCAGAATTGCTTGAAAGAGATCTGCCCAAATTACAGCTCTAAATCCTCCGACAGCCGTATAGAAAATACATATTAAACCCAAAACTATAGTAGTTAGGGCTGTAGATAGTCCTGCCGCATGGTTGATTACTAAACTCGGTATATACAGAATCACTGCTACGAGACACGAAGTTCCCACGAGATATATAAAACTCGCAAGAAGTTGGACTTTGCGTCCAAACCGTAGCTCCAAGTAACTAAAACTTGACGGCAAGCGAAGTTCGTAAAAAACCGGAAGAAATATGAATGACGATGCGATGACCATTACAAAGTTACTAACAGCGTAAAGCCAATGAAGAGTTCCGTGTGCATAAACATCTGATGAAACAGCAATGAGGTTTATTCCGGATACGAATGTAACGAGAAGCGAAATGGCTACTGGAAATATGCCCATATTTCTGTTGCCCAGAAAATATTCCTGAGGTGTAGTTGGTTTATTTTTTGACCAAATTCCATAGTATAGTCCAACGAGGAATGAGATTATAAGCACAAGAACAAAAAGAACATAATCTATACCACTAAACACATGAACAGAACTTTTATGAAGTGCCATTGTTGAATTGAAGAAAGTGACTGCTTGACTTGGCTTTATTAGTCTTACCCATGACTTCCTAAACCTCGAGTTTGCAATAAACTTAAATGTTTATGTTCTACTTTCAGTTTCCATGTCTTTTTTCTGTGTATTTCATGACATAAAAGGTAATATTATTTAAAAAAAAATACATATGAAAATGTTGAAACTTCCTCAAATCGCGCTATAAATGAACAATATATTTCTATTCAAATTTGAAGGTATAGGTAAAATTCTGAGAAAACTGGTAGAAATACAGGAAATGCAGTAACCATGATAAACATCAAAACAGCGTATTACCAGTGAAGAGTACCGTAGGCATAAATATCTCAAGTAACTCCATAAATAAATTGTTGCCAAATAAAAATTCTCTTCAAGTGTAGTTGGGTTGGTTTTGGACTAAAACCTAAGATAGAGTCCGATGAAGAAGGAAATCACAAGAACAGGACACGGTGAAACATAATCGATCCTTGTAAATGTTGGAAGCGTTGGAAGAATATAGTCTAAACACCATGTTTGAGTTAGAGAAAACGACTGAATGAATTACGTTCAATAGCAACTTAATTGCAATTTTTACGATTGTTTAACAACTCGACATACTTTTTATCATAATTCATGTTTTTTATTACGAAATGTTTTAGAAAATACAGAAAGCATTAAAGACGTGAATGTCACGTTTTCATGACCTAATGCTTTCTAGTCATGTAGTGTCATTTAAGTACACGAGGTAAATAATAAATTAAAATAAATACAACAAAATTTCATGTTCATTCTAAGAACAAATAATCTTTTTCATCTTATGAGAGAAGATTTATTTCTTCTAAGTAATTTGCAGACATTTGTTTAATTTGTTCTTTTTTTAGAATACTGGCCAGAAGTCATTGATTGTTAAGCTTACTTCCTCCAGTCAGTAAACTTACTGGATACCCAATAAGATATACTATTGTAAAACCGATTGTAGTGTAGCTTATTCGAAAGGCCCATGGAATATATCTTAATTTAAATCAGATTCAATAGATGACAAAATTTCTATTGGACTAGTGAAGTTAAAAGTACATCCATCTATCTTTGGAAGAATGATGTCTGGTTCTTTAGAAAACCCACCAATAACAAGAATGGCAGCAACAATGTTGAGAGACTTCCAGCAAATATTCCAGACATAAACAGGCTGGATAGACCCGGAAAATATTCAAATATTTCGAACACAAAATTAGATAACAGTTGATACATTTTTTGAATCAAACCCGAATCACATGATTCGTTCTATGCGTAAATAACCAAAGCCATTATAATAGAATATCATATAAATAGTATTTGTCCTACATAGAACATAATCAAGACTGTCCGAGATTGATTTAGACTGGAGACCCATAGGAAGCGCTAAATGGACGTCTGATTGAGGCCAAATTGTTGAGTAATGTGAAAGGAATGTTCAAAAATAAAAGTCCAAGTCGTAATTCGAATAGTAGGATCTGGATTAAAACTAAAAGGATGTATTCATATTTATAAGCTCCTTGAAAGTTTTTTATCTGAGGGTTCTAAAGCTAAAGTATAGCACTCACTTGTATAATTTTAGTCTTCCACCACATTCTGCAGCTTCCCAAACTTCACTAAATCCTCCAACTAAACCAACTCCAATGTAAACGATCCCAACACAAGATCCAACTATATTAGAAGTGTCTGGAATATGTCTGCCCAGATCACGGCTCTGAATCCACCAATCCCAGTGTAGAAAATACAGACAAACCCCAAAACTACGGCAGTTAAGGCTATTGGAACTTCTGCTGCGTGGTTAGGCACTAAGGCTGGTAAGTAGAGGTTTATTAATGAGAAAAGCGATATTTGTAGAATAAATATTAAACTTCCTAGAAGTTGAATTTTTCGTCCAAATCGCAATTTAAGATAACTGAAACTTGAAGGTAGTCGAAGTTCATAAAAAATTGGTAATAATATATGGGAAGTGACAATAAGCATGACAAACATCGAAACAGCGTATAACCAGTGAAAGGTATACTGTAGGCATAAACATCCGAAGTTACTCCAATAATATTCATTCCTGATATGTAAGTCACAAGGAGCGAAAGAGCTACAGGAATCACACCCATATTTCTGTTGCTAAGAAAATATTCTTCAGGTGTAGTTGGTTTGTTTTTGGACCAAAATCCATGGTAGAGGTGGTAGAGTCCGACGAAGAAGGAAATCACAAGAACAAGAGCGAAGAAAACATAATCAATCCTTGTAAATGTTCGAAGAATTATTTGTTCTAACATAATTTCTTAGTTTAGAAAAAATGACTGGTAGACTTAATTTCGAATATGAACTAAACACGTAGTATACTTTTAATATTAAAGAGACAGCCCCTGTTTGCGGTATACAAATCAATTTTTTAGTTGGAGCATTCAAAAGAAATGTTAAGCAAATTAATGTTTGTTATAACTCTAAATTGCAAATGAAATTGAAAATGCCTAGACAATTTTGGTATGTCGTTAAAGTAATATAATTAGGTCTCTTTTCTTAGAAAGTTGGTAAAAAACACATAAGTCTGCTTTGTAGTCTTAAGTACGCGAAAGTTGTCGTGGTCAAATTTTCTAAGTTTTATGTAAATGACAAGTGTATAAAAAGTTTATAGTAAGATTTACATTTAATTACATATTTTAATTTCACTTGTAATATTAAATATGGTTAAATTACAAGGCATATAGTCATTATTTATTATGTCTTCCACATTAAAGCTTGTGCTTTCACTATTAATCTCAACTACAAAAATTAATTAGATGTCTCGCAAATCATTGAATAAAGGAGTTTGAAGCTTTACTTTGTTTTTACTACTTAATCGGAACTACAATCAATTGCTGCTTTGAGCCTGTTTTAGGATCCATCTTTATTCGATAAGGTTCGGTTCAATTTAAAAATAGGGGAAAAAAGCCCAATTCCAAAAGTGCCCCAATTCAAATGTTCCCCACTTCCCTCTATTGTAATTCAGTCAATATTCTATATTGAGTACATTGGTTCTTTCTTTGATATCAACGCCAATGCATTTTGCCGCAAATCTGCTTTATATGGGAAAGATTCCAAGCTTCCGTGCCAAAAATATACAAGAAAAAGACGCCTCTTGCACCACCCACAAAAGACAGAGGAAGGCTTGGGTGTTGGGTGGGTGGTAGAACTGACAAGAATGCAACAGTTGTTCAATATGTTGTGCCGAGAGACAAACACAGTGTGGAACAGATTAGAGCTTTTAAACCAATGAAGTGGCACGCTTTCAAAATGGCACACATTTCCGCCAATTTCCCCCACAGACGAAAATTTATTTTCATGTGATAAATTGCACCCACCAGCCGTGGCTTTCATCATGTCACTCTTTTAGAATTTTCGCAAAAATATAATATTGCATTATTCAAAAGAATTTTTCAACATTCACAAAATCTCAATCTGGGATATTTACGTCCTTTTATTGCATATGCCCAATGAAATTTTATTTGTGACAATAACAGAAACGCAAAAAAAAATGTTACTGAGGAAAGTTACGTGAGAAAAAATTTCATGCTCCATAAATTATGTTCTGTGACAAATACACAACCCATACGCAATGTGAAAACATAAAGCACAAAGATAATAAATTATTAATATTCTTCTATGGCGAATAACATATTGAGACTTGATGGTGGTACAGACACTCAGGGAAAACTTGAAACATAATATTAACTACTTTTGCGAGAAAACTTTGTGATCTAGTCTTTTGAAAATTCGCTAAAATTTAAGATTTAGGAATTTGCGTGATTTATAAAATTGTAATTTTTTGGGATTTTTCAGACTCCTCTTACTGCTAAAATTTTCAAGTGGTATATCGAAATGTTTTAAAAAAATTGCCTTATAAGGTCACAATGAGAACATTGCAAAACTTTTGGTTCCATCACGCAGCTATTTCGCAACTTCAATAATCTACTTTACACAGAAGTAAAATCTGAAATTTAAGAATTTTTCAGTGGGAAATAACTTACTGTGATACCGATCATTTTCGCAATTTATCTAAGGAATAATTAAGGAGGATCCTTGAAAGATAAGAAAAATCTGTTTTTGATTAGCTTCATTGTTGAGATGCTCGAATATGCCGTGGTTTGGAAATGGAAAATTTTATACGCCGAAAGAACAGGGGGTGATATTAGCTCTGAAAAATGCGACTGATTTTAATGTAAATTTTTCCCAGTTTTCGTACACATTTCACGAGATATCTCCAAAACTACGTAGGTTGCCAATTTGGGGTTTTCGGTTGCCAATTCAATATTAAGTTGGCTTTTATTTTGCATTTATATTTTTTGCTAATTCATTCTACAATGACAGAAAACAGCTAATAAACCCAAAAGTTTTTTCGGCTCGCTAGAAACATATGGGAAACACAGGAAATGTCATGCCCCCGCCGAAAGAGATAAAACTACCCTGGTTATGTCAGTGGAAGTTTTTTTTAAATTTCAAAATGGAAGTATAGAATGAAAATCGATCAATCTCTGTTGATATATTCCCTTAAGACTCATTTAAACGATTTTTTTTTAACTTAGGCCCCATGCAACCGTTGCCGTCTTAGCGTCACGTCTCACGACTCAACTCTACAACAAAGGTTATAGATTTTATAAACCCAGTATCAACTTTGTAAGGTTACTAGTGAAGAGATCGGGTTATATGCTTAGTTAAAGGAAATTTAGCCACACTGTCCTAGCTAGCTGGTGTCCTATCTTAGCGTAAAAATGGTCACCGAAATGATCATATTAATTTATATGATAGTAATTTTGACTATTTCATGTGAGAAAATTCTACCATCTTCTGTTTCACAATGGTATAATCCAGATTGCGTTTTATGCATTCAAGTATATATATACAATAATTTATTCATTTTATGACAGAACTCACAATGCTGCTTGAGAGCTAGACTTGAAAGCAATATTGTGTTCGCACTTGCCATTCATCAATACTCTTTCTTAATGATCAATGAACTTCAAGGACGATCTATTATTTACTTGGGCAAACTTTCCCGGAATACCGCCTGGTATCTCAATCAACTTTTCGTGAGATTTCTGTACCCATCACACTTTCTTTGCGGGGGTAGCCCTCATGATGGGGTTGAAATGGTGAGCGTCTTGTGTTTGTCTTTGAGGGTAGAAAACAGAGAGCCTGGGTGAAAAATAATGAAGGAAAATTTGCTTCAACACGCAACTCCCTTCGCAAATGGGATTTTCAATCTATTACAGAAGCAGCCAAGAACATTTACCACAGTATAGATTTTGATAAATAAACATCGAAGAACAATATCGGGCTATATAAAGAGTATGTTGAAACTTTCTTCTGGATGGAGAATGGTAAAATATGTCCTCCTTCAGAGACTCCCCGAGACGAGGTGGGTGACCTGGGGTGGTGGCTTGTGGCGAATGCCAGAAGGATGGATATTGGTGGATATAAATCACAGAGAGGAGAAATAAACCTTTCTAGGGTGAAATGATTGCCATTAGGTATAATGTCGCTATTTTCCTCTTTGCTGCTTTTTCTCCATCATCCTGACCCAGTCTGTCGCCCTCAGCCTCACCATTCATATCATTGTTATTATTATTATTTTCAAACGACCTCAATGTGATTCTTTTTTTTCTCACCACTTCAACCCACACCACAGGGTATATGTTTACATACGGGTTACTTAAATTTGTTTAAGTTTAAACCAAACATGTTCAAATAATAGTGCGCAGTTTTCTAAGGTATTTCGAAAAACATCAGTGTGTCTCGGGAGTGGTTTATTTCTTAGATAAATTTTCTCCATTTTTTATTGCAATGTTCCCGAGGATGTCCCAGCTAAAATAGAAAATCCAATAGACTTTCTATTTTACATCGAAATATTTCAAAGTTTAATCATACGGTGTTTACAAGCAAAATTTAAAATATAAAATTTCATTTAATATTTACGTGTTTTTACTATTTTTAATATATATTTTAATAATATTTATTATTTATTAATAATATTTAATTTTTAAATATTCAATATTTAAAAGACTTTCGTGTGACATATTACAAGTATAATATACAGATTTGAAACCTAACAAACGACTATCATCGCATTTTGTTATTATGATGGATTCAGTAGAGGAATTCTGTATCAGTATGGGAATATCATGAAACAAATTTAAACATATTTATTGGATGAATTCAGAGAAACTATTCGAAAATGCGATTCATATGTATCAATCACTGAGGGCTCCATATAGCGCTCTTTTTAGTGGTCATTCGATTCTCATCTGCCTTAATTATTGTCCTGCTTGTGAATTTAGCACAAAAGTTTATCAGATTTACTTATAACATTAACAGACTGTTAAAGAATTACCCTAAAAATTCTCCAAAAGTTAATGTCGAAAAATGTTATATTGTTTTTCAAATCCATTTAAAATCTATAGAATTCTTAGTTTTAAATTTTACTGTAACTTTTTATAGGGTTTCATTCGGTTCCGTTCAGCTAGAGCCGAAGCAAGAGGAAGAGAATAGTCCTAATCCGGTCGGATTATTCCCTTGCTGTGATAAGGGAATTCAGGGAAATTTTCAAGAATTTTCGAACACTAAACGTTTAAATACCTTAAATATCAAATAATGATATATTTTTAATATCAATTATCTTATAAAGAAATTAAATATAATTTTGATATTACAAATTAAGAGAGCATTCCTTTTCAAAGCGGATTTTCTAATTGTAATACTGCGGTTTTTTTTTTTAAATAAAATGTCAATTAAACACGTTATTAAAAAAATTTAAATAATGGTACAATTGGATTTTTTTAAGTGTAAAAGTATCGAGATAAACTTTAATCATCGAAGTATTTTGCTGCGTGTAAGATTAAAAAAAAGGATGTAATTACTATGATGGCACTCAATGGGTCAAGTGGTAGAGCACTCGCTCTATGATGCAAGTGTCCCAGGTTCGATTCCCCTTTAGGTCACCAGGAATTTTTTTGGCGTTAAAGGTGTTCGGATTGCTTCCAGTGAGCTTCATTGCACTTGATTCCACGTGGTATGGGACTGACAGCCTCATCCAGTGTAAAAAAAATAATAATAATTCATATCTAGAAATCCCCTTGCGGGAAGGTCTAGTTCCTTTATGGAATATTGTGCCAGCATTATTATTATTATTATTATTATTATTATTATTATTATTAATTACTATGATGTCTACTGCTACTTAAAGTTTGTGGCCTCCAGGTAAATCATTTGTCACTATATACAGTTACTAATGCAATATTTTAGTTCATGACAATTCTCAATTCATTCGTTTACAGAATTCGTCCCCTAGAGGAGCTTTCATCTAAAATTATTTAACAGCATATAAACGTAGTCATAGCTCTATTTTTAGGCTTATATCTTTGGCTCCATTCTCATCGGCACTTGTATATGTTTTATCGTCAGCCAAAAGAAGAGTGCTATCTCGAGCAATTGGCAAGAATGACGAGAAAGCTTCTGACAATACCAAGACATATCTTGATGGTAGGAACGGAGTGGGTGGCAAAAGGGGTTGACAAACTTCTCCCCGTGTTATATTGAGCTCAACGTGTGATTACAGGTGTAAAAGTGGGCGGATGAAATATTCTTACGACAGACTTTGGAGGTATTTTTGCACCAGTTAAAAAGAAATGTGACAGATTTGAGTGGGAAAACGCTGAAAAGTGCCTTGATGGGAAAAACGGCGTTGATTTGTAAGGTGTCACGATCATGAAGGAAGGTCATTTGTACATTGAGGATTTATCAGAGACATGCATAATCCAAACAGAAGCCAGGAAAAGTCACACAGGGAGAACACTAAGAAGTTATGCTATTTATCAAGTCGGAACGTTCGTAATAAAAGCCAGCAAAAGTTGATGTAAAATTAGGAGACAATCTTTGATGTAGAGATTCATTCTGCTATAAAAATTGTTAGGTAAGGAAGAACATACCTTTATTGCATGTAATTTAAAGAAAGAGATTTTCTGAGTAAGTACTTAACAATTACCAAAAGACGATAACTTTTAGCATAACTTAAATGGAAATTTATTAATAATTTATTCCACTATATTAAATTGATTTTAAAATATTTTTATGTTTTGTTCATTTATTGCTCTAAATCTAAAGCTATGTAAATTAGTAAATTAATAAATCAGAGGACATTGGTTGCTATATTAATTTATACCGTCAGTGCTTCCAAAAATTGATTTAATAAAATCAATACAAAAAAATAGAGGAACAAAATTTTTAAACGTCATCTGACGACTATAGTTGATAGTCGAATGAAAGTATTAACTAAACGGACGGGAAATAAAATGTATTTTTGTGCGGACTTACATAATTCCAGTTCAGTTTTTTCGATTATCAAATAATCAGTGCTTACCTGAAACGATAAGAGAGAAAACAGTTAGAATCGTATAGCAAGATTTCCTATTTTTGTGAAATTAAAAATTTTGTGTGCTCACGGAATTTTATAATTCATTCTATTATATTCTATTCTTTGACCGAATTCGAAGGATAAGATACTGCATATTTGCAGAACATTTGATATTTGTAGGATCAACACCAGGGGTGCTTCTATCTCAAAAATCAATTTAGATATCACATAACCTCGATTATCTCGCCTCCTGCTTAACCGATTTTGATGATTACAGCGACATAATTGTAAAGGAGATATATGTTCACATTTCGTTCATATATTATCCTTGTTCGATTACGCCATTTGTATTATTTCATGGTTTTAGTGAAAAAAAAGATATTTTCCAGGATCATAAACAATAATTTCAGTTACCTTGACTCGTCCTGAGTAACCTAAAATGAGTTTGCATGCATTCCGATTTAGGTCACGTTAAGAAACTCACTTATAATAAGCTGATGGCTTATCACTAGTGTTTACTTTAATCACATGATGTCTTTTTAACTTTATTTATTTAATTTTATTTACTGTTTCCAGACAGTCTTTGTTTTGCGGAAAAATTTAGCTTGAAAAAATAAATCATTCATTACTTTTCCTGAATAGAACTTAATATTGTGATAAATTAAGAAGAATATTGTTTGATTTATTTTCTCAATTAATTTTATATACCTTTGACATGAGTCAAACATAACGTTGTTACAGTATCGAAAAATCTAGATTACCAAGGCTATATATAAATAAAACCAGTCCATGAATAAATCATACATTCATTAAACAATTAACATCTCCACTCCTTTTAGGCTGTGATGATTTTTGTAAGAGGAAAGAGTTTATCACATTGCTTTTTTGGCACTAATTCGCAATGGTGAATCAAGTGTGATTAATCTAGTATGGACTATTTCGCTGAAAATAAATTTCTATTTATCATACGAAATTAGGATTTCACACCTCGGTATTTCCCTCTCGACGTTATAATCCTCAGAATTGTATTAGGGCGGACGAAGTTGAGGACAATGAACGGCTGATTTGTAGTGGTTTTGCCACAATATATAAGACCACCCACCGGATTAGTGAGGCAACAAGTGAATATAATCCATCGTGTTCACTATTCGAGAACATGGAGAGACTTCTGCATATCGATAGAGAAGTTCTTCGAGAGTCCCAACAGACTTCCATTTTGAACTTCTTGAGTACTATTATGAATGGGAAAAAATAGTGAAATGCATCGGCAGCCTTCTGGTGTACTTGAGAATATGGCCATTGAAAACATGCTAGAGTATCCTTGATGATGAAGAAAATTCTGGGGCAAAAAAAGTGCTTTGTGTGCAGAAATGCTACTGACAATGGCCTCAATAGACTTGTAATTAATACGTGATGTATTGCTCTTCGAAATTGCAATCCCTATTGTTTCAGTCAGTGAAAATAAAATTGGAGAAAAGCAATGAAGGACCTAAAGTTAGAGCACAACAATTGAAGTGGCATAGTAATTTAGTACTCAGGCGTAATGAACAGTCCATTGGGGATTGAGGGTTTTCTCAAGGGAAATTATACAAGTTACAACCCTATTGCGACAATGTGCTGAGAAATTTATAGAAATTCTTGTACATCATTGCCTTTCATTAAATTTAATTGCTTAATAATTTTATTTGTAGTAACAATTCCCTTTATCAGATGATGTTACCCTGAGGATTTTCTTGTGTGCCAGAATTTCCTTCTGTCACGAGCAGTCATCAGGAGTTTTCACACAATAAAATCAATACGGTCTTTCAGAGTTGATACACAATTTCGTCTTAAATTTCCGAAGATAAGATTTGAAAATCTTTACATTTGTATTGATGTATTTTAGTTTTATTGGGGTTTTGTGTTATCAATAAATGTTATTTTAAAAAATATGGTAAATTGTCTCAGATATAGAATTTCAATTTATTGAAGAAGAATATTGAGAGTTCAAATCAAACCCACCAATTTTTTTTATTTCTATTATGTTCAATGGTTTATAAATTGAAAATCGAATTCAAATTACTTACTGGTAAATTACCAGTTTATTATTATAAAGGATTACCATAAAGGATTCTAAAAGTTTTCCAACGAACCCAAATTCAACAAAGATGACGAACCCAACATGGCTTCTGCGGAAAGGAGATGTGCACAGAAAAAAATAATTTGTAAAATTGTTTGTAAATGTTTGTGAATTCCTACTGGGAATTGAAGAATAGAATACATTACTACATTACTTACGTTGTATTATTAACGCTTCATTTAAATACATTTCTATAGTATATGTTATATATTTGTGAATTCCTAAGTTATATGTTGCGCACTAAAAATTACCCGTTAGAGGGCGCCGCACTCTGGGGATGAGATCTATCACACTTCAATTTATTAATTTCTCGATCACTGGAGCTTAATCGTGAAACCAATATTTACTTCTTACTTAGAAAACTATACCGATACACGAATGAGACTCGCAAATGAAAAAAAATATATTTTTTTATATCTATGCTTTGTTTAGGTTTTAAAGTTGTGGCGAGTTTAGATTAAGGAACGAACACAATTCTTACTTTTTAATTCACCTTTATTTTCATCACCACCACCATATTCCAACTCTAATATTACATTTCGACTAATTTCTCGAGCTCTACTCCTTACATTATATCGTCGGGACGCTCACAATAGAGTTAAAATGCTTTAAATCAGCTGTAAACCATCTATTAGTTCTAAAGTACCTTACAAATGTATTGAAATTAACAATATCCACAATTAAGATTAAACTTTCAATCTAAATCCAATACAAAAATAGAAGAAAATAATTTCTTGTTAACTCTGTTCCATGGAATTCAGTGCAATCCTTGTATTTCGTGTACAGCTTCTAGCCTAATCCAAGTGCTGAAAGGGAAGTATATCTAAACCGTATTTCAGCTGGAATGGGAAAATCTGTTTCTGTGTATATGTATTCCTTGGAGCAAGAGAACTTTTCCTTGTGGATGACTTTCCTTTTCCATCCGTTTTTGATCTCATAATACTCTGATATTTCCAATATGCTTCTTGACTAAGATTCTATCACCCAAATATGTAATGCTCATTTTTCGTCCCTAGATTCGCATCACGACAGAGACTTTAATGTGATCTTTCACAGGCCCTATTTTGTGCATGTTTAGAAAATCATTTTAATGGGATTAAGGTCAAATTTATGCTTCAATGGTCACAGTGCCAAAGCAATTTTATCATCAAGTGTAATTTACTCCAGAATATGCTCAGAAGGGAATGAATATACTTGAAAGCCAAGACAATATTTATTAAAGACTCAGAGGATTTACTTTACAGCTTATCACCCTCAAGTCTACTTTAAAATGGGAAATGAGACATTTCTTTTTTCAGGGAAAAATCGCAATATGAACAAAGATGGAAATTCATTTCAATTTCTCTCTCACTTTCGTCACATCTTGACAGTTCTTTAAAAGAAAGTGCTTTCAAGAGAAAAATATGAAAAGGTAATGAGCTTGAAATGTAAAATCATATCCCAAGTTTTCTTTCACATGCGAAGATATCTTTAAAATAATTTTATCCTGATTTTTTTTCTGTAAAATGAAAATACTTCGAATAGATTGACGCGTGTCACTTAAAGTAAGATTGGGAGAAAATTCAGGAATAACATCCCTTTAATGTCCTTAACAAATGAAACTGTGTGAGGACTGAGGAGATCCGCCAACGAGTGGTTTTGGTCACAGTCATGTGGAAAACCGCATGCCAAGTTGGAGATGGACAAGGAGGATGTCAATAGCTGACAGATAATATTCCAAGCATCAAAAACGTATATTTTAGTACAAAGGGGAACATTTAATGTACCTAAGAGGAATGAAATTGATTTTCTGTCCGATTCATCACCAATATGGTACTCTCAGTCCCATAGCCAAGAAATGATATAATTAAAAAGAAAAACTATCTCTTATCCTAATTTATCTTTGATTTCTGCTGATTTTTTTTGTTTAGGACAATTTTTGTAAAAAGCATTGATATATCGTCGTTAGTATCCAAAATTGTCGTATCTGAAGAATTAAAATTCAAAAAATGCCTGATTAGCAGCGTATGACCTGATAGGCAATTTTCAACTCATCCGAAGATTAATCTATAAACTTTAAGGCTCCAGAAGATTGGGCAGTATTTTGGTAAAAATGGTCAGTTAATATAATTGTTCAGTATAGAAATAAAATGGATATCATGCAAATAGCCAAAAATAGAGAGACTTTTTTGGCGAGAATTTGTAATTACTTTCTTACTAATTTGGTTATTTTACTGATCAATTTGATAATTTAGTGACCAAAACTGTACATCCACAACTTATTTGTCTTTCAATTCTCAGCCTTACGTAACTGCTAAAGACTATTCTTTAAATCATGATGAATATTCTTTTATACTTCAGTGAATATCATATTTATAAGAAGACATAGTATTTATTTGACCACGTAAATCCTTAGCTGCACTTAAAGTATGTAAACTGAGTTTTGCTTATTTGAAAATGAAATCTATAACATTAAAATTGCATAGGGTAAGAGCTCATAATTTTGGACAGTTTCTAAATTTGGACAGTTTGATTAGCTGTCCAAGATACAGCCAAGGTATCCAAATTTATAGCCAAGGTGTCCAAAGTTTGAGTCAAATGCACCTCTACATATCAATTCATTTTTAAACGTATTAAGACTAATTTTAGTAAAAACAAAGACAATAAACAGCTTGCCAAGTTTCTAAAGAACTCTTCTGAAAAGAGAGTAACCACATTTATGCTTATGCTCTGTCCAAAATTATGAGCCCTTACCCTACTTCACTAATCAAAAAGGAGTACTGGGAATAGGATATGGTAGATCGGATCGGTAATACCATCCTTAAGTGCTAATACTTAAGAAAATCTTAGGAACAGTAGGAGGGTGAAATCGCCCCACGAAGTCACCCCCAATTTATTTGGTGTTAATATAAAAAAAACTATGCTAATGACATAAGTTTCAATAGTATTTTATAGTTTGATATTTTTAATACAATAACCAAGTGCATTATTTATGCGAATATAAATATAAATGTAAAAGTAATGTATTTAATACGACGTCTACAATATATGCACTGAAAAAAACTTAGTTGAAATTTGAATAAAAGCGCTCCTAGCATAGAAAAAAATGAAGTTGTTTTTGTAGTAATTGAAAAAGTTTTTAATAGCCCTGGAATATGAACTTGCGAAAAGTTGCAAATTTTATCCGCTGTTCACAAAGTACTTTAAAAGAAAATATGAAAGGGAGTCCTAAAGTATAATCTCTTCGATTTTCCTGACCAAGGAGCAATTTGTTATGTATTCATGTCGTGCCTTTGACTCATTTACTGAGATCCACTGAATTGTTCTAGGCAAAGTTTTCTTCCTTTAAAGATGGTATCAAAATTGACATTATAATCCCCCTTCAATATATACTTATGAAAATTTGCATTCTCAACACTCCCAACGTGACCTTTTTTGCACCCAAAGGAAAGGGACAATTTGTTACAACTTGGAAACCATGGCGCCTTGTAACATTCAAAAAAGTGAGCAATGACCTGGAGGAGCATTAAAACGATATTATTATTTTAATGACCCATCAACCGACAGATTTCCGTGTGAGAGTCCTATCTAAATATTTCCTGGGAAAGTACTGACGTTAAAATTCAATTACATGATTTATATTCCGAAGGCACGTGTTGGAAATAAATATTGCTAGCGAAAACACTTGCACGAAAGCCAAATCAAGCATAAAGTACGATGGTATAATTGTATGTTAACAAATTTGTAGCACTTGATAAGAGAATCTTTTATTTTATCACCACAAATTTGGGTCATTTGGAAAGCCTCTCATGGGGCCAAGAAAGCTTCAAGTTATTGCAGTATTTTATAGTGGATCGATACAAGGAAATGGAGGAAAAAAGCTTTGCAAAATTAAATAAGATCGTTTTAGAAAATCCACTCCCAACAGTTTGCTCCTGGCATCCATGTTCAATGGCACTGCAATCGTGTCATGAGCTGAAAATAAATTCAAATTGGAACATCTCAAATGATTTTGAAAGCTCGTAAAAGTCATTTGTCGAAATAGAATGGAAAATGTGACTGTAGAACAGCACTTTGTGGGGTCTTTTAATTAAGGATGAGAGCTTTTATTTGTGGAATAAATTACAGTGAAAATCCTATAAAGTTGTAGGACTTTTCACTTGAGTACTGGAATAAATTTTATTATTTTTATACCAAGATATGAAAGGAAATGATTGAATGATGATAATTCTGCACTATAAGGTCTGATTTAAAATAACATAAAATTTAGTCTGTATTAAAGACAAAAATAAATTGTAAGCCTTGATGGGGCTTACCTAAATAATATTATAACTTCTATAAGGCAAATGGGGAACTGAAGGTGCCATCTTTCAACGTCTTCGGAGTGAAGTGTCCACGGCGACTACTCACTGAAGTACAGAGACGGTTGACTCGAACAAAAACTCCAGCAATCTTCGACATCGCATAGAGATGATTATTTGAGCGTGACATAGGAATAAAGGATTACGATTGCTGGGTTCAAACGTCGACTGGGTTAGCGACTGTCAAATGGTCTGTACGCTCTACAAAATGAGCACTAATAAATAAATTTTGATCAACGGAGACTCGAAAATTCATCCTAATCTATGAATCAAAGGGAGAATTTCGGTCTAATCCTGTTTTATTATGCCAACATTTCAATCAAAAATGGATTATTTTTCGGGGCATTAAGGCGCTTTAGAGGACAACCGTCAGGGACACATAATGTGCTACATTTATCACATTTAATGAAGCCTGGCAGAATCACTCATAGGAGTGCTTAAAAGTGTGTAGTTTACAGATATGTTATTTATTTATTTATTTTTAAGTAAGTGATTTTGAGTTAGTGACAGTTGTTTAACCGTGTAGGTTTTCGGCTTAGGCAGCTTAGGGCCTGAGACTTGGGGTGACATGATAACTTGTTTTCGAAACTATCGACTGTCGATTCTGAAAAATTTAAACGATAGCTGCTCTTCCCGCAACGAATACAAATATTTACCAACATCTTCATTCTTTTAAGAATGTCACAATAAATGGCCCAACAATGCGTAAAAAGTCGACATAAACTTCATCTAACAGATATAGATTTATCGATACTGTCGATTCGATAGTATCTAAAAGTTATTATACCACCACTGCACTGGGTATAAAGAGGGATGGGTGGCGATATAAAAAATCACATTTAATTTAAACAAAATGTTAACCTTCAGACATTCGAAAAGTTGACATACTGAAGTAAAACCGTAGAAAAAAATGAACAGACCGAAATTTGTACTTCGGTTTCAGTTTATTGCACAGTTATTTTACCACTTCTGGAAAAGATTTTAAATTATTTTCAGTAACATAATAACTTTAAAAAACATCTTTAAAGTTGAATAGGTTTTTTCTAAAGATTAAATGAAATTATAATAGGATATTCGCTTGTCCTAGCTTTATTTTTAAATGTGCAATCGACAAGAAGAATCTGGAGATTAGAGAGAATGTCCTGATTAATTTGCAGAGACATTTAGGTCTATTAATCATTGAACGTGGGTTGTTCTGTATCCTAACTTCCCATTCCCACGATATCAAATGTTAATTTTCTACGAGAAGTATTTAAATAGAAAACCTATTTTCTCCAATGTTACCTAAAGCGATTTCTTAATGCAATTCCCAATAATCAATATAACTTTTTACCAAGAATGCATTCGCAATTCCGAATTTTTCTTTCATCTTCCTGTAACAGAGTAACCTTTTAGAAAAATCCAATATGCTATCGACTGATTTGAAATAGCGGAAATGGAAGGGAGGAAAAAATCACCGGTAAAAACAACTTACAAAGTTACCAGTGGAAATAGGTTTAAACCAAAGCTCATGAATTTTTTAAAGCAAAGAAATTCAAAGGACGAACTCAAACATATTTGGCAAAATTGTAACATCCTTGACAGAAAGGACTATATGGCATTTGGAAAATATACTACTGAATAAACCACGTGTTTTTTTCCAACACCACAAATAAACTTCTCTGCTATTTTTAAACATTGTTAGCGAAAATTGCTGTGTCGCTGAAAAAGAAGTACATTCGTTATTGTGCCAAGGGATGGTGGAAAAAAATGTGTGAAGTTGAAAAGCTTGGAGTATCCTCTGTACTCTGTGCTGACATACACCACGTTTAAAATTAAACAATAGCACTGAAAAGTAAAGTATTGAGACACAACATGGTCAAGTTTATAATTAAATTTCGAAAGCTCTGATGAATGAGATATTTTCCCTTCCACAGTATTCTCTTATACTTCGTCCTTTTTTTCTATACTTTCTCGCTACCATCCTCGAGACAAGCTCTTATATTTAACTTATAATTAATTTAGCGAAAAGAGCAATGAGAAAACGCTGTATATTTCATTATCTTTTTTTTTGTTAATCTTTTCGTAGCTTTTTGCACAGAGGTGTGAATAGTTCATGGAAAAAGCTCTATTTCTTCCAATTTTATGGTCTGCGGATGGAAAAACAATTGCAAACGATTCTTCTTCCTCAAGTTATTCATCTTGATACGAATAAATGAAAGAATTTTACGAAGAAGAAAGTGCATCCTCCGGGAAATTCTTTCACTTGCATTAAATACACTTTGTTGAGCACAATGCCAAAAATAATGAAAAGAATGCGCTTCTCTCTTGTGTAAATATGTCTGCTTAAACAAAAAAGTATTTTTGCAAGCGTTGTTTAGTGAAGCATAAAGAAGGAGCTCTACGAGATTTATTTTCATGCTCAAATACCCAAAATCAGATAAAATGAATAAAATAGAAACTTCAAAAATAGATCCTTTGAAGTCTGGCTATAATATAATATAAGTTATCAAAGTTTTCGTTTTTGAAAGTTTCATTTAAGTTAGCGGAGGTTAGCAAGTACGCTTGAACAGATCTTTAATAGATCTACGGTGGTGTCCGGTTTGATGCGCAACAGTTCTTTAGAGGAAGGAACAACTTCCAAAGGCTCTACAGAGGATAATGAGGCACTTAAAAAAAATAATGAAGACAGATCTTCTAATAAAGCTGTAACGTCTAACGTATAGGACAGATCAATCTCAGATCAACATAAACTTCTGGCTCAAATCAACATAATACCGACTTTTGAGGTAGAACCGATAGAATCGATGATACACGCAGAAGAGAGAAAATCTTCGAAGGACGGATTCTTTGTCGTATTTTTGGGTTTTATTAAAAAATTCTGCAATGGAGTAATTGCGGATTTGAATAAACTACCTATTACAAAATAATTTTAAAAGCACAAAATTAATGTTTAATGAATTGACAAATTAGAAATAAAAAAAAAATTAAATCTCATATGCTCTCCTCGCAGAAATAATAATCAATTTCCAGGGCGAAAATGTTCTATATTACTTTGATGCGCCTTTGACGAGTTAATTTTTCAAATCCTATTACATTTCTTAATATTATGCTCCAAGCAATAAAAAATCATATTGAATTCTTTTTTTTTTCAATTAGCTCTTTTCCAAGAACATAAATTCGAAAAGAGGCTTAGAGAATTTCATTCATGCAACGATAACATATTTAAATAAATCATCAGGGATCAATACAAAATCTGACCTGAAATTTCGACCATTCCAAGAAACATATTGAAAATTATTGGTGATGTTGACTATGAAGGTGAAGGAAACATATTAAAGAAGTAGGGTGAGAATTAAAATTGTGACAAAGTGAAAATATCAAGTTCTACTTTTTGTATGCAATCTAAATAATGTGCAATTTTTTTCTGTAGAACTTCTGGCAGTACTCTTCAAACTGACTATCTCTTTTGTCTCTTATTTTTCTTTGGCCTATATTTTCATGTAAAATATTTAGAGAAGAGTTGACTACCGATTCGAGCCACTCTACGCTGCATTCTCTGATCTCCCTGGAGATGAGGATGCATTGAAAGTCGATGGTTTTGCAGCTGGCACTCGGTTGGTAAAAATTTCCATAAAATAATGAAAAATTCAATTGTCATGCAATTTCATGAATCATTCCTCGAGGGTTGAGTCGATGTTTTGTGAAACAACATTGAATAACATAAATGTTGGTGCGGGTGGATAGGCATAAATCAATAAATTTTGTTATTTATCATCCTTTCCCCCTAAATTTCCACCTTTTCTTCATAGTCATCAATTAATAAACCTCAGGGATACAATTTTGGGGAATGGAAAATGAAATGTGAATATCCAAGTTGATTTGAAAATGAATTATTACGAAATGAACAGCAAATAATTATTATGTGTGAATGAGAGGAAATTTTCGCTAGTGCGACAGAAATTGAATTAGGCATAATAATTGTCATCATTTGCATGTGTTAACCTCTTAACTCTCAAACTAACAACTCAATACAGCAATTTATAAACCATTTTCCATCCAATTTTCCACGACAAGAGGAAATTGTAATTTCCCTCGCAGAGTTCCTACTCGAAATATTGAACTCATAGCAATGAATTTTCATACCATTTCTATGGTGATGACTTTCATAAAGACCTACCCTTCCTATTTTGCGTGCTATTTTAGAATAATTATTATTTAAAGCAAAATTATATCTTACATCAAATTGGCAGAGTCACTCGAAGATTTAATTCAATTACGAGGAATTGTCAGATGAATATTGAAGCATAAAATAGACATTTACATTTTCAAATAGAGAAAATCGACAATCGACAGCCTGTCTGTTTGACACAAGAACTACTCGGTAAATATGAGGGAAAATGAGATAATTGTGAACTTTATAATTTTTTCTTTAAGTTTTTGAACTTATTAAGGAAATATTTTGCACTTTTTCTTCAATAAAATTTAATGTTAATTCTAGTAAATTGTTTATAAAATCGAGTAGGGAAAAGTGGGGGACTTTTGAATTGGGGCAGATATGAAATTGGGTCCGCGGTTTAGTAGGACCCAAATCCCGTGTCTCCTGGGTAAGGAGGCCTGTGCATCAGGTTTGCACCCTGTTGTCACAGTAACCTGTCAGCAAAAAAAACACAACAAAGAGCCTCGGATGTCGGACGGATTGCACCGGAAACGACCTACGCGAGACAATGGACAAGCTGTTGCTTCAACCGCTGGTCCCGGGGTCGGAGGGCACCAGAGTAACGGAAGAGGCTCTGGAGTGATATCAGGTTTGACAAGCCTACCACGACGACAACGGCACTTCAGAATGGCTACATGGAATATCTTTTCACTCACAGGGAAGCATCAGGAGCTTAAGAGCGAAGCAAAAAGATTCCAATTAGATATAATTGGTGTTTCGTCTACTAAGCAAAGAGGTAGTGGAACTGTGGATCTTGAGGAAGGGTGGCAACTTTTCCTGTCTGGAGTGGCACCGGAAATGTCTGCACAGGCGGGTGTGGGGATACTCACAAGCCCTCGGCTGTCAGACAGGGTTTGTGATGTCTGGACACACAGTGGGAGAGTGATGGGTATCAAGATCAAACTTGAGAGATCTTCCCTGGCGGTGTTGCAGGTGTACGCACCGAACGCATCGTCAGAGTACCCAGCTTTCCTAGATGAAGTGGAGGAAGTCCTGAATAAGGCATCTTCTGAAGCGGATTCAGTTGTGTTGTTTGGGGATTTCAATGCCCATGTTGGTGTTGACTCTGAGACATGGAGGGGTGTGATTGGGAAGAACGGGGATAAGAGTGAGAACCCGAACGGTAAAATGTTGCTGGATTTCTGCGCAATCAAAGGTTATTCGATCATGAATACCTTTTTCCAGCACAAGGAGATTCATAAATACACCTGGGAAGACACAAAACGAGGACTTAAGTCAATAATTGACTTTGTCCTGGTTCCCGGTGTTGATAGAAGAATTGTCCAAGACGTTCGAGTTTTTAACAGTGCTGAACTGTCAACTGATCACCACCTGCTCTTTGCAAAAATTAACCTCAACGAAGATCCTCCCGCTCTACCTAAGGGTAAGAGCAAAGTGCTTAAATGCATTAGGTGGGAGAGTCTCAAGAAGAAAGACGTTGAGGAAAAATTTGTGAAGGGCATACAGGAAAGGTTTGAACAAATTCCACAGTCTCCTTCTGACATAGAGGCTGAATGGGCCTGCTTCCAAACAGCCATTTTGGCCTCGGCTACAGAAGCTTGTGGCGTTAAGCGCATTAATGTGACGAACAACGTGAAACGGTCATCTTGGTGGGGAACACCGGGAGTAAAAGAAGCCGTTGGAGAGAAAAAGAAGGCTTACAAGTTGTACATACAACGTAAGGATTCTGATTCTCGTGATCGTTATGTTGAGGCGCGAAAGGCTGCAAAGCTCGCAGTTAAAGCCGCTAGAGAGGAGGCGTGGAAAAAGTTCGGTGAAAAGCTGGAGCTTGACTATAGGTCGGCAAACAAAACTTTCTGGCAAACAGTCCGAAGACTCCGAGGGAAGAAGAGCAATTCCATCCAAGGAGTAACATCCAAGGAAGGGAATCTTCTGACCAAAGAGGAAGAGGTTTTAAATCGCTGGAAAGAGTACTTCTCAGAATTGCTCAATCCTCAGCAAGGCACTGATGATGACGTACCCAGGAGTAAAGGCAGGGAGGAAAGTAGTCCTTCAGAGAGTGAAGTCCTGTATGCGATTAGTAAATTGAAGGATGGAAAAGCTGCAGGAATTGACGAAATACGTCCCGAAATGCTAAAACTCATGGGTATAGCGGGTGTCAATTGGCTCACGCGTGTCTTTAAGGTGGCTTGGCAAAGTGGGAGAGCACCAAAGGACTGGCAAGTTGGGGTCATTGTACCCATATTCAAGAAGGGAAACAAGAAAGATTGCTCCAATTATAGGGGAATTTCCCTTCTGAGTTTGCCCGGCAAAGTGTATGCCAAAATCCTTGAGAGAAGATGTCGAGAAATAGTCGAACCCAGACTGGGTGAGGAACAATGCGGTTTCAGACCTGGTAGAAGCACCACGGATCAGCTTTTTACCCTGAGGATGATTGTCGAAAAGGCTTGGGAGTATGCAATTCCACTCTATGCTTGTTTCATAGATTTGGAAAAAGCATATGACCGAGTACCGAGAGAACAACTTTGGGATGTACTGCACGAGTACGGACTGGATGAAGAATTGGTAGGAGCCATTCAGTCATTGTACAGAGACTGTAGTAGCTGTGTTCGTGTAAACGGATCCAAATCGGAAGGTTTTCAAGTGAGTGTTGGACTGCGCCAAGGGTGTGTTCTATCACCATTGTTGTTCATAATATACATGGACAAGATTATGGAACGCAGTCGGGGGCGGAATGCGATTCGTATTGGGGATTTCAGGGTGAGCCATCTCCTCTATGCAGATGATTTGGTTCTTTTTGGATCTTCCGAAGAAGAGCTTCAGCGCACACTTGACCGATTTGTAAATGTTTGTGCCGAAACAGGTATGAAGGTGAACGTGGGTAAGTCGGAAGTAATGGTGATTTCCCGACAATCTGTGAAATGCACTCTACATGTTAGTGGAGACTCATTGACACAGGTGGAGAAGTTCAAGTATCTCGGGGTGTTATTCACGAGTGATGGTAGGATGGAGGCAGAACTCTCGTCGCGAATCGGTCAGGCTTCTGCAGTAATGAGGGAGCTTGGCAGAAGCGTGTTGAGGAAGGTCGAGCTTAGTCGATCGGCTAAATTATCGGTTTTCAAAGCTGTGTTCATTCCTATTCTCACCTATGGTCATGAGATTTGGGTAATGACCGAAAGGGTAAGATCGCGAGTACAAGCTGCCGAGATGAGGTACCTTCGAGCGGTAAAGGGAATCACTCGTAGAGATCGAGTGAGGAATGTGGCCGTTCGTGAGGAACTAAGAATCGAGGAGCTGCTTCTTCGGGTTGAGAGATCACAACTTCGATGGTATGGACATGTTCAACGCATGAATGAAGAAAGATTCCCCAGAAAAGCTATGCAAGCCATTGTGAGGAGACCTCGGCCTCGAGGCAGACCTAGGACAAGGTGGCTGAATCAAATTCAGAATCTTGCCTTGGAACGCCTCGGGATCGAACCCGAACATCTTCCTGAAGTGGCGGAGGACCGACAGGCGTGGGCTGCTAGATTGGATGTCATGGGCCCGCGACCCCAATAGGGATAAGCGGTTGAAAATGAATGAATGAATGAAATTGGGCGTTTTCCTCCTATTTTTAAATAAAACGGGACCTTATCATAATATAATTTAGCTCCACAAACCAACTGCAAAGTTAAATTACATTATTAAATAGCTTTAAAAATAGGAGAAAGAAGCCCAAACTGCCCCAATTCAAATGTGCCCGAGCCTCCCTAAAACGTTTTACAAAATTAATAATTCGATAAATTCCAAACTATCTCGACAAACTATAAGTTTGAAAATTAAATTGCTGCATTAACTGCCTTTTAGAGGTCTTTAATAGTTCCTGATGAGCTATTCAGTCTTCTTGTATTTGAACAAAAAGGTCAAAATTTGGCAAACTTTCATGAGAGAAACCTTAGAACTTCTAGAACAAACCTAAAAGCAAAACCTGACTCTTAAAATTAATTTCCTATTAATTATTTCCTTCTGTTTTCTCCAATCATTCTCTTAAGTCACCGCTTCCCCCAAATAGTCCCAACCCTTAAACAAACAAATCAACTTTCAATCGAATTCAATAGCCCAGAGTGACTTTTCTCTTGAGTTACCTGGCAGAGTAAGGTTGAGGTAAATGTACGTGAGTTTCTTTAGTTTCAGATCAAGAAGTAGCACCTCTTGCGTCATTTGCAGTCCTTGCCCAGAAAAGCCCAGCAAAAGAGGAAAATTTATTGTGACTTAGAAGGCAAATTGAAAGCACTTGGCCACCATGTAAAAAGGATATAAAGTCCAAAGGGTTAAATGTCACAAGAAATTGGAGAATTTTACTCCTACCCACAAAATGGGATGGAGAAACAGGAAGTAAACTAAATAGAATTTATGACTTTAATATATTTGCAAATGTGTCACCATCAAATGTTGTTTGGAACCTGAGACTTTGCCAAAAGCTCCGAGTAGTAGCAAGAAGTTAACATTGAGTCAATATTGCGGAAAACTATAAAATGAAATTGATATCAGTCGATCGCAATGGCTATCAATTTTATTATGTCGATGTAACACTTTTCACTTTGGTATTCAATGTATTTTGCATATGTCTTATAAAGAGTGAGAAGCTTTGGGAAGTGCAAAGCTGGAAAGGGAATCCGATGTCAAGGGAAATGCACATGAAGTGGAAGTGAGAGAAACCGATAGCAATATCCGCTGGAGACTTGATGCATTAGCATGTGTAATATGATGCTTATATCACCTGGGATGGTGAAATTTTCCAGCAAATGCTACTCCCAGAGAGATTTACTTGAATGTGGTATAGAATTCTTGAAAAAAATATAGTCAGATTTTGCGGAAAACTTATATAACAGCAACATAAAGATTATCTAAGAATCTGATTATAATATAGAAATTATGTTTAATCGAAATTTCTTAAGTTAATTTCGAGATATTCGTCATCGAAACAACAAAGATTTTAGGACCTTAAATGCCAGTACTGGTGGTCTTATGAATAACCAGTGTTTTAAAAAGTTACAGCAATTGAGTCATTTTATTTGCACCTTTTGTTAAATTCCTGCAATGAGGACAGAAATTGTGACCAATCAACATTTGTGGAAAATTCCACGGAAGTGTCCGCCACGTACTATTAGAAGTCTAACTCTACCGCTTAAGTTTGTAAATTTTCAAGGAAAGCAACTATTTGTGTTCAAAAGAAATTTAGGATTTTGTTTGGTATTGCGCAGCGGTTAGTCATTTTGTTTTAAATTAGTTTAGTTTTTTTTTAATCACTTTTGGTTGAATAATTTTTTTAAATAAATTTTGACATATTTACGAGATAAGTCGAACCTAGGTCATAAGAATTTAAATAACTTTAAAAAAAAATTTAATGCATATTAGCGACAAAAATATGTAGTATATAAAATAAAGTGTAGGATTATTTGAAGTAATTGAAACTTTCGTCACTTTTTAATAAACCATTCCACTGACTGAGAGCACTGTCATAAAATTCAAGGGAAATAAAGCCCAAATTAGTTCTTAAATGAATCTTTATCAAAATTGTTCTCTTAATGATCTCCTAAAATACGATTTATGTCCGCAATTTTGTGTAATAAATCAAACTAACATTTTACGTAAAAAGTTTATGAGCTTAACTGTGAGTAAGCATTGGGAACTCCTCGAAACTTTGAATATATGATTGAATCCTCTTAATGGGTAATCTAAGAGCTATCCAAACCTCGTATTATTTGATTTAATTTCATACAACCTATAGTCTGTCTCTAAATTCAATTACGATACACAATTGCACAATACACAATTTGCATTTTCGTCTTGCTATCCAATGCATTCATGGCTAGAGATTATTTGGGTATTATTCTCTTTACTTCAGTGACAATCAACAATTTCACAGGATGAATTGAATATGCATGAAGGAGCAGTATTGTAATAATTATATGAATTCTTGTATTTGCACCTATTTGGGTTTGGATTATATTTCACTTACAAAAGAACTCACTTGAGGAATCTTAAATATATCAAAGACGCGGGATCAAATATTGATTTTCAAAGGATATAAATTCAATTATTATACTGAAATCAATACACGATGTTTTCTTTTCTTACATGTTGTCAGGCTTCGATTTAATCTGTGATTGAATCTCTTTAGAAAGGTTAAACTTTCCAAACACGCTCGAGTGAAAACATCCAGACTCAATATATTTTGGGGTGACTTGTGAAAAATTTATTGAGTTTCTCCAATTCATCAAGTGCGCTCTCCATATTGTATATTTTTGGGATCAGTTCGTCGTTGAGTTTGAAAAATTGACTGTAAAGTATTAAAAAGTTGCTGAAGAGATGGAAAGTCATAGGAAAGTTCTAGCAAGTGCATTTGGGTAGTCTGTCATTTCCCAAAAAGTCATCACATCCCACCATCAATTCCCGCCAAAAGCTCTCACCTTCTCTGCCACGTACCAGGGGAGGGAAAAGTTGGAGAACACTTTGCTTTTGAGATAGTTTAAGGTTACAAAAATATACCTCGAAACGATGGTGAAAAAGTATAAAAGTTACCTGTGGCTACGTGCCTGAGTTCAAGTTAAACTTTTACTTTACTATGCCTTGTTTGGCTCTAAGATGAATGTGATGCATAACTTTTCTCCATTCATGCCATTCATCGATTTTTACTTGTTTTACCTTTACTTTAAAGCAACTATAGTACACCCCAAATTTATCAAGATCAAGGAGATTTCCAAATACATAGTTAACCAATTTGAAATTGTTTCAATATTTTTTCAGCAATGAAAACTTTCGGGAATTATGGGATAATTATTAGATATTAATTTAGTTAATTTTATTTAAGATTAAATTCCGAACAAGTATGAGAAAATTACGTTAAAAGTGCTTTATGAATATTCATAATTTTAAGTATGTAAAATCAGTACAATATTTCTTTTTGTAAATTCCTATTTTCCTAAGACATTTTTTTCTCAATTTACATTTAGTTTTTACATGAGTGAATAAACTTAACTATGTTTTTTTGTGAAAATTTAAAAAAAAATTGAATAAGAAAAGTATTTTTAGACTACAATAAATTTTTTGAAAATTATGTTCTAACTAATCATTTGTATTTAAGAAAGAATTAGCAAAGCCTCAGTAAGTTTAAAGAATACTATAATTTTTACATACAATGATATAATTTTCCACTTTTGAATGAAGAACGACCCCTGAAAATGTAGCTAAAAAGTCTGCAAGCTTTTGAAAACTTAAACCGCTAATTGACTTTAAAATTAATGAGACAGAAATGTGCGGGCATTTATACAATTATAATCTCTTTCACTGGCAATTCAGTGATTTATGTAGCGAGATTAACGAAGCTATGAAGCTATATATTTATCATTTGAATGAGTAAATAATTTATTCATCTCGCATTTTCTTCAATTCTTACATAATTAAAGTTAGTGAGATGACTGAAAATTATTCTAAATTGATAAATTGCTGAAAATCCCCCAGAATATTCTTTTTCTATCGTCTTATTCTGCAATTGAGTACACTCGAAATGTGTAGTTGATACTTGAGGGAATTCTCTTCAGCATTTTCTCATAAAATATCTCTTGAGGCTTTCTCAGGTTTTGCGTTTTTCTACTGTGCAACAATATTCGAGAGATAGAAAATACAAGTTTTCATAAATTGTTAATGAGAAGCAAAAAAAGAATTTTCTTTCAAATCCTGAAATATCCGGAATAAACTTTTCCATTAGGCTTAAAAAATCTCAAGTCAATTTCATTTTTCTCGTGGCATTTCTATTATAAAACTACTTCAAATCCCACTCCTATTATTTATGGGATTTATGGTAATAGAATAATTCAAGAATCGTTTAAGGCAGAAACTATATAATATTTGCAAATATTTGGCAAATATCGATTATGCAATAAAAGCTCTGGAAAATGCAATAATAAATAGAAGACAATGTGCTTAATGCAATTATTTTGTAATTACAGCAATATAGAATATATGAGGCAAACACATGCCTGATGCTGTCTGAAAAACAATTTAGATCGTTAAGGGCAATATCAATGAAAATGGGAATAATATGGAGAAATGAGAGCATTAAATTGATTGTGTTGCAAAGTCCTCAGGAAAAGTTTGAATTTCTAAATGCTTTTGGGGAATTTCTTCAGCATACAAATTCATTTTCATTCCTCAATATGGGACAGACTATTTTGTATTGTGCAAACTTTCTAACCCCCTCTTCTTCTAACTCTGAAAACAACCTCATGTAATTTATACAAGAATATATACTTCATATGAGAAGCCCATAAAGGAAATCCCACGGTGTATTGTGTCCTTTGTGGTAACATTAACACACGCTGCTGGTCGACTTCAATTCCCAAACAACCCGTATCCTACAATGATCCCAATCCCAATAGTATTAGTTGTGGACATCTTGGGGATGGACTCCATTGAGCACATTAGAAACACAAGATCACACAAATGAATAGTATGGCAAAGAGAGTAGACACAATTCTTATGCTATTCATGTTGCGTGATGAATTCCATTGTATCCAGAGTTATGTTAGTGTTGGCATATTGATAGTATAAGATAAACTAGCATAGTTCTACTAAAACCTAACTAAAAAAAATCTTTTGGGCATTGGAAAATTTTTGGACGAGTGGCCTTAGAAAGTCAATCACTATTTTCGATGGTTTGGATTTGCGTGATAGCAGGTGGTCGCTTTCTACTGTGTTTTTTGGACCACGGTGCTAAAGTGAATATCAATATGTGTCAGGAAGTTGTCTGGAAAAAATCTCTGCAGTTTTGGGAATACAAACATTTTAGGACGTTCCAATATGACTCATCGGCAAAATATAACATTTCGTTGTTCATTTAAAAATTTCAATTGCCTTCACTAAGCGGCAAACGCCACTTGAAACCATTGGAAAGCTGTCATTTGACGCGTTATTTTTGATAGTTTTCTGCGGGAAATTTCAGTCATACTGCTAAAAAATTACTTCCAAAATACATGACATTATTGTACAATTTCGATAATTCGACGCTCTCACCCCTATCAATGAAATCGTAATTTGAAATTCTATTTGGATATTAAAAGTTCTGAATCTTATGAGTTTGTAGACCCAAGGAAAGAATAAGGTATAAACATATCGAAGAAGAAATACGTTTCTATGTAACAAAATTTAATAGCCAAATTTTTGATCTTTTATTTCGATTGTCGTAAAACATGTATTACTTAAAGATTATCGTGATCCTGGCACTTCGACACTAAACTTTCATCCATTTTGATTAATATAAAACTAGTAGAATTGTAAACATTCTTCTGGCGTAATGTTAAAAACGTCCAAATGACATTTATGACCTAATGTCATACTTAGATAGTCATTTATTGCCATTCTAGCACTGAGAATCTAATCTAATCTTATCTAGAAAATTATCTTCGAACCTACGTCAATTCTAATCATGAGAAATAATGTTGTGGATGAGTTCTGCAATTCATAGAGTCAAATCCTAAGAGTAGGTGCAAAATGGTTATGAAAGTGGGTGGATTATATCGTCAACTTCACGTATGCTTGTGGAATTCAAAGAGTGTGAGATATGTAGCAATTCCCCGCCTTTGATCGTGTCTCTATTGCCTCGAAAGCTCAGGTGAATAGACGGAAAGCTCGACAGCGTGTGTGGTTGAGTCTTTGTCTAAGTAGAGGTGGTATGGGTGGTTTTATTAATATACATTTTGTACTTAAGGTTAAAACTGACTTTCCATACCCTATTTACATTGTGGCAAAGATATATTCCTGTCTCACAGGTATTCTTCTCGGCAGGCATCCCCGTGAATGAGTCAATACTGTATACATAACTAAAGTATGATAGGATGAGGAATAAGGCACGAGTGATCTTGGTAAAACATCGCCCGAAAATTATACCATTCCACTAAATTATGCACATGTACCGGAGGTAGATATATAGGTATGGAATATCCCAGAGAAAAGTCAATGGAATAAGGTCGAGCCACAGAATCATTACATCTCGTCCTGAGAAAAGTGTTTCTTCGACGCAAGAGCTTTACCCAAGCTCCTCTCCATATGTTTAAATAATAAATGCCACTTTAATGCTATTCTACGTCTCGTCTTCACCCTGCTGAGATAAAATCCAGCATGGAACACATAATTTATTACCTAACAAATAAATATTTTTATGTCTGGCATAGACTTTCCTTCTTTTAGCTTCCCATATTTATTTCCACTCTTTTATTAAAAGTGAAATTTTCTGATTTTAAAGCCAGCTCTTGCGCATAAAATTTACGACAAAAAGCAAGTTTTTAATTTCTCGCTTGGCTGTTTCATTCCTTTGCTATATTTCATGCTCAATAATTTTCAAGTTTACTACTGTGAGTCACATGTTTTGAAGATTTACCGAGAAATACAACCCAAAAAATTGGAACACACCCAATGTTTTTGGAACATTACATTATGAAAAGAATATAATACCCGCCTTTTCAAATACCCTTACTGCAAGTATTTATGTGTTACTTATAGGGAGTAAAGAATACAGTTCACTTGTTACATCTCTACTTCAATGCTGCTATATTTAGATTTTAGAATATGAAACGAAAATAAAGATGCACTGTACGAAGAAAACTATTAACATATTCATAAATAAGGTAGAAAAAATTGAGAAAATTTGGAAACTGAACACATTTGTGTAATACTAGGTCATGAAGATGTCATGTAAACGTCTTTTATGTGCCGCGTGAACAGAATGACTAAAATTTTACTAGTTATACGCCGTATATCTTCTAGATGATTTTTTACTTTCAATCATATGACTTTCGAGGGCATCAGGACTAAGTCAATAAGTCAGTTTTAATTACACTTATGTCATGGAATCTAGTTTTCCATTTAAGCTGACTTTCTAATTGAGATAATTTTAACCACGTTAAAGTAAAAGTTTACAGATTCTTAATCGAGACTTTGCTACGATTAGCCGGGCTGTGCTCATAATATTATTGCAGGCGAAGTAATGACTAATGCATCCACATTTTTTTTGCACTCTGCGTATCCCCTAGTCCATAAAAGCTTTAAGTCTTTAAAGACAATTGAACACCGGTATCTCAGAGAGAAAATTATTTTTCCTGAATATCTAAGGTTATTTTTTCTAAAATTTGTACATAATCGTAAAAAATTTAAAGAACGAAATTGAAAGGACTTGAGTGCAAATATAATAAATAATAAAATAAAATAAATAAATTCACTCAATATAATTGAGAATCTGTGTATTCAATACCAGATATTTTAAACAGAGAAAAAATTGGCTAAGTTGGAAATTAAAAAAATTTAAAAGTAAGAGCCATGTGTATGAGAACAAAGGAATATAGCATTTACCTATGAAAAATTTGTACTTTTCTCGTTGTAGTTTGCAGAACAGTTAAAATTCATTCCTTGAAAAAGTTGCTAAATTAGCGATGTTTCAACCTGGTAATATAAATGTGAACTTTTCAAGTCTTATGGTTTTCCCAATTTTCTCTTTTGACTAAAAACCTTTGAACAAAATTATGAATTTACATTTATGTTGAAACTTTATTGCCAACTTTTACCCAAAAGTCTAAATTTATGACCACAACTTTCATCCAATATGTAACGCTAGTTTGAATGGGAATTTCTCAGGATTTGCTTATACCTTTTGCCTGTTTTACTTCTTATCTGAAAGTTTGTTAATAGCCATTAGAGTAGAAAGTTGGGATAGAGATAGTATAAAATGTTTCATGAATCAACTAAAAAGTTACAAATACCGGTATGAATTTTGCAGAAACTTTTTAAAAGGGGCAATATCGAAGAGTGTTTTCTCAGAAACTAAACCGTTTGCTAAAATGCAGCTCAACTTATACTAAGTTGTACAAGTCAATGGCTATTGAATTCTATCTCAATTGAAAATCACATAATATTGAGCACTCAAATTTTATGGTCACAGCCTCAGAAAGAGGGCAAAAGGATTAACATTATTATATTTCTATTCCTTTTGAATCTTTGGAAGAGCTGGGTACAAGCCCTCTATTTCAGCTATATCTCTGTTAAGTAACCTTCCCCACCATTATCGTTTCGATTTTCTCCCACGTCGAGTGTGATAACTGAAATGGCACTTGAATTGATATTTTGTACCTCCACCGAGTCTTTGGTACAAATTTCTTTGGGACAGAAGTTCCCTAGGATTCCTCTTCCATATCTATCCCTATTCTCACGATGAGCAGGAAAACGACGAGATTCTAACATTACCTCCGTACGTGCTCCTAATTCTTGCCCAAAATGCGTGCCTCCAGTGTGTAAAGTGGATGACGTGACTCCGACGATGGATACCGTATTGAAATTCATCGTCTGAATGGCAAGAAAGAACATTCAAAGCCAAACTCCTTCCCATTGCGACAATGATGTGTCTCTCAACCTTGCACTATGATTATGTACATTTAAGGAGAATTTTTATCTACTCCATTATTTATGATAACACCACCTGCTGTTTTTGTGTTTCGCTAAATTTCTCTCGCTTCTTTGTCATTCCTAGGGAAACAATACTTGGTTATGTTGAGCTTTACACACAGAAAAAATAATCCTGAATTCAGAATGTTTTTATTCTGAGCATGGAGTAATGGTACCATATATGGTCATTTACTTCCCTACCTATGGCCACTTTCGTTTAATTGTAATTATTTTTGTATTAGAAGTTTATGCAAAATCGATAATTCTAACTCCTCAGTGTACAGTTTACTACCAAATTTTACAGGCTAAAGGTCAGTTTTAGTGTATTTGGGCCCTAACACCTGGTTATAAAACCTTTTCCTCAAAATTGTAATTTTCAAAGTAATTAGTTTCTACAGAAATATTCTTTTTCCATTAAAAAGATTTTCAAAAGAGAGTATCAAACATTTCGTCAAAATTTTCAAATATATATTTTTTGTTCTAATTATTAAGTATAATTTTGAAAAAAATGTTGGAATTATTTTAAATTTATGGCATTTTTTTACCAATTTGGAATTATGTCAAGATGAAAATTTAGAGCATTGGATTTCAATGTTATGTCTATCTTAAAAAAAGATATAAAAAGTGATTGAAATGTTTAGCAATTGGAAAATTAGCTCTATTTTTCATGAGTGTTGTTGGAGACGCAACTTCAAAAATTGTCCTCGTGAGTTTCCAGGATCAGTTTTCTTTTCAAGTCTCCCACTCTTCCAATTTATGGCTACACGATGTTTTCTTTCAACTTTCAATCCTCCACCGCAAAGAATAGCACCCGGAATTTGAGGAACTCACAATCAAAAACTCACCCGAGGAAAAAGCTCTACTCAAAATACGAAAAGAAAATACGAAGTGTTGTATGAATTATAAGGAAAAGGGGGTGTCTGCCTGCCAGACAAAAAAAAGGATATAGCAAAAGAGATGGGAAATGTTGAATTTTCATCACGCACAACTTATGCCTGGAAGTATGTGACACATTTTCCAGGCAAAAATCACTCTCCACAATTGGTAGTTGGTGGAATATTGATACAGCTTGGGAGCTTTTGCCGTCTGATGGAATCAATAAAAGCCACAGTTAAGGTGGAGTGTTTCTGAATGTGATTTTTATGAGACTCATACCTCAGCTATTGAGCATTAAATTAATGAACCACCCACAATATTTAGCGCAAAATTCTATCCGCGAGATTTTCACCTTTAATTTGTGCACCACCTGCCGATTGGAGTACCTTCAACTTTTGGCACGCAGAGACGCTTTATTGGTATCACTTCTGCCGATGCCATCATCTCCGATTTTGTGCTTTTGTGAGTGGCAATTAGGCATTAATTTGATTCGATTCTCACAGCCCAATGAAGGGATGATTATGCAAAAGGGTGAATGTGAAAGGGAATGAAATTTCTAGTCGATTCAAAAAACACCCTGCCTCTCCCAAGTACAATCTCTTGGCAAGTATCATGTAAATATTTACATCCTGCCGGCTGTCTGGGATACCACCGCCGTCAGCCATTCTTAGAATCATATTATACAAAATAATGAAGGAGGTAATATATAAAGCTCTTTGAAAAGCTTTAAGAACGGTAAATTTTGAATTCAACTATCACTAAAAACACTCATCGTTAAGAATAACGCTTCAATTGTCGACTTTCGTAAACAAAAAACGTCTTTCTATATTTGCAATAAACTAATTAAGTAATAAATAAATAAGTAATTTATTTGAAATTGGCAATTTCCTATGCAGACCATGTAATTTTTTCGGAGGAATTAAGTATCTTGTCAGTGGAATGTCGGATAACGATCAAATTTTCACCGTGCGGTTAGAGCTAGTTTTTAGGAATAACGTATATCTCGGAGTAATATAAGTCTAAATCGATTTAGAATAATATGGAATGGAACCGTCGAATATAATGTCTGGGATTTTCACGAAATAATATGGAACAATAAATTCTTACCGATAGTATCGACTATCGGTTTTGGTCAACACAGTTTTTTGCAATTTTAAGATTTTATTGCACTTAGAAAAAGTATTAAGTTAATTTTTAGATAATGTCACTAAATGTCTTTGTTATTTTTTTTTAAATATTACTCTTTTTTGATTGCTCGTGCAATTTGATTTATTGTTAACATTTTTGTTAAACAGAGGCGACTAACTTCAACAAGTTGATCCGTTGTCATTTTTATTTTTGGGGAGAGTTGCTCATTTGAAATTACATCAGGAGCCAACTCAGAAAAAAAAATTGAAAGATAAAAGAAAAGAAATGTCAATGTTTATAATATTGCTTTGATTTTTTGATAATTTTATATCAACTTTCCAAATTTACAACTCTTTAAGAAAATCGGAGTATTTTTTCGAGATCTTAACGATGTATGGTCAATTAAAATAAAATTGTGAATTTTCAGTCTGAATATTTGAATTCTAACTATGGGATTAAAATTTGAATTAAATTTCAGCCAATTCGGTACGGATGATCCGAAGGCAAAGTGAAAAGGTAAACGAAATGTGTAGAGCTTTTCAAAAGTGTTTAAAGATAATTTGAATACTGGATAGCTATTATTCGATCAATAGTCCTCAGATTTGTCTTAAAACTATAACATTTTGCTATATAGTATAATTTCCATGAAACGGGGAGCTTTTTTGAATATTATCCTGCGGCTGTTAGTCCTTTCTAAACACAATAAACTTCATTTTCAGATAATCACCCCTTCGTTTTATCTGATTTTACTGTCTCGGCTCGTGCCTTACGTGAAACAAACCCAAGAATCTTAGGGAAAAAGAACGGAAATTTATTATCCTCTTGAGAGCATTTTTGTCACACGACAAATTATGCTCCTTATACCAAAGATGAAAGTTCTTCATCCCATTTCAACGTTTAACTTTGTCTTGGACATTGACGAAAGAAAGACCAATGGAGGAAAAAGCCAGTAAAAAACTGACAAATGCTAGATTGTTGATCTCCGGTAAGAACCTTTCATTTCCCATCTTTCCTCATTCATCACCATAAATTTAATAGGATTATCAGAAACCTTTGACGTTACAGTTTATTTCAAAAGACATATAAAGGGGTTATTTGTCGCTTTTGCACTTTAGCTTTTGTGAAATAGTATTTTGTCGATGAGAAATAGCCTGTAGCAGCCATCAAAATTCGGGCTGGTAAAGTTTGTGGTAGCAAATGTGACTTTCTAATAACACTTCACGCTGAGCACGATTTAAACCACGAAATAATGTGTAACATTTGAAAGGACACGCCGATCCTAAAATTGATGGGTTGAAGCATCAAAACCACCAATTTATGAGAACTTTATTGACAAATATCGTGATTTGTGGAATGATTTTCCTAAATTACACTGAATTTTTTCCCATTCACATAGTCCACAGAAAATTCATTAATTGATTGAGTTTTCTAGCATGACACAACAGTTTTTCAAAACAACACATTTTTTTGAATAAAGTATGTGAAGGATATCGATCACGAAGGTTGGATCATCGTCATCCAATAAGATGATTACTTTTCATTCATTTCTTTTTACTAATTTTTTTTGTAAATATCTTGCATTAGTCATTATAAATGGAATACATAATGCAAAAGACAATTCGTGGAAAAGCGGCAAATAATTTTTTAAAATATCATTTTCTTTTGGGGCGACGATACAACCCTCATGATCGATATGTGCTTCATTTACCCTATTTTTATTTTTTCTATTTATTAACTTTATATAGCACATTTGATTGATAGTTAGGAATTCTTAGGATATTAAATTCAAAAAATTGTATAAACATTTTAGAATTTAGAAATTGAGGAACTCAATTTCTTGATATTTAGCCATAGTTTCGTTATTCAGTAATACTTGTAAACCTGAGGAAAGGAAGAAGCCGACTAAGGGGTGAAATACAGCCATTACACACTAGAGAAATTTATGTCCATATTTGGCATTAAAGAAACTTTGACGATTTTAAACAATAATGGTAAACAAATTGCTTCAATATACCAAATATTAACGAAAACTTCTTATACTGTGCAAGACATAAGTGATTCTTAGAATTGGAAAAAAAGATCATGCCAAAAAATTACTTTTATTTTACGCTATTGTACCTTGGAAAAAAAATAAACTTATTTATAAATTAAAAATCTTTTCAAAAAATATTGGGGCAAACATTTTAATTTTTTTCGAGGCCATAAATATTCACGCTCAATTAAATTGGAATTATCAGTAAGAATTTGGCTCTGAATTTTAAAATCCAGCAAATCAATTAAAATTTCAATTAATTTCCAGTCAATTCGCTAATAAATTTTTAAAACAGTAATTTAAATTCCAGAACAGCGGATTACCAGAGTAAATATTCCGTATTACTAGATAAATAGTATCATAATCTTTCTTAAATCGTATGATAAACACCTTCGTATACGAGACAAATCAATTTGCAATAAAATTTTCCATTTTCCTGCAAGAAAATATTTTCTCATCCTTGAGCATCTTATGGCAAAATACCCTTCAACTTGGATGGCATCTAAGTTTAAAACGGTTTGGGGTATATCGACTAGGAGTTGTGCATGTACCCTTCTTTCTAGTTTGCCCAAGCTCTCCAAAATGGAGACTCGAGAGAAAATTAAACGAGAATTTATCTCCTCCCACAAAGCCCTCCCATAACGCCTCATTCAGCGTACATCACATTGGAAGTACAAAAGGAGCTTATCCATATCAGTGGCAGCCATGGAAGAGCATCTCTGCCTCGGGATTCCTCCCATTTCCGTGTTCTGTTGCTGCATCCTGAGAACATGATGCAAGTAAAGGGATCGAGAGAATGCTCGCAAAGGATTTTGAGGGAATAATTAAGAATTCCTTTAATTTTAATGTTAAAATTATTATATATGATACAAAATATTTTGAAACTGTGATATTTACTTTTTACAGTGCCCTTTATCTACTTTCTTAATTCATAATTTTTAATTAGTTAATCAAAATGATATGTTATTTGCGGATAAGTGACATTATTTTATTGTAAGTATAAACGAGTTGGGTTAATCTGGGATTACTTTTAGTTCAATACTTAGTATATAAACTCGAAAACTTAAGAGAATGAAAAGGTTTTGCACTTAAGGGGGTAGCCTGAATTAGGAGGCTAAAATTAAGCTGTTTTTCGCGATTATTTTAGAAGGCAAAAAACGACTTAGTTCCTTGAAATTTTTGGTAGTTTATACATATTTAAAGTGCTTTAATAAATTTTTCGAAAAATGTCACAAAATTACGGACTAATAAGCTGTTGACTGGAGCATCTCGTTAACCCTTGAAGGACGAGAAGATCAAAAATCGAGAGTAAGAAAAATCACATTTCTGACTTTTTAGAGCAATACACAACTTTAGGTAACCGTATGAAAAATATCATTTTTGGGTCACCGGTGACCCAATTGTCCTTAAAGCGTTAAAGCATTCCCTAGTTGGCGGGAGATTTGCATGTGCAGATCGTATTTCATATTTGAAAAATAATATTTGTTTTGGGAAGATACCACCAAAAACTAGCGAATAGCCTTTTAATGAGCGTACTTCTTGCAATTTGCAATTTCAACTGATTTTATGGCACCTCCTCGAGTTGTCATTCGCGGAGAAAAGCTCTGACATTCGAAATATTGTGCTATCCTAAGGACACCAGAATGCTTTATTTATTGCCGATGAGGCAACTTGTGTAAGTGTATATATTGATTCTGACATTTGGGGAAAATTGTGAAAGCCACAAGTTACGCTGCATCACATCAAAACTTTCTCCCTGGCACAAAATACCATATACATGTACACATTCACTTGTCCTAAACAATTTCACCCTTCTAACACTCACCCAACTTGGCCCAAAGAAATTCCCTTCTACCCAAAAACTTGACAACATTTCCTACCTTTTGTCTATCGCCGTGATCCACTCTGTTGCCATTGCGGGAGAATTTCACTTGAGATACTTCACCTCAGAGTCTGGAACCACTTTCCTCACCACCAGGATTTTCTCTGCAAGACACCAAGTAAAAGTATTGTTACTAATTGCAGCTTAAAGTTTGCTGAAGAAAATACAATAGAGAATGGGCAAAGGAGTGTTAAAGCTCCATGGAAACTTTTAAGTGGATAAAAGGGTGTAAGTATCTTATGATTATCCTCTAATCAGCTCTCAAAGCATAACAGATGGAAAAATATAAAGATAGAACACACTATCTTATTATTAAGAAGCTACATTTAAAATCAAATTGTGTCGATAAACAGAATGTTAAGAAGAAATTAGTTTTAATATTAAAATAAAAGTATAAAACTCCTCAGGGGAATAAGAACTATCCAATAAGACCTATCGCGCGATGGGGTTTCGAGTAATAAAAAAAAAACGGTTTTGGACGAGAAGGGAAAGGGTAGGGGAAAAATTAGAGGCACGTTAACGGTACTTGATTCGACTTTAGGAGGAGTTCCCCGAAGGTTCCAAGTTGCTATCTCCAATCGTTTGGCCTCTAGAGTTTACGACAACCAGACAGACAGACAGTTAGACGGACAAACAGCGTGATATTATTTCTCAGAAATCGTCTGATACGTAAAGATATGTAGATAAAAGTGGTCCCCGGACCTGGAAAATGGGATTTTCGGAGGGTGAAAAAATCGAGGGATTATATTATACTACTCTCTCTGAGGATTTCGAGCAGTGATTTGTATCTTTTTACTCTTTTTACCTTAATTTTATGCTGACCATATTTGATTGGCTATGTTTTCGAAACATCTATTGTACTAGGAAAAAATTATAAAATCAAAATATACACTTCTTTCTTTATATCAATCGTATTTGAATTATGACTACTTCACTCTTTCTCAGTTAAATCTATAAATTAAAATTTTTGTGATGCTTAAAAGAAGAACATGCAAATTTTGATGTAATGAAATTTTCCTGATCTTAAAAGATATACCTGGAACATTTTAGTGACCGGATAATATTTTTTATGCTCCTTGCACAGCTTTCAGATTAGGAAGTTTTAAATATTAAATTGTAATTAAAATGTATTATTATGTAACGCATAATAATATTTTTTTAACCAAAAACAATGATGATTAAATCAATAATTTTAAATTTTATGTACAAAAAATACGCATTTTCCTGTGTAAGGATTTTTCGTATTTGTAAACATTTGAAAAATGTTGAGTTTCATTGTTGCTCAATATATGGATCTTTTGTATTCAGGTGGTTTTCTTTAATGGCACTCACAAGTCCCAACTCCCCAAATTCTCCAACTTTCAGACACAAAATCCAAACAATGGTCAGTAATTAATTATTTCTCCCTGTAAAGTGTTTTTGGAAACATTCCATGGTATTTTCCAGACTCCCCCAATTCAAACTATTACCATCCAACAATGTGTAAATGAAATTTATTTATGAAAAGGATTTCGTATTTGGACACTGTTCTCTGCCAGTTATCATAATCCTTTTTGAATACCAAAACTTGTCAATTCACCAGCTCTTTGAAGAGCTCTCTGGTGACTGTGCAAATTTCTCAAGTTAACTGAATTGCAGACAATGGATGAGGAGGAACCTTTTTGCATCTCATCAATTTTGGCACGAGAAGGCGTTTCCTCCAGACAAATAATCCTAAAACCATTGACGCGCCTCTCTCGGCGAATGAACCCCACAATCATTTCAATTTCTTCCTGCTGACTCATCCTAAGAGTGCTTTAGTTGCTGTACTAGCGTGATTTCTATACACTAAATTTGTTATAGCGTTATTGGTAAATTCTTATAGAATGTTCTACTCTCTCAGTGCAACACAATTTTTAAAGATAGGAGATTTTCGAATTTTCTTTAACATAGTTTAGTTTTGCACATCCTAATTAAATCAGGAGTTTATGGACAAAATAGTACCACGTACCACCTACATAAACATGATATGCCCTTAAAGAAACTTTTGCAGCAAGGGTACATTTAAATGCTTTTCCTGGGAAGTGCATTGTAAACAAGAAATTTAATTTTTGGATGTGCTAATTAAAGTGAAAATTTTGTAACGATTCGCCCGTTTAAATTCAATCCCACTTATTTTAATCTTCTTCACTAAAAACACATAATTCTTGTCCGATATCCCGTAAGATTATCTAAGTACGAAAAAATGTGACAATCAGAAAATTTTCGGGCCTCATGTAACTTTTACTGCGAGAGTGGTCTTGTTTCCTTTAAGTAAATTTCAGTTAAATGTTATCGGCTTAATATTTAATAAGTTAAGGAATTTGTTAAAAATCTATCCCTGTCTCAATACATTACCACCACAACTTTCATAGCGAAATTAATTTAAAAAATTCCAGAGATATTCATTATACATTATATTAATGGTTCATTTTAAATAAAATTCAAGGAATTTTCCAAAAATAACGATTAAGTTTGGAATTGGCATTACCCAAAAATTCCTGATTAACCCTTTTATTTTGCAAAAATTCTCACATAAGAATTTGCTCTTATTAATTCAACGGTAAATGTTTTTAATTAGTGACTGAGCAGTTTCCTTGATAGAGAAGATGCCTCAGGAATCTATTGAGAGTATTATTAAAATGATAGAAAAATTCTAAGAACCGTTCTTTCATTCACCTTCAATTTCAGTAAGGAAAAACAACTCAATGACACCTTTTGCATCCCGTCATTAATTGTTTACTTGCACTAAACCGTACCCTAGTACAGACATAATCTCGATGACATAAATATTAATGCGCCCTCATCTCTTAGAGTGATGGCATAAAAGGGAATGGGAAAGACTCAATTACAAGATGTAACAGCAATTCATTTCTATTCGTCACACGATCATTTCCAGAAGGCTACAGCAGACGTAATTAGTAAATGAATGCCGGATGTTGACTGAGGAATGCTGCATAGCCTCGAGGGGGCAAGGTCACATATTCATATTTCATGCCTCATATTGATCCACTTGTAAGGGGTGCAAGTTCAAGGGGCGTCCATAGTAGTAGATTTAATTCGCACACCCTGGAATTTAAATAATTATGCATTTTCCAGGAGCAAAAATTCTCCGTAAATAGCAAACTCGTCTAATGATTTTCAGCTTTTCTCTATCCCTTGTCGGACATTTTCTCTGGGTTGCAATAATACAATTTGGATAATGAAATATGATTAAAAAGGATACCAAGGTAATTCACTCTTCAGGGAACTCCAATTAATTTATAGCAAATTGCATTTTCTTTTTTCCTTATGGGAATTTATTAAAGTGCGATTCACCTCTGGTGCACCGAAAAGGCAGCGATATTTTTAACTTTTAAAATAAAAAAAAGAATAATAAAAAAATAATAAATAATTAAAAAAAATCCATCAATAAATTAATACGTTTAAATAGAAATTCTATATAATATATTTTTGCAGAGCATTTGAAACATAATTAAATATATTAGGGTAGAATCATAGTGACAATTTCGCTTATTCAGAAATTCAGACATAATCATATAGTTAAACCTTAGGTTTGAAGATCGTATATTTGATTGTGAATATGCAATTCAGAATTTTGTAATATAAAAATGCTTAACTACTGCAGTTTTACGACTATAATTCTAATATCCACAAATTAATCTATGTGCCGCTTTTTATTAGGAAAAGAATTATTTTTAGTCAGACAATCAATCATCATTAACTTATACATACAAGAGCTTCTGTAAACTTTCTTCATTCTTTCGTGGCACTTATTTTATACGGTCATATGGATATCCAAAATGCTACTTGGTATCCAAAAAGAGATATATGGGGCGTGGTATTGGGAATAAGAACAAGGAATTGATGGACAATGTGATTCTTCTTGAGATTCAAGTTCATCAAAACGACTATAACCTAAAATATGATCATATGTGATTTAAGAATAAATGTTTTTACCACCTTGCAAGTCAAATCGTGCAATGAAAGATACCATATTTTACAAATTTTATCACTTTGTTCACGTTAAAATGAAATTGCATATTTAAACAAATTTTTATTTTGTTACTAAAGCACCTGTGATTTTTATTGATTATTATGAATATTTGATTTTTTATTGGTGAATAATGAATGAATTTGGTAATCCGAAATTTCTAACTAATGCGCTCTAATTCCAAATATATCGTATTAAATATTCCGGGCAATTGTATTTACTACAGCTCTCTTTTGCAATAATTAATATAATATAAATCTTTGAATATTAATTTAATAATTATAATAGTCAAGTAATCAATTAAGCTTATAATAAAATTGTAAATCAACCGCACATCATGATATATGGGGTCAAAGGAACACCTCTTCGACAGGGAACACCTTTGGCACTTTTGTCAAAATTTGGGAATTTATTTAATGTATCTAATAAAATGTAAGTAATATGACGTTTTCCTATTAATCTACATTTTTCTATGAAGAAAATTGTTCAAATATTGTATTCCAAATGGTACAGAATAGACTATCAATAGGTCCTAACACGAGTTCTTAAAGTATCAATACGTGTTCATCATTACTCTTGTCCTTAATGGCCTCTATACACTAGAAGCAATTTCTTTAAAAAATGCCTTTTTAAAGAAAATTTCCCCTATCCGTTGGCAGAAACGTCAGAAGTTTTTTTTTTTAAAAAAAGGCAATTTTTGACGAAAATTGTTTCTAGAGTGTAGACACCATAAGTTAGAATCTAGATTATAGAAGAAAATTATTTAATCCAAAGAGGAGTTTTTGGTCATACTGCTGTGGAAAAGAACCACAAAACACACTAAAAATATCCACCTATTTCATTTTCACACTCTAATTCAAAAAGAATAATCCAGTGGAAATCCTTGTGAAATGTTCTATTATGATTAAGTCATATGTATAAATATGAATTGTAAAAAAAGTTATTCAAATATGCAAACAGTTTTAAAGCACTTGCTTAATTTCTCTCACTTGTCACTAGAGTTGGTAAATTTCAAGAAATTTCATGAATTTCCGCCTAAAGGAGATGGCGACTGCTGTGAAATTTCTGAAATTTTACCATCTATACTTGTCACAAATTCCCTGTTAACAATGAAAACACTATCAGGGTTAATTTTGCAAAAAGTCAATTTAATTGATAAAATAATCTGCACAATGAATACACAATTGTGCTCAATTTAAAAAAAAATCAGAGACACAAGAGGCAGGAAAACAAATCATAGAAAAAAAAATCTGCAATCAATTTTATTTCCCAGTTGGAAAATTGTTAGCTAAATGGGAACAACATTGGGGTTAAATTTGTCCCATAATGAACATGAAATTGAAATTTCACATTGTATGGCAATTACGATGGCAATTTGCAAAAGTTTATGTCATGTTTTTTTCCTTTTATAAATTTTACTTCCAATTAATAATTTATCAATTGATTTTTTTTTAACAAAAGTTTCTTGCAAATTGTTGTGAAAAATGCGGCTGGAAAAAGATCGTTATGGAATTATTTGAATTATTTATTGGGAAAATTGCTGTAAAATGCGGCTTAGAGGACGGAGAAGTAATGTGAACAAATAATGTTCAAGAGGATATACTTTGAAGAATCTCTTGTCATCAAACAAGAAGGACCTATTAAATTGTTTGGGTTTGCTGTACTTCTCGTTTTTTAGCCGATTATTAAAATTGAGGAGGATGTAAACAGTTGTAATGGAAGAGACTTCCAATGGCTATAATTGCAAACCTCCCACGAAATTTCCCTTCTTGGTGATTTCCTCAGACATTGAGACTTGTGCTTGGGGAGACAAATTCCTTTCCACCCACTTGATGTTTTGCTGTGACGCCAGAAGGGGAGACGCTAAAATTGACATAGAACCGCCCTCGTATGCTTCGGATCACCTCTATTTTTGCCACAAATCAATTCATCAGGTTCTAGAATTAACTTGAATGCGAAAAACATAGAAGGATCAGAAATAGAAGTAAAAATAAAGACAAGAAAAATTCTAAACATTTCAACACAAAAAAAATTAATGAGTCAGTAAACCATGTTTTGGTTAGAAACATTTTATAATAATAATAATAATGCTGGCACAACATTCCATGAAGGAACAAGGACGTCCCGCAAGGGGATTTTTAGACATGCATTATTATTTTTTGTTGTATGGGATGAGGTTGTCAGTCCAATGCCCGTGGAATCAAGTGCAGTGAAGCTCACTGGATACAATCGGAAAAATTGCTGGTGACGTAAAGGGGATTTGAACCCGGGACATTTGCATCATAGAGCGAGTGCTCTACCACTTGACCCATTGAGTGCTCTAAAAACATTTTAGTTTAACAAATTATTTGCTCCGTGAAAAATATAAAGAGTTTTAAACTCTGAACATTTTTTTTTTATACCAACCGTTTATTGCAATCTGTCTTAATATTAACATTCAGCAATTTTTTTAACAGGTTTTTAATTAAAATTGGTTGCTTTGGCTTTAAAAGTAAGAATCAAGTCCACTGACAAGTTCTTCTAAAATACGCCTATTTGGCATGGAATCACAGCCTGAGAGCGACATTTAAACTAAACTCTGAACATAAACTCCTAAAAACTAAATCATTCATATATAGTCTTTTATGAATTTACCTTTAAAAAACCGTGCTTATGTTTATTTTGAATTATCAGGAAAGACTTGGAGGAGAATTTCAAATGTTGAAAACTTTAAAATTCAGTATTTTTAATATAAGAGAAATCAAGGTTTCATTTTTTTGTCATACATAGATTTCATGAATTTCCTTAAACGTAGAAAGTCATATTTAGTATTCAAAAAATATCATGAAAGTCGCACAGCGACGATTTTAATGGCGTTTTGAGTATATTTGGGTGTTTTGAAATAGAAATTTCCAAACAATGAATTATGGTTTCATCAAGTTAAACTACTGACTAGTAATATATTATGCTGAAGTAACCTAGATATAATAAAATTTAATATATTTTTGGCTTTTAGAATATTTGTTTTCCCAGTACAGGCTGTAACTCGAATTACAAGTTCCTAAAATCTGGTATCAGTAATCTAAATAAACTCACTGATTTATATCAGACAAAAATTGTGCTAAGACGTTCCTTATAAGCGTGAACTTATTCAAAAAAACTAACAAATTTTATAGGTATGATTCTTTTGAATCTCTTTCTATCATCAAAAGTTCATTATAAATAGAAGTAAATACTCTAGTAGTCATAAGCAAATGTGCTAATGCTTTTTATTTGCAAGATATTGACGGAGTTCCAATGAAAAAAAGCATTAGAATCATATTGATGTTGGAAGAGCCAACAGATGAAAGAATTTCTCAATTCAATCCATTTACTTCATCCTGAATTTTTCTCCAATATCTTATACAAAAGATAAGAAAATATTGTAGAAGTAAAAATGTAAAATAAGAGTCATGGAAATATAATTTCTTTTAACACAAAAGTTTGTTTCAGACTTCTTTCCTCTCGCTTTACCATTCTCTTTGGGAAAGGAATATACAAAATTTATGTACATTGAAAAATAAATTCTCACAAAGAATTCACTCTTCTTTTATTCTACATTATGTACAACAAGTCAGCCCTTAGCCATTTTACGCATATTTTGCACAAGACCTTGCATTTTGTACACTTTACAATTTCTTGGAGAAAAAATTGTGTATGAATATAAAATAATATATTACTGTGTGAGTGGGAAAAGTGGGTAAAAAGTGCCATGAAAAAGTCCTCCAAAGCTCCTAATAACCCTTAACACTTTTTCATGTGGCACTCACTTTTTGCACCCTTTACATTAGATTCTCATTGATTTCCCAGCACGTGATTTATCGATTGATCTTAGTCAATAAATAAATATAAAGTTTCAGGGCAACATCGGCATTTGCCAAGAGTTTAACTTTCCCTGATGGAGATCTCTGTGGGAGATCTCAAATTAGCTCAGCTGTAAAAAGTTTCTTTGGTATCAAAACTGAAAAGCTGTATGAAACTTTTAACTCATTTTGCTGCAAGAGACACCAAGAATGGAGTGTTTTAGTGATAAAATCCGTTAAATAATTTGTGAGTAAGTATAAGACTGAACTAGTAAATATTAGGAGTAAACATAGAAGTAATCATGTCATCTAATACAACTTAGCGTGAATTTCACTATAAAACAATTCTTTAAAAGTTTTCATAAAATTTGTGCCAATAATATTAATTTATTTGTTCCATTTTATTTTTTATTACTCCTCAATCTCAAAATCTCAAAACTAGAGCAGTATATAATACACTTTTTCATCTTAACACTGACCAGAGCTTACACGATAAAAGCTAACTTCCGGTCTTTGGTTGTCTCCCTAATAAAAAAAAAACCTTATCTCCAATTGTTTTCTTTTTCTTATTCTTCACAACTCCTTCTTTCCCTTCCAAAACCATATTTTGTTTATTTATTTTATTTTATTTGAAAATGGATTTTATGATTTTTTTATTCATATATTTCGTAAACTTTTCCCATTCGATTAATGACTTGCTTTGGCTATAAATATTTTCATATTGAAATCAGACCAGCATTTTTGAAAACATCTAGGTCAATACGCGTCATTCGTCTCAATTCAAAGAATGTAAAAGCACAAGTGATATTTTTATTCATCTTCGCCAAGTTCTCGCGAAATATTCATGATATTCGAGATATTTGAAATAATTATGCTATTCACCGAATTTTTGTTCTGTAATTTGCTAATGAAATGTGTCTTAGAAACGAGTACTTTCAACTTGGTTACTTTGTACTTGAATGGAATAAGTTAATTATATTTTTCTATATGAAAAAGCACAGTTTTTCTTTTATGTAACTTCTGTAAATTATGCCTTTTAACAAGAAGAATAAATTATCCAGAAATAAAAGAAAAGTCATATTTTTAATGCACTTTTCAGGAATTTTTCTTCAACTAACTAGACGAAAGAATTCTTACACTGCATCATCATTATCTCATTCTTTCTACAAAGTTGAGCATTTCGTTTTTGCAGTATCTTCGAAAATAATGTTGTAAAAACCCTCCCCATTAATGCTGAATGAATCGTGAAAACTCAAAATAAAAAAAAAATAAGAGCCGGGGAAGCTTCTTCCTCTTGTGTTGCATAAAGTACTGAACAACTTCGCTGAACTAACATTTAGGGGGCAGAAGTTGGGAAAATGTTGATGAATGCAAGTACAGTTCTAGTTAACAGTAGACCCTTCATGGTCTCTTAAGCTCTCTTGGTAGGATTGAATGGGTTTTGTGGGTTTCCTATTTTACTGTGGAAAACTATTGCAAAATTCAAAAGGCCATTCACATGGAAGGACTGTAAATGGAACTTTTTAAAAATCGAAACGGGAAGAAAGAAAACACAAGTTTTCACTCTAAACTTTGCACTGGAATCCCATATACATGTAGCTCACATATCCATCTGTCTTTAATTGTTTTCCCACCAAAAACGGTGGTATTGTGAGACAAAAGTTCCCCTATTCATTGTGGTAAAAAGTGCAGAAAAAGCAGGAAAATAGAAAGCTAATTAAGAAGAGTCATTCAGTAACTGACAATCTCAAAGTTCTCCTCAAACAGAGAAATTCAGAAGGAAATCCAACCCTTGTGCTTCTCCATCTGCAGCATTACAGTTGATAATGGATTAAACAACAAAGGTATTTTTTACAATCGAGAAAATACAGCTTCCAGCGGTACTTTATCAAACAATATACTATACATAAAATTGTAATCACGTTTAACGACCGTCTATGGAATGACTTCGTTTTAGCAGGAAAATAGTTATTTGAGCTTAGAGTTTTATGGCGTCATCAAAAAAGCAATTTATTAAGTAAAGTTCTGATCAAATCACAAATTTATTGAATAAAAATTCAATTTTGAACTCCTAAAATTATTAAATCCAAAATTGAATTTATGAGAAAAATTTCTAATTTCAATTTTATCTTAATTTTGCGAAATTAAAATTAAGCTTATTACATTAAAAAATAATTTATTTTATTTTTTTATTTAAAATGAATTGTAAATGTAAATGACTTCGTGTTTAAAAATGTTTTCCAACTGTACCAATCCATACTAAGTAAGTGAACTTTTTTGTAGAATTTGTGTATAGTTTTTTTGTCTGTCAAACAAAAAGCCAAACAGCCTCTATGACTAGGTTTTTCTTAATCTCTCTCTCTCTCTCTCTCTCTCTCTCTCTCTCTCTCTCTCTGTAAGCATACCGTCCTCTCCATTTAGTGACATACGTACATATGGTCACAAAATATACAACCTGAGAAGAGATTTTCGGGATTTTCTGTCGTTTTCATTCCGAAGTAGGTTAGTACTGACGCTAAGACGGCGATGACCACACGGAGGGTGTTCCAAAAAACAGAGAGATGATAATAAATAAATAAATAATAATACTAATTATAAATTTGTATATATAAATAAAAAATTAAAATAAAACTAAGAGTAGGGGAAAGCGCGCTACCTTCGGACGACTCAAGCTTCGCACAATTCAATTTTTTCTCTATGTTCCTTATGGATTTCACTCATAGCTCTTTTCTGAAAATTTGAGGCATTGGATTACCTATTAAGATACAATATTATAATGGGCCAAATTCATTTATAACACATCGTAAAAAAAGAATTTGTGCGAAACATAAATCGTCCTAAGGTAGTGCGCTTTCCCCTAGTGTTAATAATATATACTTATAATATTAAAACATATGTATATCTACGCTTATAATATTACTGTCGGAGTCTAAGAACACGCTAAACTTTTTTAAAAGAGACATCGATACTTTTGAGTAGGTTGTTCTTTGGCAATTTATCCAGCAAAATAAGACTTCAGTGTTCAATAAACTGACTCTCTGATCAATTTTTAATGCAAGTTTGCCATGGAGCGTAATAAAATCAATTTTAAACTCTCTAGAAATGTATTGCAAAGTCAGTGAAAAACATGTGGGGAGTCTCGGAATGGAAAGAGGTCGGTCAAGGTGAGAGGCAGGTTGACCTTTTCTTCAAATGTCCTCCATGTCACCATTTGTCTGAAAATCCACCAAGTTCTTCCTCTCGGAACCTCATTTTGTTCTCGAGTTGTGTGCGAATTAATATTTCATACGCCACTCCATTGTTTGGGCTGCAAACAGCAAAGTGAACACCGTAGAGTAGACGATGTCGTGAGTGCGTAAAATTCGCCCACCGGACATGGCATTTGGGCCATCCAGAGCTTTCATTTGCATAGATTATAGATTGTGCTCAACAACTCATCCGCACTAATCACGTGAGAAATTTGAGGCTTTTTTCTAAATAACCTAATCTCCTATGAGTAATTTAACAGCAACCTCAAAGAGCTATAATTTTTTAAATCCATTTGAAATCTACATATCTATAAATTTTGGGTAGGGTAAAGTGATATAATTTGGAATTAGTGTTACAAGTTGGACAATTGGCCGGTACAAGTTGGACATGGCTTTTTTCTTGATAAATACAGTAGAAAACTTGTTTTTAAGGACAGGGAACCAAATTATAAGCATTTAATTAGCATTAAAAATATACAAATAAAAATGAAGTACTAAATTTATCAAGACAAATAGCCCTGTCCAAATTGTACCATTGTCCAACTTGCACCACTGCACTGTCCAACTTGTACCACTTGGATTTTGTAATTTCCACTTGAAAAATAAAATGATAGTATAATAATAAAATTAAATCAAATCAAAAGTTTTGGAAAACTATCATCCAACTTTTGTCCTTCGTCTTTCTTAATAATACCATTACCATAAAATCTTACATCAAATTGCTTTGAAGAAATATTTTCAATTCAACTTAATATCGTTATTAAATCAACTATAAGTTTAAGCAAATTTTGCAAGTTTTTTTTATAAATTCTATAAACCGTGCTGAAGTAATTTTCAAGAAAACATTCTATAGAAAAGAGCTCTATTGCAATTTTGAATGGAAAATGTAAAAAGCTTCCGAAAATGCTTTCAATTTAATTTTGTGAAAGCTTACTTGAAAGTAACTGAAAGTTCTTAACTATAAATCGTTTACTTGAAGAATATTCATGCATGAATTGAAAATGTTGAACTTTAAAGAATATAAATAGCTCTACAGGGTATTGAATTATCATAAGAGTATACAATGAAGCTTATATTTAAGTAAGTAGTAAAATTCTTACATTTAAAAAGCTTTCGAACAACGCATTTGACTAACTGCGAGACTAGTACCTATAAGAAATTTGAAAAATATATACTTTATTTCTAATCGATTCATTGCTTGTTTATAACCGGTTGTACCTGATTTTTAAAGTGCTAGTTTTTTAAGAAATTTTGAAGTGAAGTCAAATTAAAAGGAGCCTTATCCAAATTAAAAAATGCAACTTTCAAAGTTGTTCAATCTTTGATATTGAGAAATTGGAAATCTTGAGGAGATATTTCTAACCGTTTGGCTGTAGCTCTTTTAACGATCCCTAAACGGCTATACCCTCACTTTAATAAACATAATGAGGTGGCCCCAAGAAGCAAAATAGCTGCTTTATAGAAAAAATACTTTATCAACTCTTTTAATGCATCTTTGATAGACTTACAATGAGAATTTTTTGTTGAAATTCCTGTAAAAGCTCTTGAGCCCCTTCAGAGTGCGCCAGTTTACTTTTAATCTCGTGACGGTTCTATAACGCCTTATTTAGAGAATTCTACAAGACTAGGTATATTAAGAAAAAATTGTTTCTTGGATTGGAATTAACTGATGTCATCGTCATTGTATAATTTTTAGTGAGTTCGAGCAAGAATTAAAATCTTTTTAATAATTTTGAGAACAAAAACTTTATATGAAAAAAAAACAGATATGTTTCTATTTTTCTGATGCATCAGATGCACATTTTTGAAGTAATTTAAACATTCTACATTTTTTAGAGATCAGAGAACAAAATTCAGAAACTGTATCTTATAAAATATTCCAGTTTAATTAAGATTTTTGTACTGCAATTGATCATCAAAGAGTATCGGTATTTCAAATTAATTTTACTTTTGCTGTATGAAGCCCGATAATTTCACTTAGGGTAGAGTCAGTACTTTTCGCCACCATTAAGCTTTAGGGGCCTCGTAAGGGGTGATATTTTTGTCAGACTAAAATGAATTTTTGTATAAAGATACTTTGAAGCAATCTATATATCTAAGATACGTCTCGAGAATTTTAGAGAATCTCATTGAAAAATATGCATTTTCCCCAATTATGCTTGTTTCAGTACTTTTCGCCACCTGTTTTAAAACGAATTTCAATTAATTAAGAAACGTAATAACGTATTGGGATATTAGAACAGAACATATTATGAGTGTTGAAATGCTACTTATTCTTAAATGCCTTAAATTAGTTGTTATGTATTAGGTGGCGAAAAAGTGCTTACATGGCTAAAAAGGCTGACTCTACCTTAAATATCGTTTATGTTTCATTCGCATTGAGAGCAAAATTTAATATATTTTATTCAATTTAAAGGATTACTAAAAGAAAAGTTGGAAATGTTCAATTTTCTTAATTTTCTGTTTACTAATAGCTTTTAATACCGTGCAAATTATACACACGATGAGTATAAATCTTCGATCTAAACAGCGCGTAACCATTCCTAATACTTTGAGTTTAGTCACTTTGAGGGTTTAAGATTGATTAATAGATTTTTCTTCTTGACTTTGATTATTCATCATACAAAAGCTCACCTAGTTACAGTGTAGTCGTTTGTTTGAACAAACTTCGTCGTTTGATTTGTCGGTAAATATTTTGAGATTTGAAATATTATGGTTTCTGTGGTATTTATAGAGCATAAATCCACAACTCTGTGGTCAAACAGTCGTTTGCAGGATGCAAAAAGTGTGGGTGCCTGCCCCCAAAGGTAATCAAAACGCGCAATGGCGAAATTTTATTTAATGCTAACACACAAACGCATTTCACTCACTGATTTTAATTATGACCAATTCAATTTTGTGCACCGCAGCTAGAAAAATTTCCGCGGATTTGCTCCTCCCTTGCGGTTCGCTAAATTTACCCACAAAATTTCTATGGATGCAATTCTCACCTGCATTCAATTAGTTCGCGTGTTACCAACATGGAGTTTTGTACAAACATTGCGGAATTATTTTTTTCTATAGGAGTTGGGGATGCAATTATGTTGGGGAAAAAAGCTCAATGGAAGATTCATTAGAATTTTTCATTTTGCTTTCCTGCTGAGAACTTTCCCATGCGCGAAAATTGAGGAAATTAAACTTTGGCAAAGGCAAATCAGTCTCACTCAGCAGAGAATTCGTAATATTTTCGGTGAGACATCTAAATATTTGCACTGATGGTGGTAACGATGAAAATCTATATGTTCATGAATGAGCTCGATCATTCTATGAACACTTAAAGACGAGTACGGCACCGATTTCCCAAAAACAAAAAGATTTTTTTTTTGACTATGGAAAATTGTTCTGTTCTTTAAATGTAAGAGGATAAGAGGAATGTAAGAGGACTGTAGTCTATTTGTCGTGGTTTTCCAATAAACTTAAACTTACACTTAAATAGTCAGAAAAAGGGTTTTTGTTATTGGGACATCGAGGACACCAATGTACAAGTCGTCCTTAAATCATTAAAGCGTGTCTAAAAAGTTCCTAGTTACAAAAATAGACCATGCAAAAAAACAAATATTACAAATATAAAACAAGGATTTTTATAAGTAGGTTTACATTATGTGTACCTCATATACTTCGGGAGAGTAACACAATAGGATCCAATAAGCTTGCTTTGATCCAATCTACTTCTTTGAAATATGCTCAACTTTTCATCACTCCCAATCATTTTTGGCATATCTTCCTCTAAACCCCTCTTTTACGGTACCAACACTTTTCTTTAAAAATTAGAAATTATAAATTTTTATATAAATAATTAGAAATTATAAACTTAAAAACAAGTTACACATTATGAAATGATTTCTAAAATCCCTAATAAGACTTCAAAAAATTAGGCTCCCAATAAATCGTTTAATTATATTTTATTTTTATTTTTTTTTGTGACTTAAATCACAAAATTTAGTAAATCAATATTAAAGGCATTTTTACACAGATGTATTATAAATTTTTTTGTAAGGTAAGTGAAACATGTATCGACCTTTAAATTTGTTGTTAACCCAAATAAAATATTTAAGAACTATTGGTTGCTTTTTACTAATTATTTTTTATAAAATGTATTATTATTAGTCACTAATGGAACACATGTTGCAAGAGATAATTCGGTAAAAGCAACGAAGCAACTGTCATATTTGAAATTTGACATAAAAAACGTATGTATAATTTTTTTGTGTGTACAGAAAAATGTTCAACACTCATAATTTTATTTAAAAGCATAGTATTTATTTTCAGTTAATGCCCAGTGCACAATAACTTTTAATTTGTAAACATCTTTTTGCGTATTTTAGTTTTCTTTTACTAATCAATTCGTTGTTCTTTTGTTAAAAATGTGATAATAATTTAAATATAGCCGAGCCAGAAAATATTTGCTGAATGTATATAACTCAATAGGGGAAAATGGGACATCACCAAACACGGGGTAGCACCAAACACTAATATTTATTTCTAAACTATTTGGACTATCTCGACCATTTCTTCAGTGGACAAGCACCTCTATAATGCCTAAAAACTTTTATAATTCTTTTTCTGTGAAGTTGGATATCCCATTAAATAATTGCAGTGTTTGGTGCTACCCCGTGTTTGGTGGTGCCCCATTTTCCCCTACATATTGCAATAAACTTTGGGTCGAAAAGAAAAAAAAAATAGTGAGAGTGATGCCTAGCGTACAATAACTTTTGTTTTGATATGTTTTTCACTTTTCAATAAGAGTGGAAGAGATCTAAATATAGTTATCTCACTCATTCTCATAGGAAGTTCCAAAAACATGTTTACAAAACAAAAATGAATGTGCATCGAGCATAAAAATCTCAAGATTGCATATTTATTTATTTTAATTTACTTGTGAGTTACGTTGACTCTTTGTAGAAGCATAAGTGATAAAACAAATATTCTTATGCAAGTAGTTCTGATAAGTATTTTAAAGAAAAAAATAACAATAAAGTATGAACCGCCTGAAATGTTTTAAACCCCTTTTTAGCTGTTTAAATTTATCAAAAATGGTATTTTTTCTTTACTGTGCACACAGACACTTCTATCTCGGTTGCAATCAACAGCTTACAATAAAATACTTAGTAATATTTTCAAAATTCTTTTGCTTACAATTTTTAAAGTATTTCAATTTTGCAAATTTATAATAACAAATTTTTCATCGATTTAAGAATATTCTAGAACATTAGGAATTAGGATTTAGAATATTAAAACATTAGCATTAAACAAACTTTACACGCATTTTAACATTGATTGGTTCAGATAAAAATCTCATCTACAACAATATGATTTACGCTTTATCATGGAGGTTTTTGCTTTGGCGGGAAAGAGGGTGAGGATTGTGAATATATTTGTTCTAAGGACGTTTATTAGACCCAGGGCAGAAAATATTTCACTCACCATTCAATTGTGGTGTTCTGAGGTTCTTATGTGAGACTAGCGGGTCAGATAGTTGTCATTTAAGATTCTTCTTACGAAAGGTGTCTCTTTAACTCTTTTTACCTGTTCCACTCACACAGATTTTTTCGCACGTAAACACACACTCTAACCGCGATTGATTGTCTCACTGAGTTTCAGCCCACGATCATGATGAATGAATGAGAAAGATTAGCTTGAATGGAATCTGTAAGAAATACCAGAAACTCGTTCACCTACTCGCAAACTGTTGCACTCTCGCTGATGGACAACTAAGATGGTTGAGGAATTGTTAAGAAAATCTACCTGTTGGCCCCCGGACAACTGGGCACGAAAACCCCGTGGGATTCCCTAGATATGGGGACACCCTCCTCCGTGAATCTAAAAGTCTTATGCACACAAATAAATAAAAGAAAATAAACCAAAGTTGCAAAAGCAAGGTCTACGGATGTTCCCTGTGTTCAAACAATTTGAGCGCGCAAGTGTGCAAAAACACGTCTCAACGGGCGAACTGCGGAAAATCAACTAATGCCCAAGAGCTGGGACTGCCGCCACGGAGGCATTTGTAGCCGCCGCGGCGGCTTCAGGAGGTGTGAGGATTTGTGGAGGTCAGAGAGAGGTTCCTGCGCCGCCGCATTTCTCCGCTTGCGATCATCGCGCTCTGCAATTCCCAACTCTTCCACACATACCTCACATCCCCATCCTCCACAGCTCCTGGGAATCTCCACGGCCACCTGATGGGGAGGCTTGATGCGGTTTCGGAGGGCTTATCATTGGCAAGGATTTGTTTTGAGGAGAACTGTTCAGATATGTATCCCACTCCAATACGTAAGTTCAAATTAAAATTAACCTTAAATTAACCTTAATTAATTTAAATTAAGCTTTGTTCTAATAAAAATGAATGAATTCGTTTAAACGAGGGTATTTCGAAATCCATCTCACTACGCTATGGACCTTTGAAAATTTCGATTAATGGTTTATTTCTGGGATTTGTCATATGATATAATCTCCAGAAATGTCCAGAGCGTTCGGCTCTTGGTCGGTGCGACCCCCGGTTCGACTCTCACAGTACTGTTGTTAGTTCGAGTCCCGCCTGGTGCAAATGATTGAAGCGTCTAAATGGACATATGTATTTCTCATATATGAAACGCTCAAAGCAGAAATGCTCTCTCTTGTATGCATTTCCCTATTAAAACAATCCACTTCTGCTCTGAGCGTCTCATATATTGTAAACAGCATAAAAAATTGTAATCTGAACAATGTGTAGAAAATGACCATAAAAGCTCGTTATATCGAAATAAATAAATAATAATAAAATGTATTTAGGCTAAGGCTCAAAGCTAAGGCATAGAAATCTATGAATTGGATTTTCGGTAAAACTAAACTATCAGTTTATAACCGATTTAGCACTAGTTAGAACGTTTGAAATTGTCCATGACATAAAATAAGTGAAGCATACATTGACGATGAAGGTCAGATCGTCAATCCAAAACAAAAATTAATTTTTGAATGTTATTCGTCGCTTTTGTATTATACTTTTTCAACATGTGTTCTTTTCGTGATTTATGCAAGACATTTTTCAAGAAGCAATCAGTAAAAAGCAAAAAAAAATCATTTTCAAAAAATAATTTTAATATGGGGTGTCGATCCGACTTCATGATCGATATTTGCTTCATTTACCTTAAATGATTTTGTAAAGAGAATCTCAGCTAAAACATTTAGAATTAATAAAAATTTTTGTTACAATCGATTGGTAAATATGAAATATGCCTTTTTAACCACTTGATCTTGCAAAATCATTTGACGCATTTTTATCGGTAACTTAAACTTTGAATAAAAATTAACCCATTTATAATCTATTGAAACTAATTTAATTTTTTCTTGTGTCCTTAAACCTTTTGAATGAATCTGTAATAGCCCTATTGATTAAGGTATTAGTCCCCCTTTAGCATTTTTGATTTTTGACTTTAAAAATACATTATAAGGAACAGTTATAACATATACAAATATATGAACAAAATATCCACCTAGATTATCTATAAAATATATCAGAAAGACGGGACAATGAAATTGGGACAAATTACAATCAGGTTATGATTCTATGATAATTGCTTCGTAGTTACACGAAAATCCAGCATTCATTAACGTTCACTCATTAATAAAACAAATTTGTGTTAATAAAATTTTTAGTAAATCCTTATACGGGCTTCAGACCTATCTGGTTTAACTCCTCTAATTCCTTATCAGACACGATTTTTTTTAAAGAAATTGTTGTTTAGAATTGGATATCAATGGCAAATGATCCAATAGATTTTGAAAAATCAATAAAATTGCTTGTTATTTAGATTTTTGAGACCGTCGGGAACTGGGCTAAACCTCCAGTCTGAAGCCGGAATTAGGGTCTCTTTTACTAGCACACGAGTGCTTAGTTTTTATTTAATGTGTCTAATATTGGACGAATAACTCTATTTTGATATCTTTTTTGAATTGGTTTTTGTTTTCAATAGTGCTGTTTCCATACCTTCGGATATATAGGAGTATTTTATATGTGATTTTAGTGACAGTAGAGTGGGTTTTACAAACATCTCCAGTTCTTGATAATTGCTATCCTTTCAAAAAAACACTGTCTTTTCCTAATGAAAAATTAAATCGATTAAGTAGTACTAGAGCTATGGTCACCTCCTTATCAAAAACGACGAAAACGGTTTTGTCTCCCAAAGCATTTTTGTAAACTTCTCAGCTTACTGATAAACCCCTTTTTCTTATAAGAACTAGAACCACTCTCTCTCTCTGTTGACTATCTCTCACTCTCCTAGTGTATTAGGAGCTCCTGTTGCTGCTATAGCTACTACTGGCTAGAATTGCAAGAACATTTTGCAAGTGCCTGTGGACACAAAATAATGACAAAGCTGAGTCGAAGTACAAACATCCTCAGCTGCGAAGATTTCTCCATCTCACCTGACTGCTTCACTTCACACAGCTTCCCGCCTCGCATTCAATTAAAGAAGCAATTTTCTAATCTTACTCTCTTGCACTTCTTCCTTAGCTCCCGGAATAATAAAACATGTGCGGAAAATGGGGCGGAAAGGTGAGATGTAGTAGCTTCAGGTGGAACGGTGAATGAAAATAAAAACATTTTCTCGATGGAAAACCCATTTGACGATTTAAGAGGATTTCTTATATTGAATAAGACTCTTTCCTCGACAGAATTTACGCAAAAAGAATCAATAATTTCAGGTTGAGTTCAAAGGGACGACGAAAAGCTTTGAAAACTTGTTGAATTTAAATTTTTAATTTCAATAGTGTAATTTCTGTTCGGTTTCATTACTTGATTTGATATTTTTAAAATTAGGCTGACCATCTTTTTTTGTGTTTAAGAATTCAAATAAATTTCTAAAGTGATGGATGAATCGGACTGACACTTTTTTAAATAATCTTCCTAAAAAAATAATTATTAGTATAATTTAAAGTTATGGTAAGTTGTTTCTGGTTCATTTTAAGAACCTATAAAAATTAGGTGGTTTTTTTATTTTTAAACAGTCTCAAGTGTTTAGCTTAGTAAAATGCGTTACTATTAAATTATTACTAATACTTTTAATGAGATTTATTTGTTATCTTTATACCTAAAACACGTGATTAAATAAATTGCTACAGATAAATGCAACAATCTTCTTGAACACTTTTCAAATTAAGACGAGAAAAACTTTGACAGAGAACAATCGGTTCGTTTTTCCTTTTAGGAACTATTAATGTTCGTTATTTGTTTAAATATTGAAATATCTATCAAGCTCTTGTCAAACAGCAATATCTGTCAAAGTTATGCAAAGAAGCTTTTGATAACAATCCTTCCTTTATTATCATTATAAAATTACTATATTATCATAAATTATGCATGATCCTTAAATCATGTAAAGTTTAAATTATCTTATTGTGCATAGTAGTATGTTGAAGGGAGATTATGGTCGACAGGAGGATTATATCGCCTCAGAAAGTCAACATAGAGATACTGGAGCAAGTTGTAGAAATAAGTAGGGCAAATTGGAAGCATTAAGTTGAGAAAAGCACATAAACTTTCAACCACAAACAACCCCAAATTAGTGTTCTCGCCGGCGAAGAATCGCTGCGGTCGCGGCAGAAAGTGGAGCTCTATGGGAGCGTATCAACGAATTCAGTGACGTATCTCTAATTAAACAAATTAATTACCCGCAAAATTGTCATCATATTGTGGCGCCAGCATCCATTTACACCAGAATCGTGAGCAATAAGCTTAGAAATGACGCACAACTCCATGAAAAGGCCTCGCGAGTCCTCTCACTTTCCATGAGGTCATCAAGTATCATCAAGAAAACACTTTTGGGGATTTTTCTTGTCGGCAGACACACACTTGGGGGATTAAGAAGTCTCTGAAAGTCGAGAGACAAGAGAAAAGCGGTAATGAACCGTCTCATAATGAACTAATGATTCCCTTCTTGAAGACTATGCATAAAATTAAAGTAAAATAATAAAATGTTTAAAAAAATGTTTGATTTTTTTGTATTCAAAAATGAACTGAAAGTACTTTACATTTATTAAAAGTTATGTTGGAATTAACTTCTAAAATCAAATCTAAGATTTTGACTTCCGATTAAAACTTGTATTGGTAATCAAGTTATTTAAAAAATATATATATAAAACCTTTTCGGATATTTCTGCCTGTATTATTTTTAATTCACGAGCAAAAAAAAATTTCATGAAATATGACCATTCTCACAGTTCTCACATCTAGGTCGTAGTGAATAGCAATATTCCTAATGTACCACGGAGCATTGACTATATTCCGCAATACCTTAGATTGAAAGTTCTGAAGAACGCTCAAGTTAGAATTGCTGGTCGAACCCCCTGAAATCGAGGAAGCTAGTCGCCGATACAAGGAGAGGATTGGGAGTCATCCTAATAGTCTCACCAGAAGCCTGTTTAACAGGACCACTAATCGTCGTTTGAAAATGACCGATCCGGCGGTTAACCTGTCAAATAGATGGGGTCTCTGTCCCTAAATTATTGAGGTGTTCTAATTTAATTAGTTGCGTTTTCGGTTTTTGAAGTATACGGGTGTTTGATCTGTACCTTCGTTGTTTATGTGGTTTAAAAGAAAACACTCTTGCAATGGAATATATATTAGTTTTGGATTTACTTATCGTCATGTGTAATAGACAGATTGTAAATAAAAGCCGAAAGGTAGCAAAAAAATTAAATATGAAACACGAACATAATGCGTTGGAGACACTTTCGAGAAAACCAAAAACATTTTTTAAGAAACTATAATAATCTCTAGATATTATTGACTTATGGGGGGTGCCGAGGTGAACGAAGACTGAAAGTTAATATTTCTTACCATTTTGCCTCTAGCGCAGAACTAAACGAAGAGATTTCATAATGCACTTTCTTTTGAATCCGTGCAATAAAATAACGTCACCAAGGGATTTTTTAATGTAAAAATTGAGCTTTTCTCACTCACCTTTTAAGGGGTTTATGTGGGTAAAAAAAATTTAAAAAAAACTGTTTTTTTCTTCAGCATAATAAAATTTAATTCAAATTCTTAAACGTATAAACGTACAACATTTAAACAAACTATATTTCTTGAAATTTTCATTAAACTATCTTAAAAATTTCAGTCGTTTTAGTTATTAATTTTTAATGAGGTTATTAATTTTTTAATGAAATTTGGATTTTTGGGAGAATTTTATACAAAAAAATACCATTTTCTACATATTTTACACCACCTTTCACCTTTTAAAATAAGTTGATATCAAGGCAAAAGAAATCCACCGTTCAAGTGCGAGTTTAATTCATCAGCTAACAGGAAATATTGAGTTTTTCAATCTAAGATGGATTTACAAATAAATAAATATTACGAAGAGATAAATTTCAAAGAATTTTCAAATCAAAATTTTACAATCCAAAAGTGATGGAAAATATTATTGGTTCTTCTTTCTACTTATTTTCAAATACGTTTCAGAAAATTAATAAAATTCTCAAGAAGGGTAAAACTTCCTTAAAAAATAATTATAACCAATTAGATCTATTGTATACTCAAAAATTATTAAATTTCTTTATAAATTTTTTTTCTTCAAAATTGAAGAGATAATAATTTAGATTATTTTTTTTTTTTAAAGAAAGAAGCTCCGCGACAATTCGCGCAAAAATGGGAACAGTCGCAGCAAAAATAGGAATATCCTCGGCAATTTGAGGAAATTAGTACGGAAAATTTTCATCTTTAATTTTAATCATACTTTTTAAAATTATCCGTTTTTTTTATAAATACGAGGATTAACACAATCACGTATTCAATTACGACAAAGTTTTCTAAAAACCAACAGTTTCACGAGAATAGAACAGTTAAAATATGCTATTACTCGTAGGATTATCAAGAAAAACGTTTCATTTTTTTATAAAATTAACATTACTTTTATTATATATGAAATTATCATTAGTTTACTATATTTTGAAAATTATGTCCACATTTGGCAGTTTTTACAAGCGTATACAAGCGTAGGCAATTTGCTTCAATGGTTATAATTTTCTCTAGTGTATAGAGGCCATAAGGAAGTTGGGACTTTCAAAAAATTCATCAATGCAACTAAAATCAAGAGATTCGTATTTCTAAAAACATGTGGAACATTGGATTGTTTCATCGTTTTTGGTTCAGACATGACGAAAATTGTTATCATTGAAGTTTAAGCATACAGTAGACTCTCACTCAATCGGCTCTTTTTCAATCGGGCGACAAATTTTGTTGACAATTTTCACGTTTAACTATGAAGCTAATTTACTCCAATTCGCTGCAGTTCTTCCTATTTTATTGTGATCCTTTATAATTGAGCGCTTTTTGTGGAATTTACAAAGGCTTTGACGCTCAATTCTATCACTAAACCGGATGACATTTCGCCCCATATTCCCGATTGAGAGAGAGTCTACTGCAATTGTTTAATTTTTGCATGGTTTTCCTGTGTCTAGAAACGTTTGCGGGTTTCTTGGACTTTCTTCTTTTTCTATGATTTGAGAAACACTGAAACATTTCAACATGAGTTTCTTATAGTCTCTAAACATTAGTGAAAATTATGTCCATATTTGAAACCGATTCCCTATACGCTTTGAAGGAAAAGCTGTTCAATATGGACATAAATTTTTCTAGTGAGTAGAGGCCATTAGAGCAAGAGTGGACTATTTTGATAGAAAATTACATATACGATTGGTCAGTCTTGATCTGAGCATATCATATAACTATATGTCTCATATAGTTATATATATATATATATATATATATATCTTCAAGTTTGCAGAATGAGTTGCCCCTTGGATTCCCATATCATTAGCAAGCTCCAGTTGGTAACATCACAATTTGAAAAAAAGTAAGCCTATAATTTAGCAAAGACACTCCACCTCTAGGGCGATTAATGACAAAAACTTCTTCTTGTACACAGCGCCAATAGCCATATGGCGGACCGAAAAGGAGTTGGCACTTGGCAGTGACATTCTGAAATCATGAAGATGGCCGACGGAGGAATGGTGCTTCGCAGAAACAGGCCAGGAACTAAAGCTAAAGTGAGTAAATTGATCCGAAGAACAGCGAAAATTCTTTTCCAAGAACCAGAGAATATGGGGATATAGAAAGTATTTGTGTGAGGATTCCCAACTGCTAGAAAATCGAGGGAAAAGTTGGCCCTGTCACGGGAGTATGGAAGTGGATCAATTAAAAAGAGAGATTTTTCTTTTACTTTGCAGGACTTCTGCAGTTGGCCTGATGAGTCTTTTGAGGAGATGGACACGCTGGCGGTGCAGCAGTACATCCAGCAGATGATCAAGAATGATCCATCGGACATTGACGTGATACTGAAAATGCCAGAGGCGCAGGACGAGGGCGTCTGGAAGTATGAGCATTTGAGGTGAGAAAGTGGCTTCCGGAAGGCCAGGGGAATTTTTCATGAGGCTCATTGGGGGTTTGTGTTGCAGGCAGTTCTGCATGGAACTCAACGGACTGGCCGTGAGGCTGCAGACACAATGTTTCCCGGACACTTGCAACCAGATGATTGCTACGGAGCAGTGGATCTTCCTCTGTGCTGCCCACAAAACACCCAAGGAGTGCCCGGCCATCGATTACACGCGCCACACTCTCGATGGAGCTGCCTGTCTCCTCAACAGTAACAAATACTTTCCCAGCAGGTAAATATATTTCATTGCAAAAAAAGTCGTTCGACTCTATTCCTTCTAATCAAAATACTTTTCAATTTAAGTTTTGCAAAGTGAAAGTGTTTTTTTTTTAATTCAAAATAATTTGCAGTGCCAGAAGAATTTATTTTTGGAACAATTTTAAATTAAATTATTTATAAAATTTCAATATTCGAAAAAATTAAATTTTAGAACTTTTATCACACCGACAAATATTTAGTATTTTATTTAGCAATCGTAAAGACTATTTTTTTGGATTTTACAATATTTTTTATTTATGTTATTTTTTTCAACATAATTGCAAAGTAGAAGGTTGAAGGAATCTAGAATATTTTTTGCAAGTCTCTAGCTATTTGCTATGTAATAAATATTTAAGCTCAAAAATGGCGAATTTTTAAATTCTCAAATTCATAATTGATTTTATTTATTTTTTACACTTCCAATGTTTTTTAAGCAAAATCGTTTTGGCAATAAAATCTACAATAATCATACGTAATATTTTTCATTAAAGAGAAAATATTATTCATTGGTATTGTCAGAAAAATTACTTAATTTTTTGGCTATTTTTGTCCCTATCGTTCATAGAAGCACAAATTACACCGAATCAGATTCTGTTGGACTTTCCAAGGTTAGATGTAAAACTTATCATTGATTATGTTTCTCAGTTTAATTTTTATTGTTGATTTTCAGTCCGTAAAAAGTGTCTCGTCGTTAAAGGGTTAAATGGAGATATTCAAAAAGGATCTTTTCAAATAATCCAAATTTTGCCAAATCTGTTAAGAAATTATCCCTCGAAAGTGGTTTATCTTTGAATCCTGAAGAACTGAAAATTAATTTTCCAATCATAATAGACGAAAAAATCGCCTGAACCATTCCCAAAACTATCAGAAAACTAAAGAAAAAATCGTATATCAATTAAAGTAAGGCTCAAAAATTGCAAAACTTTGAATTTAACTTTGAAAGTTTTTAAATGCAAAGTGAAAAGTATTAAATAATGATTGAAGGAATAGACAGCACAAAATTAAAGGGGATTTGACTGAGCAACAATAATTCCTTTCCAGAGTGTCCATAAAGGAGTCATCTGTGGCTAAATTGGGATCAGTCTGTCGTAGAGTCTATCGCATTTTTTCTCATGCTTACTTTCACCACCGAAGGATATTCGATGACTTTGAAATAGAGACATTCTTGTGTCACCGTTTCACCCTTTTTGTCACCAAATACAATCTCATGTCTAAGGAAAATCTCATCGTTCCCATTGCAGAGGCCAACATTACGCCAGGAGAGAGTGAAGCATAAATCATTTACTGCCCGCACCCTCTCAGTTAAAGAAAACAAAAAATAGTTTTATTATTTCTTTTCAAAAATAAACCTTTTTTCCATAAAAAACAAAATGATTCCTTGTAAGAGATCATCAAACAGAAAATTATTTATGACTTTTAAAAGAAAAAAAAAAACGTATTTCTCAAAAATTATATTTTCTAAAGAAACAAAAGAATTAAAAAAAAACTAGTAACTCATATAAATAATCGCGTACCGATTTGTATTAAATGGTGTCTAATAGTGATGGATGCTGTTGAAACACTGCATTGTTTTCTCTTTTTTTAGTGGATGTTCATCACAAATTTTATGAGAGACTTGATTTTACAGATTTATTATTCTGTATCTCTTTTTTCTAGTTTGATTTTATTACCTGTAGATTGTAATTTATAAAATACAATAAACTATAAAGAAAATTACTCAAGAAAATACCAACATTTTTATATGGAACATTTTCCTCAACATTCGCAATATCAGACGAATTTGGGAGGCTTATCAGTTCTAGCGAAAAGGATAAATTTATCCTTTTACAGTGGTGACCGTAAAAATCATTAAAATTCGGAATTCTTATATAAAAAAGGATATGATTGAAAATAATTCTTGCAAATATTTTTTAATTAAAAAATGGAATTCATCACTAGTTTAAAAAAATCATTCAATCAGAAAGAACTACACAAAATTAATGAGTAATAATTTAAGAGGTATTTCATTCCGGTAAAATTGATGTTTATTCCTTTTGTCAATTTTTTCGCAAGATATTCACAAAGTCCTTGTAATTCTCGTAAAACAATCTTTAAAAACAAATTGGAGTGACGTTACTACATAGATAAACGTTGCTATGTGCGAAGAAGAAATTTTAGAAACGTAGAATTACATTAAATAAACAAGAAAATGTTTTTAGAAACACTGAACAGATTCTATAAACGAGTAAAATAAATATTTGAAGGGATGCAAAAGCATATCTAGGAAATGCTTTCGTGCTTCTTCACCAAAGAAGCACGAAAACATTTCTAAAAACGCACAAACGCATCAAAGAATTGTAAAAACATGGCTAAAATAGTGAACATGAAATTTCTATCTAGTCTGAAGCAAAAACAATGAAAAAACACAAGTTTTCCAATGTTTCTGGAAACAGAAATCACAAAAAAATTTCTTCTCTTGTGAGTTATCTCTATGACAATGTAATTACAGTTCATGAAATTTGATTTATCCCTTTTTGTTTTATTAAATCAAAAAATATTCTTGTTGGAATTCACTTCCAAAAAGAAGTTATTTTAATTTGTCCATAAATACTTAAAAATGAAAATTACAAATGTTTGTTTAGCATTATTTTGTTGATAATGTTACTCGAAAGAAGATTCTTAAAAAGTCAAATTAGTTCTAAATATCTATGAAAAAAATCAACCTGAAATAATAAACTAATTTTTAACCAAACACATTTCTAAATAGTTTTAGGCAAAAAAAAATATTACTTTCATAATAAAAAAAAGTTGAGAGTGTGAAAACTTTGAAATTCTGTGCAAGTCTCATTAAGATTGACGTATATATGGCGGGCCAAATGGTTGTCATTTTCATAGTAGAGCTTAGAATCGGACTTACATTTCCTTATTATCTCAAAATTGGGCGGTAAACAATTCATTAGCCAAAAATTGCAGAGAAACGATGAAAAAGGAAATCTAAATGCTAAAATTTTCACAATTCAAGACACTATTATTTACGGTCAGATAGAATATCTTGGCTTATTTGTTTCTATAATTAGACGGTCAATATATTTTAGTCCCAAACTAAGCTTTTGGGCTAAGCTTTTTTTTTTTAGTATTTTGACGAAAATTTCTCATAAAGCCGATTAATACAGATTTTATATAATATCTTAGAAATTATCACATTTTTACGGTGGCCACTGTAAGTTTTGGAAATTTCATATTTATCACGCAAAATTACTAAAACAAAATATTACTTATAAAAAAAATTGTAACAATTAGGCGATTAAAAAATTTACTCAAAAAATTTGCATGGGCTTGTTGAGGTCAAGAATATTCGAAAAGCAAAATCAAATTCCAAAAACGAAGAATATAAAAATTATTCTCCATAATGCATTTTCATTTCAATTATTTTTTAGAGACTTAAATCTATTTAAAGCTGGAGAAAAAATGACAAATAATTCACAATATATTGTATACTACAAAAGTCTAATAATTTGACCACATTTAAGAGCAAAAAAAATGACGAATATTCAAAGTATATTGTAGCGTTTGAGGAGGCAATTTTGAAGAAAATGGAAGAATGTGTATTCTAGAAGACTTGTTATGTTGTAGATATGTGACTTCAGAGACAAAAAAGGAATATGCATTCCTTTGCCAAGAAAAATTTGAAGTCAATAAAAAGTATCATGAAGGACAAGATTTTCTGCTTTTCAATTAAAATTAAAAATTTTAGTAATTTTTTTTACTTGCCGCACAGTGACGAATTATTCGACTTCTCCTTCGCTTTTTTCTTGAATTTTTCTGCGCTTTGGAAAATGTCCATAACTCAAAGTTTCTGAGCTTTTTTCAGCTTTTGTCTGAGGATTCAGCCAGAACGTCGAACCTTTTTCAGGATTTTGATATCTGAAAGGAATTTTACGAAATAAAGACATTAGGAACCTTAAAAAGGATGTTTCAATATTTTTTGCACTTCCCTAAATGCACGTTTCATTTCTAAATAACATAGGGGGAAGTGGGGCACCTATGAAATTGGGAGTTTTCTTCTAAGTGGAAATGAGCCATATTATAAAATGTAATTTAGCTTCTCAATCTGTTTTTGCAGCTAAATTATACCAAGATAAGGCTCAATTTTATTTAAAAATAGGTGAAAAATTCCAATTTCAAAGGTGCCCCACTTTCCCCTATACAAATTTCTTAATAATTGGGGGTAAAAATGAAGAGTTGAGTACTAAGTATCCAGAATTCTCGAATATATAACACATATATGTAAAAGTTTAAGTTTAGAATTTATAAGTAATCAGCGAATACGGGGATGTGTTCCTATACCTAACATTCATTAAGAGAGATTTTAAAAGATATTAGAAAAATCTACATTTTTAGAATTCTGAATAGAGTACTGATTCAATTTGATTTTTTGATGAGCAAATTCAAATTTTGTATATGGTGCTTAATATAAATACTATAAATAAGTTTATCCTTATTATCCCCGCTTTCGCTTAGGCAGAGACATAAAGCAAAAATTTTTACACACTTTCGAATGCTCCAGAAATGGTCAATTTTCAAAGGGAAAGGAATTTAAGCGCAAAAAATCCTCTGAGACATCCCACTTACCCCGGTGTCGATGGATCGATCTTGTCCAATGATTGTAGAATGCGAATGCTAGGGATATAGGTGACTTTTCCTGCTCCTTCTTGGGCACTTTCTTGGCTGATTTCTGTGACTTGATGCAGCTGAAAATGTCTCTTTAATGTTTCAGCGCAGGAAATGGTTCTTGTGATTGCTTTCCCATTTCCTGTCCAGAAGATTTTCCTGTGTTTTCCCTCCTCAAGGGTTTTCCTGGAAAACTTCAGGACATTCTCCACCTTTGTCCCACTTTTAACTGTCATCGTTGGAGCTCCATCACTAGACGACTCCTTGCAACTTTGAGACTCTTTTGCCTCAACTTTGTGCACTTTCTCCTGCCGCTGTCGTTTCTTGTTCTTTCCCATTCTTCTCTTCTTTTTTTTTATCTGGTGTCTCTAGACGAAGATGGGAATTTATGGAAAAGTTAATATTGCTAGAGGAGTTTGGTTTGAGTTGGGGAAATATTCAAGTGAGTGGAGTCAATGAAGAAGAAAAGGAGCATCATCATTCGATGACATCCCTCCGATGGAATTTCAATGGCATCTCTGGCCTGAATTCTTTCCTTCACCATCTCGCATTGTTCGGAGTCTTCTGCAGATCCTTTGTCGGCAATCCACGAGGCAGATAAAACTCGTGGGTGGATTAATTTGAAGGAAGAAAGAGAATATTGGAGATGTTCTCTCTTGAGCAAATGAAAGAACTTCCATTTGGACTTGAGATATCGACTAAATTTTCATGAACATTAAAAAAAAAATACATAGCATTGAAATATTTTTTAACGATTATTTTCAGAAAAAATCCAGTTATCAATTACTTTGTAATTTGTTTTTTCAGTGAAGCATCAAATTTATTTCTCAGAGAAGCTTTTGCGTCCAAGACAACTCGAGGTAAGTTGTATTTGATGAAATACAAGTTAATTTCATGTGGATCGGATCGGAAATAAAATAGTTGTTAGAGAATTTTGAAAATTAATAGATAATTCTCACAGACAGATTTCCAACAAAATTTATAGCTTCTTGGCTTTCGGTACACTTCACATACAATGCCTTTATTTAAGAATATTTTCTCTTTTCACGCGATATTATTTGTTAAAATTTAATTATTTTTAATTGTATTAATTTATTAAATTAAAATATTTTATTCTCTAAATCTTTTAGTCGCTATTATTTTTTAAAGAGTTTGTACCTACAATTTAAAAAATTAAAACAATAATAATTGATGATAATTGATCAGAAGAATTTTCTTCAATGACTTGTAAAGTGAAGAAAATAAATTTTCAGACAATCAGGTGTAAGTTCAGGAAATTTAGGGGGAGGCTTTGATCGTTCGCACATACGCTACCTTCAGACACTTCATATTTCTCCCATATTCCTTTATGAATCTCACATATGGCTATATATTGTAATAGCTAACCTTAAATCCCATCTTTCCTGAAAAAATTGAGAGTCTAATCCTTTTTTCCTAGTTTCAGGAAACAAAAAATAAAAACAGGTCCAAAACTGTAATTTTGCTGTGCAATATTTCATACGATTGTGCAGAATTAATATCACTTTTCTGAAAAACTACTATCACAAAGGGTAGAAGGGTTATTAGGAATCAGATTTATGTAAAAATCTTTTAGGCTGAACAGGCACTTTTTGTGGGTGGAACAAAATTCACAAACTTGACTCAGATTCATCGATCGCATACATAGAAGACTGCTTAGATATTTTCCAGGAAACTTCATTTTAGATACGATCCCTCATATTCACATCTATTGTAATCTACCGATTTGATCCACCACTAAAAAGGAAAACTTAAAAATCGTAAAGTTGATAAACAAGAAGTAATTTGACTCAAATAGGCTGCAGTTGAGTAATTATTAAGCAATTTTGCATTTCTTTGATATAAAAATATTTTTCAAGCTTGCACAAACTGAATGTGCAATGAAAGAATCACATCTGCAATAAGCTCATACAGTTTACAACTGGTTTTTTGACAATCTTTGACATAACCTCACTATTGTGTTGTTTTGCATGACAAAGAAAAGAAATTGTCCGTGAGAAGCTGTTTTGTGAAAATTTTAGCTTGTTCACCTGCTGAAGCTCAATATCTGTGCTAAATCCCGATTCCTGCAGCTGCAGGAACAGAGAAATCTTCAATGATGCGCATTCAAACGTTTTTGTGCATATCCGGCTCCGTGGAGGAATGGTGGAATCTTGTGTGGTCTTCTCGCTTGCAGAGTTTTAGTCAATTTTTAGCTTTAAAAACTTATTAATTCGTGTAAATTTGGTGATATTTGGACTTTTTAAGAAAGTATTCATCAGATTTAACCGTTTCCGGAGTGAAATTCTCGTAGAACCAATCAAAAAAATGGTTTTTAATGTCAATAAAACATCTCTCAGAAAAGTTCCAAAAAAGTGATATTAAAATGTTTTATTCTATATAAAAATGGTTTAATCAAGTAGATTAGAGTTCCCTTTAAACAATGATGTGCAACTTTTAGTGTCCGGTGCAAAATTTACGGTGAAAATGGGGTGTTCAATGATGGCGTGAATCGTGTGCGATAATAGAAACTTGATTCATCTATCGGATAAATCGCCATTAAATTTTCATTTTCCTCTGGAGGAAAATCTAAGGATTTCCTGGAATTTTGTTTGGTGGGATTATAAACCTTATAAGTAAGACATTTTTTTGGCATAGTTGGAGAATCCATACAGTTTGCATGGTAGTCAGAAAAAATCACTGAACTTGAACATCATTTTTGTATGCGAAAGTTCAAAGCCTCCCCCTACGGACTTTTTAAGAGAAAAAATTACCGAAAAAAATTGTAAAATAAAGTGCTAATACGAAATCTTTTTTTTTTTTTTAAACATTTTAAAGTAACAGCGATGAAATGGACAGTATTTAAGTAAGTTTTCAATATTCTTTCAAACCATTTAAGTAACTAAAACAGGACAAGACAAAGGAATGAAACTATGGATAAATGAGCAATAAAGTTTTTCTTTTTCAAAAATAACTTGTATTAAAGCCTTAAATAATATGGTACAGCAGACAATTCGAATAGTAGAGAAAAGTACTCTCCTTTCGAACGTTCATGCTTTTATTTTATTTTTCCTAATAATTAAATAAATCAGTCTCCATGCTGTTTATTAAAGAAAAATTTTTTTTTCCAGAAAAATGGGATTAAATCTCCAGTCTGAAACCCGCGTTATACTTCAAGGCTTCTAGCTGATAAACTTTTGGATCTCTTTAATTAACTTAACTTTTAAGTCTCATTTATAACAGCCTCTAGAAGTTCACTTTCTTGATCTAATTATCTGTTGCCAATTTCTTAGATAACATTCTAACATTCTGCCATCATTTGCATAAATATTTAACAAGGGTGAATTGAAAAATCGAATAATCACCCAGCTACTGGTAAAATATCCAATGGGAAAAGTTTAATATTCAGGAAGCACGAATTCATATATCCTTCCATCTACATAAGTTTCCTCTCCCGCATCTTTCCGGTAATATAATTTCAGTTATTGGAGTCCAAATGTAATTTTGGGGAGACACTTCTAAGTCACCCTGTAGTGTGTTCATTCAAGAATTTCCACCAGTTGAGTGGAGGGTGGTTAGAGTCGGGGTTTTTCTTGGTTTTTCACCATCCGTATGTGTCTGTCTCTCTCATTGGTGGGGGTGGAGGTGTTGGAGAGTGGTAAATGCCGAATAATCGTCGTCAGTGGAATCCTAATGATTTCATCTACACATCAGAATCGTGGAATTCAACTTAGTGCGATGGCGTCACCAACTCTCTGGCCATCCAGCCAATCCCTTGCTCAGACCCACAGATCAATGCAAGGCATACCCTTCAAGCTCAGTGGTAGTTTTCTGTGGTAGCTTCAGTTGTGCTTGAGAGGTCGAACGGAAAAGTCAAACCCCGGAAAACTTCCAACTGATCATTCTCAGAACACAAATCTTCTTCTCAGTGAAAATCTTCTCCAACCAGTCAACCACTGACTTTCCCAAAAATAATCACCGGAGAATCCAATTGGATTATGAACTAAGTTTAACTATTTCTCAGTGCATTGAGAACTGATCAACAAAGTTTCCAGAAGACAATTTGTAGCACATCCCCTTAAGTGAAATCTTTTGTCCAAGGCAAGTGAACTTCTGTTGCAAATTGATTAAGATATTGCGTTTATCGGGAAAAAAAATTATGAGCGGATTGCGAGCAAAAAACAACTCCAGACCACGTAAAACTTGTGGTGAAATCCAATTAGTCAAATAAAATTAGAATAACAATTACATCATCTCATAGCCACATAAACCCCTTCTCATCGCCACTTTTCAATTAAATCCCCGCGAAAAACTGGAGAAACAAGATGCTGTAGGCTGTAAGGATAAATTCCCTCTAAATTGCTGACAAAATGACTTTGGCACGGAGACCGTTTAAATATTGCAGAAGGGTGTAATTTATGATTAAAATGGATGAAATTAGTGGCACTTCTAGTCGTTCTTTGCAAATTGTTTTCTCCCATCAAATGGATAGGAATCTCTGAAGCGTCATTAGTGGCCCATCTTTCTTATTTATTTAAAACGAAAGAGGGAAGCCTAATAAGGACTATATCTCACCCCTTTAACTCAAATTTGCATTAAAAGTGTTACAATTTATTGTGGAATTGAGATTCAACAAGTCCCATTTCCCAATTTTGAAGTCGAAGTGGTGACACAATTTTGGGATTGAAAGGGTTGTGAGTAGAATAATAAAGTAGTAACATTAAAAACGACAAAAATACATTTAATATTTTAGAAATTTCTTAATGAAATAAAACGATACATACAGTATGGATGGTATGGATTCACAAAGTATTTCAAATAAAGTGATAAATATGCTCATATTATTAAGCAACTAAAAGAAAACCGAATTTATAGGATATTTTTGAACATAAGAGAGTGGTACGAAACTTTAGTCATCAAATCTGAACAATAAAGTCGTAGGCTTTTGTATAGAACAAAAGGAGTTCACACAGATTTGTCCGAGATTCCAAGACCTTTCCATTTTGTCCAAATCGTTTGAGAAATACACTTTAAAGAGAATTTAAAGAGCTTTTTATATCAGTTAGCTGACTTTGTTGTGGGTACACTGAGAGAAATCCGAAAAATCTAAAATAACATTCCGGAAATGTTAATTTTATCCTGCAATATTGATCCGAAATCGGTGTAAATATTATGCTTTTTAGGTGTATTAGGGGTTAAAGTTACCCTTTTCATGTTAATTTTACCATTAGAAAGCTGTAAATTTAACATTAAAAAATGTTGATATATTTTTACACCTAAAAAGTGTTAAAGTTATGAGGAAAAAAAGTTAATCGCACCCTCTTTTTTTTCTCAGTGTATTGATCACATATTTTATCTACTTCAAATCTGTAAGATTCTGTTACACGAAATATGTCTTAAAGTTTTGAGGTTGAACAAAACATAACCTAAAACAGTTCTAATTAATTTACTGACTAAATAAGAGAATAAACATTATAAATGTATAAATAACCAATATTTTTGATCATGGAGCATTTGCATTCAGTAAAATTCCTAAAAACTAAAATTTTGTAACAGATTCTTGATAAAACAAATAGTTTTCGTTCATCAAAAAATTACTATTTCACTTTTTATCGAAAAATAATCAAGCATATTTGATAAATAATCGTTGTAACCTTTACAAAAATTTCATAATTTATAAAGTACTATACTCATTTTTCCGGGTTCTCCTCCCAATATTTTGCCTCTGTAAGTGTCATTACGCAATTATATATAATTATTTATGATTTACACAAGTTATTCGTTGAATTATTGATTTTTAACAAAGCTAATCTCAATATTAGGTGAGATTTCTAATCTCACTATTTTTTATCAATTATTAAAACTTAATATTAAAGAAAATAAAACAATTTCTTAAATTGTTATTCATTCGATAATCTCAATCATACAAGTATTTTCTAAAATTCGAGAAAAGCATATCAATTCCTCTGTAAGCATGAAAATATAGAAAATTAATTAAGTTTTCCACCCACAAAATAGAAGATTTATTAAGAACCTTTTCAGACGTTCAAAATTGAAGTGGCATTTCCCAAGAATTCCTTAATTGCTTGTAAAGTAAGAAAAGTATTGAATTGACATTTTCCCATGATTTTTCTCTTTATTCATTATCTCATTTTTTGCTCCAACGTCAAACAATGCTTCAGCTTGTAATTTCAATTGATGGAAGAATCCACCCACAAGGGTAATAGGTTCATACGGAAAAAATGCTTTTCCACCCTTCGGCCTTCTCGAAAGTAATGAAATTACTATTGTATAAGTAAAATTGTACCAGCGATTGGAAGAGACAGCTTCAAGTGCTGATCGATTTCCTCTATAATTTTCCTCCTATCAATTGGTACTATATTCGTGAAGTCTTGCTGGGTTAAATGCAGCAGAAAAGTTCATTTATTGCCAACACCCACGTTGAAAAGCTCAAGAGAAATGCCAGAGCTTGGGAGAAAATTGAAGAGCTAATAGCAGTTGAGAAATTGTGATTTGCACATCTGCCCTTAAGTGAAAAAGATGCTGAGAGCTTTGGAATAAAAACTCGAAGGAATTTTCTCCAGAGCTTGTGCACAAAATCGTTACAGAATAGCAACTTTGAGAGAAAACTCAACGCAGTCAAAGTAAGAGAAAGAAACCCGAGAAGATGTTGTCTAAATTTTAATGATGTATTTCTTACATTATGCAGCAATTAAACCTGTTAATTTTTATTAAAAAAAAAGTCATAAGAAGATAGGTTTCTCAACATTAAGGAGCATTTAAAGAAATCAACAAACTTCTCTACATTTAAAGGAGTTTCTTAAAAAAAATGACTTTAAAAAAAAAACCTTTTAGTCAATTTTCTATTTCTATCGCAACCGTTAAACCATAATATAGTCATATTTAAATTTTAAAATGTGATACAGCGGACAGCTCGAGTGGTAAATGGAAGAATTTATCTCCTTTTTTATTTTCTTTGATGTTTTTTAGTTGTCGGACGAATTTTGACTTGACCTGCATAAGTTTCAAGACAATTTGAAAAGGATTTTAGAATGTGAATTCGTAATTTTAGGCTTGTTCGCGTCATTACACATTCAGCCTCTGAGAATATCAAAGAAAACGCGAAGAAAAGAACCGATGAGCTTGAATTTTGATTTGGCCTCATTATATCTCTGCTACACTTTATAGGGTCAGAAAATTTTAGAAGTTTTATAAAATCAAAATTTACATCTCTTTCCTTTCCCAATGGTATTCCAGGTATTTCATATTTTCTATCCCACTCTAGTCAAAGTTTAAATTGTTGTGATGCTCACGATAAGGAGGAAAGTACGGAAGAGTGGGAAGGATATTTCAAAATGAAAGTTTCCTGATTTAGAGGTATAGATCGTATAGATGAATAGAAAAATATCAGGTTAATTATTAAAATTTTCCTGAATAAACTAAAAATAAGATATATTTTAGTAGCGAACAAATTTATTTACTGAGAAAAATTTGGGTCAGAGACGACAATCCCGTGGACCGCAAAATGTAATTAATTTGCCGAAATGATATTGATTCTTTTGAATTTATTGAACAATATTTTCTGTGTATTTAAATTATTTTTTGCGTGAGTAAGTAGTTTGGCTTTTTTCCTATAAATAAATTGAATTTTAATAAATTCTACGTCAATTAATCGAATGACTTCAAAAAAAATTTTTTTTTGGAGGTTAACTTTTAACTATTCCTTTGCAAAGAAAATAATTTTTGGTTTGAGTTTTGGAAATTTTTCAAATTTTCTTTTTTTCCTAAACATATTTAGTGTAGAAATCATGCTAAAAGACTCCATTCCTCTCTAAAATATTTTATTTAGTTAAAAATATGAAACTGTCCCATTCTTATTAATTTCCAGAACAATTTGACTCATTTTTCAGATCAAGTGTTATAACCTGGGAATTTTAGAGCAGAACGTTTTGATAGAATAAGAAAATGAGATTTAATATTCTTTAATAAAACTATATATAAGACTTACAAACTATGAAGTGATAACGAACTTTTGCAGTTTTTATTCAAGAACAAATAATATCAGTTCATTTTTTATTTAATAAATGTAACGTATATCAATTTAATGAAAGTTAATTAAAGATGCGTACGTTAATGTTTTTTCGTCTCTCTCTATTAACTTTCCATCACCGAAAAAAAAATCAGATGGAGTGTAATATTGACAGTTTATCATTTTAAACAGAATTTCAGTGAATTAACCACCCACTTCAGGTAAATGAAAATTTTCAGTGGAAAGAAATTGCGAGAAAGTATTGAGAAAAAACAACAAATTCCATTTTCCATACCCGTCAATGACCCGTAAAATCCATATGATGTCTATTCTAATTTTAACAATGATTTATACATCCAAACAAACTCTTCACACAGAATATCTTCTCCGGAAATGATAAAATATTTCGTCCACAATAGCTATTTTTCTCACCTCCTCTCACATCCTGTGTTTGTCCGTCTTGTTTTCAATTCTCCCGTCAAAGGTTCTTATCGCACAACGCAAAATCTTCGAATGAATAAAAGAAGCAAAATTATCTATTTCGGATTTTTTTTTTCTAATAAATTGAGGGAAAATTGAAAAATATATTCTATCAATGTACTAAACAGAACTGCACGTACTAAAATAAATCTCAACACAAAGTCTTATTTCTGAACTAACATTTAACAAAAAATATAAATAAATAGTTTATTTTGTGAAAAAAAAAAGATTTCAATCTTTAAAAAAATTAAGGACTGTACACAAGCGTTAGAGTTAGAGAACATCATATTACAAATCAAGCCAATTGTACTAATTTGTTAAGTAACAATCTTTTACAGAGAACAGATATTTTATAAGTTACAAATGTGCACAGCATTTCCAGCGTTTTCACATTTTGTGTGGGAAACCCCTCACATTTCCCCAAATTTAGAAGTGTTACAAAAATAACTCGATACAACCAGGATTTCCTGCACTTCCTTAATATTATATTTTAACCCCAGGAAAGTTAAGTAACTTTAATAGCTGCTTATGGATTCAAAATTTCTTTCAGAAACAATATCTGCTGCATTAACCTTCATATTTGCAATACAAATACGAAAAAAGCGAAATCAAAATGAATTGTGCAGAGTTCAGAAAGCGAGGTGCAGAAATGGTAGAGTACATCTGCAAATATTTGGAGACCCTTGAGAATCGTCGAGTTGTGCCAAGTATTGAGCCTGGCTACTTGAAGGAATTAATTCCCGGTAAAATTTCCCTGCATTTTTGAAATCACTAGAATCTATTAATAAAAATAATTTGGCTAAATTGAATGCAGATGAAGCACCTATGTACCCCGAACCTTGGGAAGCAGTCATGGATGATGTAGAGAGGAAGATAATGCCAGGAATGACTCACTGGAATCATCCGCACTTCCATGCGTACTTCCCATCTGGGAATTCCTTTCCTTCGATTCTTGCGGACATGTTGGGCGATGCCATTGGGGTCATTGGATTTTCATGGGCAGCTGGACCATCTCTAACCGAACTGGAGGGAATTGTCATGGATTGGCTGGGAAAGGCATTGGGTTTGCCCAGTTTTTTCTTGGGTCAGGTGCCTGGAAGTAAAGGTGGCGGAGTGCTTCAGGGATCAGCATCAGACTGTGTTCTGGTGGTAATGTTGGCTGCCAGAACACATGCGGTCAGACAATTGAAGAAACAATATCCGGATGAAGATGAAAGCCATCTTCTGGCTAAACTTATGGCTTATTGCTCCAGAGAATCGCACAGTTGTGTGGAAAAAGCAGCAATGATCTCCTTCGTAAAGTTAAGAATCTTAGAACCAGATTCCAAGAGCAGCCTACGCGGTGATACAGTGGCCAGGGTAAGGGAATTTTGTAACAGCTCAAAGAGCTTAAGGTAAACACTCAATTTAGGCCAAACTAACTACAGAACAGACAGAAAGGAAGAAGAGGTGTCTCTCAAAAGAAGAACCAGATGTATTCTTATTAGGAGAAATTTGCTCAAATTGTAAAAATAACATTTCCATTTGTTTATCTCTCAAATTCAACAACTTCCCAACAAAGATCTTCACAATTGCGCCACATACAAACAGTACTATTCGAAAACATTACTAATTTGCATATATACTTGGAAATACTGAATTTTATTGTATTTCTTGAGAAAAAATTCTCTTGTAGACAGATGTTGATCATCAGTTCGGAGTCCATATTTTTTGATTTCCCAAAAAGAAAGTGGTAAATTTAAATATTATGAATCATACATCGGATTTCCGTTTATACTTGTATCATGAATTTATGCTAAATACAAGAGAATCTTGTGTAAGATCCATTAATTAAGAATATCAAGGGGATCGTACCTCCATATTTCACTGAAACATGTGTGGCATTTATTATGAAGAACTCTTAATCGACTTACAGAGATTTTTGAAGTAATCAATGCATTGAGAGAGCGTAACATAAATTTTGAATTTGAATTGTAATTAAAATTTTGATTTTCGGGAATCCAACGAATGAATGTACAGCACAGGTTTCGGCAACAGTTTTTACAACTACTCCTTCAAAAGCTGCCTAACTATCAATTGTAGTGACAAGAACTATCAATAGTTACGTTAACACATCTCAAAAGCCTAATTGAATTTCTATTAAAAACGTAAATAAAAAGCAAAAAGAACTTGTAATATTAACATAATATTCAAGTAGATGTGTTTCATCAACCCTTTCTCTCTATAACTTTACAAGAAAGTTATTGGCTACCATTCTAAGTACCAAGTAAAATGAGCAACAAGTTTGTTTTTTATATTAAGATCGTTCAATCTCGGCGATTTCACTTATCTATCAATACAATAACTTATCTAGATAATGTACTTAACTTCTGTATTTTATAACAATTCTTACAACGCTTTTCTCTTTTAATTATCTATTAGGCTTTGAAGGAAGATGAGAAAAACGGACTAATTCCGTTTTTCATCTCAACAACTCTGGGGACAACTGGATCTTGTGCTTTTGATAACCTAGAAGAAATCGGGACTGTACTCCAAGATTATCCGGAAGTTTGGTTCCATGTTGATGGAGCTTACGGAGGAAGTTCTTTCGTCTGTCCCGAAATGAGATATCTCATGAAGGTAAAACCTGCATGCATAAATCTGAGCAGAATACGTAAATATTTCAATTTTGTTTCTAGGGTATTGAATATGCAGATTCCTTTAATACGAATCCCAACAAGTGGATGCTCACGAGCTTCGATTGTTCAGCCCTTTGGGTTCGTGATCGGATTCGACTGACGTCTGCTCTTGTGGTATAAATTCACAAAGCATCTTGATTATTTTGACAATATACCAATTTTAAGTATGATTCTGTTTTATAGGTCGATCCATTGTATCTAAAACATGGACATTCCGATACTGCTATTGATTTACGTCACTGGGGTGTTCCTCTGAGCCGACGTTTTCGTGCTCTCAAACTCTGGTAATACAAAAAGCTTACACATATGGTATTTCCGATGATATTAATTCTCATTTCTTTAGGTTCGTCTTTCGCAGCTACGGAATAACCGGAATTCAAGCGTACATTAGACGCCATTGTAGATTGGCCAAACGTTTCGAACAGATCATTTTGCGGGATGACAGATTTGAAATTTGCAACGAAGTCAAGGTAGAGCTATGAAAGCTAAATATACGTGGTTATACATAAAGTATCTTTTGGTTTTCAGATGGGCTTAGTATGTTTCCGGCTCAAAGGATCTGATAAGTTGAATGAAAAACTACTGAGCAATATCAATGCTTCTGGTAAAATTCATATGGTTCCAGCCAGTGTGAATGAACAGTACGTCATTCGCTTCTGCGTCAATGCAGAAAATTCCACAGACGATGATATTGGTGAGTTATGTTTCAAATATTTTATTGTCATTCATTCTTATTGTGAATTTATAATGTATTCCCAAAATCAAAGTCACAATGATAAATCAATTTTCGGGAACTTCAGACAAAAATCGTGACTGAGATGATGTGGGAACATCAATTGATCTCTATTTGATTGAGTGACTTGCGAAATCTATTTTACTATCACTAGCCTCGAGGAAAGATTGACAAGCGATCTATTTCTCAGAAACATTAACAGATTTGAGGTTAAGGATATATACATATGATGTTAGCGATAGCAGCAGGGTTTTTAACTTGACTGGAAATGATTGATGTCCTTTCCGTAAAATGACATATAGTAAGAAATTTATTGTCGAAAATCTTACAAAGATCAATTGTTTTGTAGAGGAAGTTAATGAAAAACATATCAATAATATTGAATGATCAATTTGTAAACAAATTCTTTTCTTTCAGACTATGCATATGAAGTAATTAGTGACTATGCAGCTGAAACTCTTGAGAAGGTATGCCGTAGAAAAACAAAGAAAGTATATTTAGTAAAGAAATATTTTCTGTTTAAAATATAGAAAGATATTTCGGTAAATTTATTTAGTAGAAAATATGTATACAAATTGCAAGAAACACTCCCCCGAATTGAATTATCAATAAATTCATTCAAAACAGGATCAAGCGGATGAACTCACAGAAATCAGGGATCGTAAGAATAAGGAAACACTCGCCCAGAAACGTTCATTCTTCGTCCGAATGGTCAGTGATCCGAAAATATATAATCCGGCTATTAATAAGTCGGGAATACCAAGAATATCCACTGAAGCCATGTCTCCGACCATCCCTGGAGCCCCAATGATTCAGACACCCAAGTAAGTTTTTTATGTTTTAAATTTCAAAATCTTGAGGAATTTTAATGGGCGAAAAAAGCTCTATGCATATCTATTTTTGACGTGCTTTGCTTCTCTATGGGAATGTGTGGAATTTCACGTTAAATTTTTCCTCCCGTTCTTCCACTTTATTTTCCGCAAACACAACACTCTTTTTGGACTCACGCGTGGCAGCAATACTTCGTCATGGATCAGCTGGCCATTGGCTTTCCTCTTCCAATCATCCGACGATGGACCAAAATTGAGGTATGACTAACCGTTCAAGAGTTTTGGATCGGATGGCTTATTCGAATGTTGCGATTGGAAATATTTATCAAAATTGAGAAGTCCCTTTCGAAATTATCTGTCAAAGTTAAATTGACAGTTGGAATTAAATGTCAATGTTATATTGAGAACTCGGAAATAATTGTCAAATGTAAATCAAACAAAACTATCAGTTGAGAAAAATCTAACAATTATTTTTTTTATAACAGATTCCGTCATTTAGACACAACAGTTGGCTTGCCAAATTCCCGCAGGAATTCAGCCACCGGCGGTGGATCATCTCCATCACCTGAGAATGAACTGGCCATAACAACAACACGTTCTCCCAAAAGATCTCCGATTCTTTCAAGGAAGAAGAATAATGCTGGCGCCAAAAATGGATTGGATCCATAAATGACATTCGAAGAGCACAAAAATATTCCAGTAAATCTTTAGTGTCCCAAAAAACAAGCAAGTTATAAATCACGTAACAATTCAAAGAAAAAAAAAACATTAGAAAATTAGCAAGATATACAAAAAAATAACAGGAATTTAGAAATTACAAAAATATTTGAAATTGTGACCAAACAAATTTAGAAAAATTAACATTTTGAATCTCTTTTCGCGGTCTCTTTATCCGTCAACCAGACAATTTCTGGAGAGGAAAAAAGAAGGCTCATTCAAACATTGTATTTATCGATAGAACAAAAATGCCATGAGTAAAAGAATAAATACAGAGAACAAATAGAAAAATTGATGTTACTTTTGAATCAAAATGAGATTTGCAAACAGAACTTTTTTACAGAAACGCGCTATGGGAGAAAATTGGGGAATTCCCAGAATATGCCGTGCAGAAGTGACTTCAACCCATTAAATCTTCCATCAGACACTGCCTCAATCTCATTATTCTTAGACTTGATGAACACCGACTTAGGATTAATCATCAAAATGACGAAATCCGGAGTCTGAACCTCGGTCAAAGTACTGTATGCTATTCTTATTTCACAAATTACATCTTTTAATACTGTGTCTAATTCTTCTCTGAAAGCTTCGTTACTTCAAAATTTGACCAAGAACTTGACTTCCTGCTATAAAGCTTATGCAAATACAACAGCGCTCAACATCAATCACGGATTGATCAAAGAAGTGACGCAATGTTTGATGCCAAAATCTGACGGCAACCACGTGCTCCGCAACTATTTTTTGCGCACTTTTCATTCATGCTTTTCTAAGTTGTAACAAGAAGTCCGGATTCAATGAAACCTTCAATTAATTGGTCAGCAAAAAAAAATGCGGTATTGTCGCGCAAATGACGAGATTATCATTTTTTTATTTGTTTGTTTAAAAATTACAAAAAAAAAAACTTGTTGAAATTTTCGATTAAAGCCATGTAGCAAAAGGAACTTTTTGTCCAATCACCTGGGTAATGTAAATATTGGATTAAACGTGATCTTTCTGACAAAGAGTAACCTCTGAGTGTTATTCAAAATATTCCCAGGGGAAAAATAATTCTAACAAGTTTAATACAGTGATCTTTTTCGAGAGTTTGAGAGAATCAATTAAATTTGATAAATTGGTCAATTAGTTTTTAAATGATATTTGGTTGGGATCTTGTGATTTGCGTTTATTAATATTAATATCCTGATGGTTAATGATATACGATATATTTAACCAGTCGATTTGAAAATGATAGACACAAAGTTGAGTGATTTTTTCGTTGTTTATTCTTTTTAAAATTATGTTTAATCAAAATTGAATACAATTTTATGAACTGCATGTCGAATCCTACACCTTTTGTGTCTTAATTGTATCAAAGTATCATACAGTGCATCTGTAAATTTCTGATTCAAAAAAAAAAAACATAGTTTCAGAATCAGACATATCTATACGTGTACGTGTACTTAAAGGCCTTCCAAAAGAATAGTTGAAAAAGTAGTAATAGTAATATAGAAAAGAATAGAAAAGTGTTTTTTTTTAAGTATGATTTCAAAATAAAGCAAGTAAAATATTTTATGCAGTATAATAATTTAAATGTTTTTTTCGATTCAATTATTTTACGGAGACACTTAAAACGTATACTTTGGACGAGAAAACCATTAAGAATAAATTTTAGATAATCTTGGTTAATAATTTAAACTTTAGATATTGCACAACAATAACTTATTTGATTTATCAATTTGATAATTCTCATAAGTGCCTTCTAGAAAAAAATAAACCATTTTCCAACAAATTAAAAGTATTTAATAACTATGTAATTTTGAGATAATTTCATAGCAAATCCTCAATCTAAGACTCTCAAATACAGCAATTTATATCAATTATACTTTTCTGTCAATTTTGGATGGAACCTCTCAACAAGTTATATTTTCATTGAAAACCATCCTATATTTACTTATACACACCAACAATGTGTTAATTTACAATGATTCTCTCCAATATTCTGCATACTATTCTCAGAAGTCCGTTCATTAAATTAGATTAACATCCGGGGAAATTTTTAAACCGTAAGATTCATAAGTTACATATTTTTTAATTCAACAAAATCAAGTTCATTGAATTGGTTCCGCCACAAATCGATTAAAAAGAGTTCATTCAGAAATCTCTGCTCAATTGCGTCACTCTCGTGTGATTTTTTTTTAACAAAATCAAACTGCGAAAACCTATTCCTTCTCAGACATGGGAAATTTTTAGCAGAGGAAGTGACCAAAAATGACTACATGAGGCATTTTTCTCCTCATTTGGTCCATGCCTAATAGTAATTTTTGTTCTTTGACGATCACGATTGTCAAACAAGTGCCTCCAAACTTTATTATATTTCAGGTGAAATTTACTTAACATTTTGCACATTGACATCATTCGCATTTTGCATGTTGATTTTAGCTGGCTTAACCAATCGTAATGGGAAAATCCGATTAAATCCAATTACATTAGAAAAAAACACCATTCTTGCATGGGTTCTCTAAATAGAACAACTCTGCTGAGAAATTGGGTCAAAATTCTTTTATCTCTTGTGATGTAACATCAAAAGCATTGTATATGGCAAAGCAACTCAAAAAATAGTGATAAACACGGATAAGCTTATGATAGCTAAGATTCTTTACCAAGGAACCTGGGTCCAATTGCACCAGATGAGATTTCACCTTAAACCACAGAAGCTGAGATTGTAGTAAAGAATCTTAAAGCTAAAATGTGAACGAACAATAAGAATAAGAGAAGTGCGAATTGAGTAATTTTTCACTTTTGCTTGAAGAAGTACCTCTTCGTCAAATGGCGTAATCTTTAAGAGTAAATTGACCTATGATTAGCAAAAGAATTTCACAATATTTATTCATTGATTTACAAGCAGCGCAAGGGATTACCTATAAAGAAAATCAATGGCGCTTTCACTTGCACAGGAAGCCCTTTAGGTTTACCGGTCAAATGACATCATTTTGAGCGTCGCTCCTGAGTTTGACTAACACCTTAGTTATTCCACTGCAAGTCACACACACCTTTTATCATTACAGCTATGCTAAACAGTGAGCAAACAATGACGACAAATTATCACGCTAATGCAGATGAACAAAGAATAACGCTTGATAAGAATCTCGGAAGATTTTAAGCAAATAGCCAGAGGGGTTTCCCGGTGTTTTGGGATGTCAGAAGTATATTTCTGGAGTTTCAGATCATTAAAAAATTTACGGGAATTTTTCGAGGAAACAATAATTATTATGCACAAACTCAAGGAATTAAAGTAGAAACTTCAGTTCGCACTTTTATGATGGGCCAAGAGCCAAGATAGCGAGAAATTAATGATAACCAATCTTTTTACATCTTGTGTTAGATCCGTCAGGGATCAGTAAAAGAGGATTCTCATATGCTAACACTTGGTACGCCCTTAGGAGAAATCGGCGTCGTTCTGGGAGACATCTATGACGTCAATTTAAATGCCAACGAAGGGTTTAACCGTTGGGAAGAATCTCGTGCTAATATTGTATCAAAAGTAGAAAACTATTAGTTGCGATTTCATATGCGATTTTTCACAAGACAACAATTTTTCGCTTATAGGTTATAATTCTTGCGAGGACCAGAATTGCAACCATAAGACGGAATATTTCACTTTGAAATTAAGTTTTTAGTAAGACATTCGAGTTCTACCCTGACTTATCTGTGAGTGATCTCTAAAAGATCCACTCTGTTACGCCCGAGGATGATCTTATGGAGGATAATCTTCTTATCTGATTCCCGGTAATTGAAGAACAACGAAGTAGAAATGCATTAGTGAAGTAAATAAAAGTCTGCAACAGGAATTCTGGTATTTTTCCTAGACCTAGAAGAGCAAATCTTGCCGTCCCTTCGGTCATTGGTCAATTGAGGGTAGTTGCGTGGAGTTAGAAGTTTTTGCCCTGCACATATAAAATAAACCCCTAATGAATTCAGCTTTTGTCACTCTTGACCCGGATGAATTGGAAACCTCAATAAAAAGCTCAGCATTCCAAAAACATCTATGCTAATAAATACACTGACGACAGAGACAAATCAATTTAAAGATTAGATCCAATTTTGGAATAATAAATTCCAATTTCAATTGGAGTTTTTTCTGCACGTTGAGTCAACTGCCACCACCAGCCATCCAAAAAAAAATACACACCTCTAATTGGACCGTAATATTGTATATTTTTAATATTCACCTAAATTGAATTTCTACAAGAGCGTCAAATCAGAAAAAAGTATCTAAATGTAAACATTCCACAATACAATCGTCACAAGAGATTTTTCTCAACAAAAAAGAGCCGGCAATTGCTGACAATTCTGTGAATTCATTGATGTGGGACGAAAAGTGGAGATTAAGCATGAGGTATCAATTGGAAAAATAGCTTGGGAATAAATAAAGACCATTTTCTTATTGCTCTCAATGTTCTAATTTTGTGGATCAAAAAGATATCTCACGCAACAGAGAGCATTTTATTATACAAAATTAAAATTACGTCGCTCCTCTTTTGCGATGGATCATTCATAGTTTTAACTCTCTTCCAATGAGACAAAAAGACAGAAAACCACGAGATCATCACTTACAAACATCCTGCTGCCCATAAAAAAATGTATGAGACAAATGAATAGCACCCACGAGAGGAAAGTCTAAGACTTACCTCCAAAATTGCCTGCAGTGATCCATGTCACAAATAATTTCGCACATTTTGGGCATTTTTCACACTCTCCGCAAAAAAAAACGCGTAAATCATATTTTCACCCAAAAATTGATCGCAAATTATCCGATTTAAATATTTGTCTTAACCACAAAAAAAAAACCACAAAAACCAATCAATGAGAATCTTCCAAACTACTCCCCAAAAATCAAATTGTTCAAAGAAGATAAAATGCCGGAACGAATGGTCATTAAATACCTCCAATTAACATTACTACATAAATACCTAAAAAATGTTTGTAAAGACGAAACAATAAAATTTTATATTATTTGTGCAATAGTGCGTCAGTGGAACATCTTTAACTTCGTAAGATCAGTCGCACTTTCTTATCGGAATCCTCAAATTTTCGTCAATTTTCAGGGTTTATTTGCAATTTGATTGTCACACCTGTGAACTGATTTTGATATCACTTATGAGTCTCATTGAAAAGGAATAAAAATTTTAGTGAAGAAAATCACATACATATATCATCACTTTTACGGTCTTATTGCTCGATGTCGTGATCAAGAGGTTTCTTAAAAGAATTCCAGATGATTTTATAATTAATATGTACTCTACAAATTATTCAAAAATTGAATTAGAAAAATATGTTTTCTAAGACTTTTAATTTTATTCTATTATACTGAACTACAATGACTACAGAGCATTTTTTTTTTATAAAATAATGCTTTTTGAAAAGAAATTTCTCTTAACACTATAACCAAAAATATGATTCTTTTTAAAAAGGAAATTTTTGACGAAAATTGCTTCCAATGTTTAGAAACCATAAGGGGCAATATTTTCTTAATGATAAAATAATTTAAGTTTTTTTATCTTTTTGATTATAATCTGAAGGCAGGACACAAATGTCCCTTCCGGGAGCGTCAGTGGAATTGGATTCAACATAGAATGAAAATACTCAGTTTTCTAAAACTTTCGGTTGGACGCCTTCCTCTTTGGCGACTGAAACAATTTGTTATCAGAATTTCGTTAAAAATATAAATGGTACACCAATTAGTTAGGCAGAGAAGAAAGTTGATACCATGTGTCCTTATCACAAGAGAGTCAAAAAAGTACCCAAAGAACTACTTTTTTTGATCACAAAAACTTATCTTTCTACTTATTATATATGCAGCTTTTTGCAAATAATAGGAATTTGAAAACATTTCAATTAAGTTAAACTAATGTTTTCACAACCTAATTTCTACACTATGTAAAATTTTGTTGAATTATATTTCAGTGTTTAATTTACTGGTTCTGATTAACCTATTAGAAAGTTATGACTAAGTGATAACCCTAAAATTAAATAAAATCTCGTGGCAATACCAATTTAGGCAATTTATTAGATTCATTGTGAGAAATTTTGTCAGGTGTGTTCTTTCAGCTATTAACACCTTTGCTAAAAATATTGATTATCAAACAATTTTCCACTCAATATGTCTTCGAATATTACAGATTTACACATTTCTAGGATGTTATCATTCAAATGAACGCAATGCGATAATTGCAAGTGTAAATTTCTTCTATTATTCCATGGATCATTATAGAAATTTCAGTTGCTACAAAACTACAGAATATTTGTGGATGTCCGAGATTATCCGGATAAATAAAGCCTCAAAAGGTTTAGGCTCTGCACATGTCGCCTTTTAAGGGGTTGCCAGCCACCCTACAACGTTTATGAACGAGCACGTTTTACTCGAAAAAATTCCACACCTTTCATTGTAGAAATGTGGGCGGTTTATTTTTGTCGTGTAAGAATGTTTGTATCCCTTTGACATTCTTTTATTTTTATGCTATGTCATTTATGCATAAAAACTATTGAGCTTGGAGACTTAATTCAAACATTCTAAAGCAATAATTTCAAAATTAAAAAAATGCATTATCATTTTGAGGAATTACATGAAAAATAGAAAACTCTACTGTACTTCTTCCTCTATCATTTTACAACAATAAAAACTCACGAAGTATCATCATATAAATATTTAAACTTCACCAAACCGACCAAGACTTTTTTGCACTGTAAATCTAACCACGTATTGGTGTGTTAATTCTACACATACTAATATGCCAATTTACTATTCCCACACATAACATATAAAAGACTCGAAATTCACTTAATACACTTCAGTGTAAGAAATGCTTTCGTCGCGAAATAACTCGAGCTTTTTTATGAGAGAGTGCTTTTGTGAATTATAAGACTTTAGAAGTTTCTCCACAGAATCTTGGATAATATTAAACTTAATGTGAATAGTGATAGTAGATATCGTGACACAATTGTGTAATATAGAGGGAAGTGAAAAGACAATTAGCATCTTATTCTACGAGACGATATTATCCAATTAACAGACTCAAGATAAAAGTATTTCGCAATATTTCTTAGCATCTCTCAGCAATTTTTCAAATAAAATTATTTCGTGAAAGATATTAGCAGGATGGATACAAAAGATTTCAATAAGTATGGCAAAGAGATGATCGACTACATCTGCAATTATATGGAAAACATTGAAACGCGAGATGTTGCACCAAAAGTTGACCCTGGATATCTCAAAGAATTAGTTCCATGTAAGTGCTAAAAGAAATTCTCACAACTTTTAAACACAAGAAAAGGAGATAATCAAGATTTTAAAATGAAATTGTGATACTGTGAAACGTTTTTCCTGCAATGTGTTTACATAAAAACCCCGTGAGGTGTTTTGGAAAACATGTCTGAGCCGACGTATCTATACAAAAATATCTCAAGAAAATGTGATTGGTTAATTAGGAAAATCACGTAAACTCCCCCAATCACCTAAAGTTAAAATGTTTAGTTGTAAATTGAGTGTGAAGTTCAATTTGGCGATGAGCTAAAAAATTGAGAAAGAGTGCTGAAAGGAGTTCGGTTTAAAATAATAAATACATTTTTCACCACTCACGAGTGGTTTAAGAAAAAAAATCAGAGAATATATTTAGGAATGAGATTTAAGAACAGGATCTTAATCAACATGTGAAAATCAATCAAATTCTTGTTATATTGCTACTTAGTGAATAAACATTTCAGTTTATCATGATTATTGGCTGAGTACAATTAATTATTACGTAAGAATCCTACGTAAAAAAATAAATGAATAAGTCTTATTAACACTGCGACGACGATCCCAAAATGAAGTTATAGAACTTAGTACTATAGAAATTAGCAAATACACCTTTTATAACTTAGGAAAAAATCAAGAACTCAAAATTTCCATCCCATTCTTTTTCAAACGCAGTGAATACATATTTTTCACTGTTTTACACTCAAATCCAAATTGAATTTATCAAAAAAAAAATCAAATTTGAGCAATAAGTCAGTTCAGAACGTTCCCAGTAGTGAAATTTTAGTAAAATTCTGAAAAACCGAAATTAAAAAGTATATTCCATCTTTCTACAACTACATTGGATACTTATTATAAATGTTTAATGTTTTAAAAATTTTATGAAGTTTTTGGTTCTTCAAAAAATATCATCATTAAAAATCATGTTGCATCTGTTCAAATTTTCAAAATGTTGAAAAGGAAATTATAATTTTTTAATCACATAAACTTTAATTTAAACAGCCGAAGCTCCACAAAAAGGAGAAGACTTCAAAACCATCCTGGGCGATATTGAGAGCAAAATAATGCCAGGTGTTGTTCATTGGAATCATCCGTATTTCTTTGCCTACTTTCCCTCCGGAAATTCTTACCCTTCTATCTTGGGTGATGTCCTCAGTAGTGCTATTGGATCAATTGGATTTTCATGGGTAAACCACAAATAAAGAACAAATCGGTAAGTTCAAAATCTAAAATCTTTTCTGATCTTTACAGGCTTCCTGCCCAGCTTCAACAGAACTTGAAACTATAGTCCTAGACTGGTATGCCAAAGCCTTAGATTTGCCTGATTTCTTTGTCAGCGATAGTCCAGGGAGTAAAGGTGGAGGAGCTATTCAGGGATCAGCATCCGAATGTGCTTTGGTCTGTATGATTTCAGCTCGAGCAAGAGCCATCAAAGAACTCAAGGGAAACAACTACGAGATCCATGACAGCGTCTACTTGCCCCAGTTAGTAGCCTATGCTTCCCGAGAAGCTCACAGTTCCATCGAGAAAGCTGCCAAAATGGCCATCATTAAACTACGTATTCTTGACACAGACTCTAGGGGTTCATTCCGAGGAGAAACCCTTCGAGCTGCCATTGAAAAGGACGTTAAGGACGGACTGACTCCATTTTTTGTTGTTGCAACAGTGGGAACAACGGGGGCTTGTGCTTTTGACAATCTTAAAGAGATTGGTAAAGTCTGCCAAAACTACTCTAACATCTGGTTCCATGTTGATGGAGCTTATGCAGGGAATTCGTTCATTTTGCCAGAGATGAGACAATTTAAGGAAGGGATGGAATACGCAGATTCTTTCAACACCAATCCTAACAAACTCCTCCTGACAAACTTCGACGCATCAGCACTTTGGGTGCGAGATGTCATGGCACTTAAAACTGCCCTCACCGTCAATCCACTATATCTTCAGCATGAACATGCCAGTGCAATCGACTACCGACACTACGGTATCCCATTAAGTAGACGCTTCCGTTCCCTCAAACTCTGGTTCGTGTTCCGATCATACGGCATTACCGGACTTCAACAGTACATTCGGAATCACATAGCCCTGGCAAAACGCTTCGAACAACTTGTACGTTCAGATGAGCGTTTTGAAGTTAGGAACGATGTGCATTTAGGCTTGGTTTGTTTCCGCTTGAGACAATCGGACGCAACTAACAGAGACCTCTTAGCAAGGATAAACCATTCGGGGAAGTTCCACATGACTCCAGCTATGGTTAGGGGAAAGTACGCTATTCGCTTCTGCGTGACATACGAACACGCCAAGGAAGAACACATAGGTAAATCAATAGCTTAAGATCTATTGCCATAATTCTAACTGAGACTGAGGATTTAATCCCATTCAAAAATGTTTTATAAATTAGTAAACATTAGTTTGTCCTATAAAACGAAGCTGTATAAATTTAAAGCTTAAAATCTGCTGAAAAGAGAAACTAAACAACAATTTTCTTAGAGTTGTATGGTATTTTCACTGAAATATTAGAACTTTTACTAAATTCTACTTCTTCTTTTTCATTCTCTGACCAATAAATTAAAAAAAATAATAACCGCAATTTCTCTTTCCGACTTCGTAATGAGTATGACTAGATATTAAAATTACACGTTACCTGTATCATTTTTCACGAAAGTTAGAAAGAATATTTAGTATGCGCTCAAATGATCAAAAGAATAACTTGAATGCCGCAGATAAGGCCTAATAAAAAACGGACTAAATAAAGTTGTATTAGATGAATCGTTACTTTTGTCAAATTTTAACCTTACGTTGAAAATTTTTCACTGGAATTCTCGAAAAATTCTCCGAATAGCACAATGCATTATGAATCAACTTGCTTTTGAGAATTCTGGCTATTCATTCTATTTTCGAGTGTATTGACAAAGCCACCAATTCACAGATCACAGGTCAAACAACCATTCTAAAATTTAACACTGCCACTCTATCTTTCATAGAGATCACACCTCTGTTTATTCTCAGTCTCTCGCAAAGACATACTTTTGAACAGCCAAATATTTATCCCGAAGATAAACCAATGGTAATTTGTATTTTTTGTGTTGTTTGCAAATTCACAGATTATGCATGGCAGGAGATTAAAGCATTTGCCGAGGAATTCTGTGAAGCTGAGCATATTGAGAAGCCAGCACCAATTGCCGCCAAGAAGCCTCACAAAAAACTCACGAGGAAGGCATCGGCCAGGTTCTCCTTTACTCGCAGTGTTTCCAGGGAAATATACGAAAGGCAATCGAGCATGTAAGTCCTAAGCTTAAACAAGAACGATTTTCTGACTTCAAATTTTTCTAACATAAAAATTCTACAATTTTCAGATCCAACCTTCCGGATGGTTGTACGCCTATCATTGTCCTGGAGACGGACGACATTCTCAAGAGTTTGCAAAAGGCTACAAGGAAGAATTTAGAGACGAAATACACAGAAACAGATAGTACGGATGAAGTTAGTAATTGAACAGCAATTTGCATCAAAATTACTTTTTACATTTTTTTCCTCTTTTTTTCTCTCTCCCCACCCGATCCTTTTTTTCCGCAAAAAAAGGACAAACGAATTATTAGGTTAAAAGAGTGAAATGCTGGCTATGTTCACGACATTTTCCATTCTGTAAAATCTTCCCACTTGAAAGAAAAACTATTTATTTATCATGACCGTTCATCGTTCCTCTATAAGACCTATTTTTTATGATTTATTTTTTTATAATCTAATTTTTTTTACACAAAACTGTATTTGTAATTTATTTTTGTTTTGTGCTCATGATGACTCTAAAATTGTTGTATATATAGTGAGTATATAATGCAAAAGGATGCTTATGTATGACAGCGTAAATTTGTATCAGATGATAAATGAAAGATTGTATTTCTTTATTATATTCAATAAAATATCAGTATTTCCAATTAAAAAAAAAAGTGTTTTTTAATCTAAAAATGTAGAGATCGTGGTTTAATTCCGATAAATAAAAGATAACGAGCCTTATTCTCCTATTTGCCAAATAAAATTAAGTTTTGCAGTCAGTATTTCATGTTCAATAAAAAAAATGTTTATAAGTAAAATAATCATTGGTTAGTAAAAACGTTGAAATGGTCAGTAAAATTTAGTTTCAGTCAGCAAAGATTTGTCAGTAAAAAAAAACAAAAGAAATAGTCAGTTAAAAGACCCTTTTTATTAAGTAAAAACTTAATCTTCGAAAAAAAATTCCACTCAATACAGTTAAGATAATTAACCCTCTAACAGGTAATGGCCTCTACACACTAGAGAAATTTATGTCCATATTGAAGCAAATTCCCTACGCTTGTGTAGGAAAAGCAGTTCAATATGGACATAAATTTCTCTAGTGTGTAGAGGCCATAAGACCGCCTCCAGGCGGTCTTCACAAAAATCACATTTACAGCGACAATAAAGATTTTATTTACTTAAAAGTGCTATAGTATAGTGTTCTCGGTAATAGTCTTATAAACATCTCTTGAAAGTTTGAACTCATTTTGACTCTTCGTTTTGTTGCTATTCCCAGTTTTGTGTGACAGGTCAGAAAAAAAGCAACAAAAAATATTTGTGCAAAAAAACTCATTTCCAATTTCCATAAAAATACCGATTTAAAGTTATCTGACTAAAATAAATTTATTTTTTACTGAAAGATATGTCATTCTACTTTGTATATTTTGTTTAAAAAATTTGAAAAAAACTAAAAATGTGAATTTTAGAAGCAAAAAGAGTTTCAAAAAAAATTTATATTTTCTCATCTAGCGCCTAAACTAAAAGAGATAACGAAGAATGGATGGTTTTTTCGACTCTATTGGATCATAATTATCCTAGAAAACATTGTTTTAGAACTTTTTTTTTGCATATTAAAGAAAACACCGTTAGAGGGTTATGCCCAGAGCACAATAACCTTTGTTTTGTAAACATGTTTTTGATATTTCAGTAAGAGTGAATGAGATCTGATTCTAGTCATCTCGCTCACTCTCATAGGAAATTTGAAAACATGTTTACAAACAAAAGTTATTGTGCGTTGGGCATTAAGCATCAAGTGATAGCATAGAAAACAAAATTTGAAATGAAAAAAAAACATGAAAGGAAAACAATCAGGCCAAATAAATTATTAAAATGGGATGTTTTATAATTAATATATTCGCAATAAATCTTCAAACTGTCTAATCTAAATTGTAAAAATTCATCTTGCAAGGACAATGAGACATGTTCAAAAATATATAAGATGTTCCAGTTGTACTTGTACTTAACATTTAGCAATCGACTGTTAATTTGTTTTTAGCGGAAACACGAGGATTCCCCTCCCACTCATTTTTCTAGGTTATGTCAAAGAAATTCCCTCGAAAACCCATCATTTTATAGTGAAGAAAATAATAAACACAAATTCCCACATTTCATTTATAGTAATAAATATTTATTCTTTCGTATTATAATGAAATATATATTAAAACTTACCTAATTTTCTTGAAAAACTATGAAAATTCACACTGAAACACAAATCCTGACGCACTGTTTGTGTAGTACTAGACCAACTAGAGGGCTCTGCTGCTCGATATATCGAATATCGCCGCGATTATTTTCCCAAAATGTAAACAAAAACAAATGTTGATGGTGAGACTTTTGTATTCTTCGATTCCTATATAATTTTAGAAGTGAAAAACTCCATAAAAAGTTTATAAGATGCCCACCTGGCAGCAAGTCCAATCCCAGTTAAGAAATTCAAACAATCCAGTGGTTTTCTTTGATGTTTCTGTTGGAACCACGGTAAGGAATTGCTAACCTTCCTGAAAGATGAACATTGTTTTCAAATATTTAGGGATTTTCTTTCAGGAAATCGGTCGGATGATCTTCGAATTATATGCAGATGTTGTGCCCAAGACAGCTGAGAACTTCCGACAATTCTGCACAGGAGAGTACAAGAAGGAAAAGGATGGAGTGCCTCTGGGTTTCAAGGGGGCAAACTTCCATCGAGTTATCAAGGATTTCATGATCCAGGGAGGAGATTTTGTCAATGGCGATGGAACTGGCGTAATGAGTATCTACGGAGGAACATTCCCAGATGAGAATTTCAGTCTCAAGCATGATGCTCCGGGACTGCTGTCAATGGCGAATTCCGGAAAGGATACAAATGGTTGTCAATTCTTTATAACTTGCGCCAAATGCAACTTCTTGGACAACAAGCATGTGGTCTTTGGGAGAGTTTTGGATGGGCTGCTGATAATGCGAAAAATTGAAAATGTCCCAACTGGACCAAACAACAAACCCAAACTTCCGGTGACGATTTCTCAATGTGGACAAATGTAGAATTTTAAGAATTTTATTTTAATAAATATCAATTGTGTCTAGGAAGAGAGTTTTGGCGTGGTCAGGAGCTTTTGAAGCCCAGGACATGAGTTTTGATAGTGGGAGGTCCATATCTGCATTGTGCTTCCCGGATAAAAGCATCTTCCATCTGGCGGACAATCTGGTCAAAGAAGATATTGGAGATTTGCGAATGGAGGGCAGATTTGAACTCAAAGGCTACGTGGAAATCAACTACGCAAGACTGGGGGATATCCTTGAGGCCCTTACTAAAGCGCCAAATGGTCAGGAAGTAGCTGAACAGCCTGCCATCAACGCATTCGGCTTTGATAAAGCGGGGTCGGTTTAAAGTCACATTCGAAGTGTATTTCTCACTAAAGGGAGGAAATCCAATAATCAGGTCGCCCTTCAAGAACCCCTCTCGCTTTCCATAAACATGAGACTGTTTGCACCAGGGTAGAAAGTTCTCGTAATTCTCAACGTCCGCTACGACCGTGTAGAGCTGTTCCTCTGTATATCCAACAAGTTTTTTCTTCTCACAAATTTTCCGACGACTTTTTATCCCATTAAAAAGCATAAACGTCCGGATAATGGGCAAAACGCCACTGAAAACAAAAAAAATGACCCTGAAACTATGTTTTTTCTAGGTTAAGGTTACAAAAAACAAACAGCTTTTTAACCATACCCTCTACTTGATTTTTCCAAATTCAGCATTCTACCGACACCAATGGATCCTCCGCACAATTTCCACGTCCTGACTAGCATCTCAAAAACTTTTAACCACGCAAAAACTTAAAAAAAAGATCTCAAGGAAACCACATCGAGATTTTCTTGACAAACAACTGACAAACGCAGTCAGCTGATTGTCAGTCGAGGGCGAAATTTTGTTTGTACTTTGGATTTTTCATGGCAGGATGAAAATCATTGTAATTCTTGTAATTTGTGGCTTTTCGTGGTTGTGTGATGCTTCAAGTGGAGATCGAAGTCCCTACTATCAAAATTGTGTGAAAGTTTGCGAATCGTCTAATTGCACAAAAGGTAATTTCAATGTATTTCATAGTTGCCGCAAGTTGGATTGATATCAGTCGCCAAGTAGAGTTGATGCCTAGTAGGACAATTTCTATCTAGATAAAGATGATCATTTTTAAGATTTATGCACACATTATTTTTTTATACATTATTTTTCGTAAACAAAATTATTAATATTATTTTGTCAATCGACTTTTGCTAATTAAATTTGAAATTGTACCGACTTTATTTTTGAAAAAAAAATCTTAATCTTTACAGAAATAGGCTAATTGAAAGTGCGTACCTTTATTATAACAATTTTTCAGAACTTAAAATTTGTTCTGTATACTTTTGATTTATATTTTTGTTTCTACGTCATCAAAAATCTAATCGATAATATGCTAAATAACATTCGAAAAACAATTCAGAGAAACGATGGAATTACTAATAATTAAAGATTTCCATAAAAATTATTTCCCCTAATAATATTACAGAAGAATTTAATTTATTGACCTTATTATAGTTATACTTATTATAGTTGAAAAAAAAAACAAAATAGCATATGTTTCAAAAGCACTTTCAAAAATATTTGAAAATTAATTAATAAAGAATTCTTAAGAAATTCACCTAATATAGTTACGAAAAAGGACACTAAAAATTGGCATCCTCTACTCGCTGCACGTACTGACATGAATTTCGTAAAGCTTTGTCCTAGTGTATATAAGTAGATTGACTTGAAATGTAGAAAAATCTCAACATGTTATACTATAAATTAATAGAAAGAAAAAATTAAATGATTAAAATTTCGAGATAAATGGAAACACTGAAAATAATGATTTTAAATGAGTAAAAACAAATAAGCAGTAATTTATTCAAAATTACTAATTTGAATGATTAAAATTAAAATTAATCAGCAAAAAATTAGAAGTAGGCATTAAAGATATATGGTCAAAACCAAAACTTTTGTAAAACTGGGTTAGCAATATATTTAAATTGAGCAGTAAAATATTAAAAATGTGCATTAAAAATATTCAATTTTAAAATCAATGGAAACTCAGTCAGCAATTTCACTTAATTACAAATTTCTCGGAACAAAAACACAATTTTAAGTTGTTGGTTAGTTTTCAGATAAAATAAGTGAAACATGAAAATCTAAATTTTTATGGCGCTGGCACACCTTTTCAATTGAGTGAATTTCAACCGATTGAAATTTTATCTCTTACTCTCTCAAACTGAAATCAGATATGGGTGTCTCTTTCTGTCAAATGAAATTTAAAATTAAAATTGAAATTTCATTTGACAGAAAGAGACACCTATATCTGATTTCGCTTTGAAAGAGTAAGAGGTAAAATTTCAATCGATTGAAATTCACTCAATTGAAAAGGTGTGCCAGCACCATTATGATTTATTTTTAAATTCATATATATAAAATTTATATGAAATTAAAAAAAAATATTGTAATTTTCATTAAAAACTTGTTTAAAATTTAAACTTGATTTCAGGTTGATTATACTAGTTTTTCTAGCAGAAAAATTCAAAATTTGCAAACGAATTTAAATTGATTTAAATTTGTTATTGACAACATTTTTCTTTTCCACTGATCAAATTGACTATTTTTTCTGTTCATTTGAAGTATTTTACGGTTTAATTCATATATTTTATTGCTCATTTTTTTTGCCACTTCAAATTTTCATTGGCCATACTAGATATTTTTACTGCACATTTTTATTATTTTATTGTTAATTTTAAATAATATTCTGTTAATTTTTAATATTTTTCTGACCATTATTATTTTTAATTTTTTATTTATTAATTGTTTACTGACTAAATTTAAGTTTTTCTGCTCGCTTTTTCGGAACTTTTAAATTTAAAATTGTTTTGACTTAAAGAAAAAACTTAAAACTTAATTAAAGAGAATTAAGAAAAACTGAGGACTTGTGAGTTGTAAATGGAGTAAGCATAGAACCTCTATGAACAAGAGAATTTTTTTTGGTATAGTGGAAAACAAACTAATTCTGTGGATTCCCCAGAAAAAATTCTTAAATTTTGATCATAATTTTTCGTTAAAATGCAGACCTATTTCCCCTGCTAATAAGTACAGTTGATTTTCTTTATTAAATAATCAAAGTCTAAGATCTCTAGTATTCATAACTTTAATTCAAGCATCAGAGTATTTGATTTTTAGGTAAAATGCAATGCAACCCTTCAAAACTTTAGTGTGACTTACGCTACTCTAGACCTTGTTCAAAGTTTGTCAAAAAGACGAAAGACAAAAAAACAAAAAGGCAAAATTTCACACATTTCTCATATTTTACATGGAAAAATATTCTTTTGACACACTTTTAGTAAGATCTAGGTGGCCGCCGATTAGACAAAACTGCGTATTCCGTATGAGAGAACATCCTAATCACAAACTTTTCTTGTTATATTTTTTCAAATTAGGTGCGCTATGTACAAATTAAAAATATACTTTTAAAAATTGCAAAGTTTAATCTCAAAATCTCTATATTCGTTTTCGGTGAAGTTTTCGAACATAAATTTCTGATCGCTCTATGATGCAATTAAGAAAATTTTCTTTACGTTAAGGATGTTCGAATTTAGAAATTCAATCCAGTATAGCTTCATTGAACTTGATTTCACAGAGCACAGGACTGATTAGAAAACTTAATTCCTGTATAAGAAAAATAACAATGTGTCTTGAAATCCGACTTGCGGAGAGCTCTAGACGCTCTATGAGATGTTGTGCCAGGATTATTATCTTAATACTGTTTTGAAATCTACAGACAGGGAAGCTTTAATAAGAGTCATTGAACTATTAAAAATTGATATGGTCGGCACTTAATCTATTTAAATTCTAAAAACTTCCATGCATTCCGTAGATTTCGTATTTTGCAAATAATCCCACATATGAATAAATTGCTTGTTGAATTTTACATATATTTAAATTTTAGAATTAATTTACATTAATCAATGTGGTTACTTTTTGCATTAACTTTCTTATGCCATTAAGACTGTTATTATGCCAATCTTTTACCGCTATATCTATATAACTCGGTACTGTGCCTGTTACTGTACCAATGCTCAGTAATACCGATGAGACCTAGATGGATTCGTTAAACATTGAAATGCTTCAGTACTAAGGTTATAGCAAATAGATGTACCATGCTTTTTCTGCTTTTGAAAATGTTATCAGGAATGCATATTTTCTAAATGATTTTAGTAAGAAAGAGGTTTATAACTCAATTTGCTTAGTTTGATGGCAAAACCGAAAACGAACCCTCAACTTTATATAAGTTTGTGGTTTTGGTCTTTGCTTCTAGACGGCTCTGAGTTTCTGAAGCCAGATCTTCAGCCAGTGCTTGAACGTCTATTGGTCTGGTCTTGCCACGATGAGTGCACTTACGAGTGCATGTGGAAGACTACTAAGGCGTTTCTGGAGCGCAACTGGGAAGTACCCCAGTTCCACGGCAAGTGGCCCTTTGTGCGTTTTTTAGGTCTCCAGGAACCTGCCTCGGTGGTGTTCAGTCTGGGCAACCTAGCAGCTAATCTCTATATGCTACGCCAGTTTCGGGCACGTGTCCGCCGTGACAGTCCCAATTACTGGCTGTGGCATTGTTTTGGAGCCATCTGCTGCAATGCCTGGCTTTGGAGCACAATATTCCACGCTCGGGATTTTCCCATTACTGAGCTCTTTGACTACGCTTTTGCGTATTCAATTGTGATAAGTTCTTTCTGCTGTGCTCTTCTGCGTTTTCTGCATGCCAGGCACTTCGTGATACGTCTCCTCGTGGGAGTTTTTTGTGCATTGTTCTTCATGAATCACTTCGCTTACCTAAGCGTAGGACGACTGGACTACCGCTTCAATATGCAGGTTTGTTCCTACATTTGTGCCTATTAGAACTTAATATAAAAACTTGAATTGGTAGGTCAATGTGCTTACTGGAATTCTCGGAGGAAGCTCCTGGTTGATCTGGTACATTTGCACTAGAAGCAATCGTAAGTACAGCTGGAAAATCTTAGTTTTCCAAGTTCTAGCTGCAGCATCCCTATTGCTGGAGCTCAATGACTTCCCACCGCTTTTCTACACATTCGACGCCCATTCCCTGTGGCACTTGGCCACAGTTCCTCTCACTCTACTTTTCTACAGCTTCCTCATTGACGACTGCACTTCGCTTAGAAGGGAGAAGTTCAAAAAAGAGGAAGACATGAAGAAGCTTCTCTAGTCAAGTCAACGATGTTCTTTCGTTATTAAGTATTTCGTGCAATTACTGCCAAAATGTATTTAGGGTTCTTATTAAGGATAATGTGTGGTTTGTGTTTTTTTTAAGTACGAGAAGTGTAGTTTGTAATATTTCATCAATAAAATCAAGAATTAAAGGATATTTAAAAATAAAACGTGTCTAATCTATATTTTATGAGATATTATGGTCGATCTGATAGTCGATGAGATCTTAGACAGGGTGCTTGTAACTCTGAATGCGTGAAAATTTAATTGTGACTTCAATTTTGGGGATAAAGAAACGCGTCGAGCCAACAGACAAGAATAGTTCACTCAACGCGATTATTTACCCTCAAAATTCAACTCACAATCGAACTCGAACGCATTTCGGGTTGCACTCAATTCGAGGGTTTCGAGATCACCTGTAAAGAATCTCAGCTACTATAAGCTCATTTGTGTTATCACTGGTCATTTTACATATTTTTGTCTCTATCCCAGTTTGGGTAAGTTTTAAAAGAAATTAATATAATCACTTATAAATTATACTAAAGTAACACAAAAAATCACAAATTAATAAAACACAGTATTATTTGCATAATTTATCTTGATTGTTTCTTTTTATTGAAATCTCATTTTGGGGGTAATTAGAGGGGTTGATTACATTGTTTTTTTTTTCAACTCTACAAGTGCTAAATGATTATTTGCTTCACTTTGCTACATGCTGTGTGTTTTTTTTTGTATTTTAATTAATTTACATTTAGTGCCCATTAATTTAAAGATTTCTTCGGTATTTAATCAGTGAAAGATTTTGTTTTCACTGCAAATACAATATTTTGCGATTTTTTCTTTTTAAGTACATTAAAGTTATTGTCACATGAATTCTAATAAAAAATATCCGTCCGCGCTTGGTTGACTAACAAGAAAATTCAATAAAATGTTTTTACTTGTGAGGAAAAAGTTTAAATTAAATTTACGGTAAAAGTTTTAAAGCATCGTGAAAGTTTTAAGCTGTGACTTTTTTCAGGAAACTAGCACAGTCTTTGTTAAAATTCAGCTTTATAAAGAAATTATATTAAAAAAATAATAAGTATTTGAAGTTGCAATACAAAATCTTAATCACTTCATTCTCAACATTAGTCCATTGATTTTAATCTATAACCATCATTTCTTATTTTTTTGTTTTATTTCTATGGTACAAATTTCAATTTGCAAATTGACACATTGGAAGAAAAGGGTTTCATTTACGAATTTATTTTATTCTCTTTCCAACTACATTTTTCTCTGTTCTAATACAAAACCAACTGCCCTACGTAATAAACTGTTTGATAGATCATTTTAAAAGTTTGTCTTGGCAATTTCTTTATTTTGAAGGTTTTTTTTTCTTAGTAAAATTTTATGTACAAGAAGGTGAGAATTGTTATTGTTTTTTTTTTCTATCCAATAGGAAAATGGAAAAGAGATGTCTATTCTTTGATTTTCCTTTTAGTTAAGTTTTTTATATAAGTTTACATCTTATTGATTTTCTTCAGTTTTTTCTTCTTTTATATTTTCATGTAAAAATATTAATGTGATTAGTGCTCTCTAAAAATATAGAATTATCTAAAGTCTAAAAACTGTTTTTCTTCATTTCATCCTCGTATTTTTAAGCTCTCTCCAACACACAATTTTTTCACTACGAAAATATAACTTTTCTAAACACATTTCACAAGTTCTTTCACACACAATTTTGCTTTATAAAGTATTAAAAAAAAACTTGTACGCAATAAAATTATCAACATTTTATTAAAGTCATAAAAATATTAAATTCTTCAATTTTATCGCTCTATTTATCGAGAAAAAAATAAACATAAACTTAAGGTACGAGAAATTGTTCAGAAAATTTTATTTTTATTAAGGTACGTTTTGCTGCCCCTTGCATACTATTGGGCAATATCTCTATTAAGCTCCATTTGATTTTACAACTTTGTGATAAATTTCTGAGATATTTATTTTCTTCAATTTTCACATTTTTTCTGAGCATCTATTTTGAATTTATGTTGCATTTTTTTTTTTAAATTTGGAAAAGTCACTTATTATTAGCACAGAGATTTATTATACTATGCAACTGTTTTGTAAATTTTTCAGCATTTTTTCATAGCTTAGGTACAATAATGTAAGAAATGCTCAACACTATAATTTTGATTTGCTTTTCCTTTCGTTTTTGCTCAAACCATATTTTGTTTTTGGTATTTAAAGAACCATTATTTCGATTCTACAGAACCGAATAAGCATTTTATAAGGAAAATGAAAAAAAGACGAAAGTGACGCATAATAAATATTTGACATTATCTAGATGTCTAGAATATTGTTTTCAAAATATCTGTCAAGAGTTCCTAAAAAATATTCTTCTATGCCTTTTAACCTTCTGCACTTGATTTTAAGTGCCTCTGATGTTGATTTAATAGTTATAGGGAATTATCGGCTGTTTCAGGACTTTCACTTATTTCCTTATAAAGAATTAAATTGGTTCAATAGAATGGGAATTATGATTACCATAGCACCAAAAAATATCAAAACTGATTCTCCCTAGATTACGGATGTAAAAGCAAATTAAAATCAAAATGAAGAGCTTTTTCGTCAATTACTGGACCCAACCAAGAAAAATCACATAACATAAAAAGCACAAAATGCTGTTGCATAATATTATAATCGAAAAATTGCAGTATAAACCAATGATAAGAATTAAAAAAAAAATCTAGTATTAATTGCGCGTGTAAAATAATTTCTGTTCATTAATTCAATCCATAAATTCGTAAATAAGTCACTGTATAACTTCAACAGAAGCAGAAAATATTAACTAACATTGCTCCTATTGTTAAATTCTTGAAATATTTTCTACTGCACAAGCGTTGCTCTATTAAGTTTTCATCTTTAATAATAATTAATATTCAATAGCGTTTTTCTTTGCCTCTAATTTGATATACCCAAATAACAGCATATTCGTGATAAAAGATTCAAAAGTCATCTGTGCTTGGATTATTCGACTTTGAAACAAGTTGCATTGAGACGCTTGAAATTTATCTAAACTAAAACGTTATGAATTTAACAATTGTTTATTTTGAAAGACGCTTCTAAAATCCAAAAACTGAAATTTATCAGTGGAAACTTTTACATTTTTAGGACATCAAACATTATTAATAATTTTCATGTTATAATCTGACAGCTTGAAATCAAAAAATAGTCTTTATCCCATTTTATACAAAACACAAGAATAATTCGAGTAGACCAACTTTCTCAAGTCGAATACTCCAACCATCAATATTCCCTAATCGTTTAATGCTGCATTGCAAAATTGCTAAATTATTGCAACTATTGTTCCATCTTCTAAGAAAAACCCTCCAATAGATTCTTTGACATGGAAAAATTCTAATATTACTATATATTATTTTTTTGTAATAAAATTTTTCCAGACTTTTCAAGGGTGAATAATTAATTTTTGTTTAATATAAAAAATTGGAATTATCTGTGCATTAGTGTAAACTGTAAACAGTCATCTACCATTTTGTAAGTTTCTGCCATAGAGAATTCAATTGTGCTGGGCCCTCTTACCCACCATATAGCCCTGCCATCTCTTAGCCGTCTGCTCAATCACAGGATCCCTGTCGATGGTTGTTAGCAAAAGAAGCTGATTGACATGGGTGACATGGTAGTCCCAGCGGGCAAGATTAGGCGCAATGCCAAGTGTAAAATGGCGTAGGTCATAACTTGTCCCGGAGCCTGTATCATATAGCAGAAGCATGTGCTTGAGGGACGTCATACCTTGCTCAAAGAGGGCTCCGGCTTCGGCACAATGCCCTTGTGGGGCTGTGGAGTTGAGATCATAAAGGCCCAAAAGGGAGTATATAAAACCATTGAGAACAAAGGAGGGTGGGGATGTTGGATATTCTTCATACCAGGCATATTTGCCTAGGAATGTAGCCAGAACCCCACCCTGATACGACGGCACCCGAAAGGGTTTAAGACCCTCAATGGCGGCCCGCAAGAAGCGAGTGTCGCCCCGGGAATGATGATAGGCTCGTGCTAGAAGAGATATTGCATGACCTTGCCCCATAGCTGAGTACCAACCATTAGGTAACTCTGCAAAACCTGATCCTAGGCGTCTCCTTACGGAATTTGCCCATCCTCCTGTTACAGGGTCTTGATGCCTAACAAACCACTCTGCAGCATCGTAAAAGTGAGCTATGTGCTCACTAGTGGACAGAGTGACGTTGTCAAAGGCGCCAGCGCCTACAAAGGATAACCTAGTAATGCGGACCTCAGTCCTACGTAGTTTACGTCTCTTCTCTCCACCAGATGTCACGGCTGCAGGTATACCTTTCTGGAGATCCACAAGCAGATCTCTCGTAAGGTGCCTCCATCCCATTGTTCCATTAGAATCCAGACCTCCCATCCCCAACCCATAATAGACATTCTCCTCCTGCACACTTAACATCAAATCCGATACAATATAGTGTATAATGAATTCCCTTTTAGTTTCCCGGTGTTGCAAACCAACCGAAAATGTACTATTGACTTTTAGCTGTATATCAAGGCTCAGCACAAGGTCCAGTACATGATCCATATGCAAACTAACTGCGCTATCCAAGTTTCCTCCAGTTGCAAACTGCACTACCATACTTCCAACCTTGTTATCAAAATGCCTCCTGAAAGCACTTTCCCTGGGGACATGCCACTCACCCCTATTTTTCTCAGCATCTTCAACCACTTTTCGGCGCGGTTCTGGCTCCGTCAGATTCTTGCTGTAGTGCGACAGACCGAATTGAGCAATTTGCGTGGGGTAGAAATATCCCTGACTTTCCCACTGGGTTGAGATGGGGACTCCTTCACTTGCTGAGATGCATTTCACGCGATCCCTCATCTAGAAAGCAAATTGCATGACATGAACCTAGTGATTTTTTCAACCAATTATTCACTTGTATGAACTCTCATAGGACTCATTTGCACGCAGAAATTTGCATTTATGTGACTAGGGGTTTTAATCATTTGGGGTGAGAATTTTTAATTTCGGATTGTAAAAACGATTGATTAATTTTCGGTAGAGAATGGGCATTTATTGTGATAAATGAGAACATGGAATTACCATCTATTTGACTTGAATAATTTTGACGCTATTGTGAGGCAATTGTTTGTAAATGCTAATGAAATAATAAATACAATTCAACACAATACAATTTTAAAAGATACTTGAGAATTAAATCATCTCAATTTTGTAAGAAAAGTATAGGTATTTGTCAATTATTTTGTGTCATATTATTAAACGTAATAATCTATATGGGTTAAAGCGCTCGACCGATGCTATTGTCCTGAGTTTGAATATTTGGTCCCTTTGCTCAAATTTTGAATCTTTAATTAACAAGAATTGTGTCAAACTTTAAATATCAAACTTATTAAAATACTTCTAGCCTAAAAACTAATTTTATAATCTTCAAAGGCCTAGTTAAACGGGGAAATTATACTTCGAAATCATATTTTTCGCAGCCAAAGTTGTGTTATCTGAAAATGTTTTGGCTAAAAGATACTTCCCATTTACAGGTGAATTTTGGCTCTCCAATATTGTCTTGGATAAAAGGTAAATGAAAATTTGTTTGCACAAAGAGTCGTTTATGTTCACAGAAATTCAAACTCAGTTTTCAGTTTTTAAAATAAATTTTCGCATAAGGTGGAGAAATTTTATGAAATAACAGATTTTCAATTTTTTTTTTAAATTCTAGCTGCGAATGAAACACAATACTATTTGCACAAAATGGCATTGTTAATTGAAAAATTCAAATTAAATTAAAAATTTCTATACTAAATTTTCTTATAAGATTGTGAAACTTTCATGAGATGCAAAAGCTATTAAAGTGTTATATGAATTTGAAATATCTCAATTTCTTAATTTTGAAATTTATTTCGAAATTGAGGTTTGGTATCATTTAAATTCGCCTGTGAGTTAGTCCTTTTTATAGAAAGACAAAATGTCTTTATTTTTTTTCGAGAGTCAAAGGTAACACACGTTTAAAGAAAGGTTCACAAAAAAATCAAAATTTCTGTATAGTGTTATAAAGGAAAGATTAAGAAGTTATATGCCGTTTACCCAAAGTAAATCTTCCAGGACAGAAAGATAATTTTCGCTGTTTTAGCTGGCAACTGCAAAATCTCTAAGAATATTTATCGTGTGGACAGAGCTAGATAAAATATTCCAGTCACATTTCTACAAGTTTTGCAAGAATCCTTTCTAGAGTATCTTCGTGATATGGAAAATGAGTGATTACGGGGTTATTTTCTGGGGTTATCTTCTTCGGGGGGGGGGGGGGGGGGAGGGGGGAAGAGGGTTATACTGCAAAATACCAATCGAGAGCATCCCTATGGAAGTATTGAATTTCTCAGGAGGGGGCTTCTGTGTTAAATCTCATGGCATGTCACAGAGACATTCACTCACCTCCACGTTGTAGTTCTCGAAATACATGAAAATGCCTCTGGGGTCGTAGACACCCTTCGGATAATTGACCTTTCCGTAACTGTGCGCCCAGTCGAATCTCGTGGTGCCGTCCACGGTGCTGAGGGAGCCATAGACCTGCCATTGTTGGGGAAGAGACAGAAAAATCGATGAGTATCTCACTCTTCTTTCGCACTGTCACTGCGTTAAGGGGTTGGGGAGTGGGTGGGCCTATATAGTGTTATTATCTCATGCAGAATTTCATACCCACGGAAATATTTCATGAAATGAAGAGATACTACTGGATATTTTTTTACGGGAAAACTTTTGATATAGCGACGAGAATTTGTTGTTCGCCATTTTGTTATTTTTTTTTGTATTTAATTAATCATATCTGTGATTTTAATTGGACAATTTCGCCCACAACGAGCTATTATGAAAGGTTCTGGTGAATTCTTTAATCCTTTAAGGATGAGTAGGACACTGATTCTTAAAGAAATGAAGCAACTTCGGAGTTCTTGCAACTCGAAATACTTGAAAATTCGATTGTGAATTGAGTTTTGGATGTAAAGAATCTCGTCGAGCCAATGTTATCCATATCTACCTCTGAAAACAGTTCTACTCATAGTCGAATTTTCAAGTTTTCGAGACGCAAGCACACCGAGGTGTAAAGAATTTTAGCTACCATAAACTTATCACGGCTTATCACTGATTTTTCTGACTATTAGGGCAAAGCATAACTTTAGATGGGAAAATATTTTATTTGAGTTATCGGTTACTCGCTAGTTCTTAAAGGGTTAATTCATAACCCTTGATTCATAATTAAGTCTATCTTAAATTTCTGATAGCACTCAACCTATGAGTGCAGTGGCAATCAATTTAATTCAAATATTTTTCTTCAATTAATGTTTGGTTGCAACTGCCGACTGATTTACCAGAATAAACTTATCAGATGAACAGTAGAAAGTTCTGAATTACATATAGTATGCGTATGCCAAAATCTGTATCTGTTTTATATTTTTGATACAATTTCAATTGTTTGAATTTGATAGTCGTTGCGTGAGGAAGAGGCAACAGGAACAAGCACATTGAGTTATGAGTATCAGCTTAGTCAAGATACGATCTGCTGACAATTGGGATTCATGAGGGAAGGACAAAGATTTTGCTGAATGATTTGAATGATTTCTATTCTAGTAGTGGTTTATCAAAGTTTAAAATGGTTTTAAAGAACGTGTCTTTATCAACCGAATGCTGGGGTCGCAGTTTGGTCCTGTTCGGCCTATTAGAATGGTCTGGAGTTTCCCTGAACCGATTCCATTGATTATGAAACGATAAGTATTTTTGATTCTCTTGAGATCTCTTGAGATCTCTTGAGATCTCTTGAGTGATATAAATCGATCTAAATCAGTTGTGAACCCAGTAAACGGCAAACTATGCGAGAGTACTTTTGATGTACTGTATCAGATGAGTTCGAGCATTTGACAAAGCATTCGACGCATTACCTACCACCCCCGTTTTGATGTAATATTTTAAATTCAAATTGATTTTTTTTATTCTTTCTTCTTAAAGAGTGTGGCTTGGAACCTTGTAAAGAGTTTACCGTCTTTATTTACTCTAAAATCATTCTTAATACATTTTAAAATGAATAAAAATATAGACATAGCTTTGGTGCCCTATTTCGGCCACCTTCATTCTCATAGTTCCTTGCCCTTCGGGAATTCTCCCAATATCTTTTTCACGTCATCTCGTTTGTCGAAGCCACATTTTTTGTTATTCCATTGCATTGTATAATCTCTAGAGTATGTAAAATCTAAAAGTTCATGGAAATTCGAGGAACAGAAAAGGTGGCCGAAATTGCAAGCTGGCCGGAATTTGGCACACTTACCCTATTTATTTATCAAATTTCCTGAATAAATTGTCAAAGTCGATAAAACGCATTATATTTGATCATTTTATTTTTATTCCAACCAAAGGCTACTATATTTTTTCTTTTATTTTAGTATCGAATTAGTAATTAATTTAGTATCGGATTAACATTTAATCCAGAACTGAGTACGTTTGCATTTAAATATAAATAAATATAAATACATTTACATAATATATATTATTTCTCAATTCACCCTAGGTTATCTGACAACTAAAAATTCAGTCCTTAAAACACAAAAAAATGAAATAGAAAAAAAATGATATTTCTGGTAAACGTATTGAATATCAAGGAATTTTCGGTTATCTTCCAAAAAGAAACAAACGTAAGTTTCATGAAATTTTTCATGACATGGTGGGTCTCTGCAAACAAATTCTAGAGGCCCAAACGGAAAGCGGGCGGATGGGTGGTTTGGGTGAGAATAAAGCACAGATAACTATTGATTGTGGCACCTCAAAGTATTTGTGCAGAAACGAAAAGGGCAAGTAGACCTCATCACCCTCCTTCCGGCAGCTAATTGTGTATTCCTGATTAATAAAGCAGTCTATCTCCTCCGTCTGCTCTGGTTGTTGGTTGCCTGGTCAAGTACCGATGAGGAGATTAGTAAAGAAAGCAAAAATCACTTCCTTCTAATTTAGATAGAATGTTTAGGTCACTCACCCGAGAAAGATCTCCTATCCCATTTGGGCACAAGACTCCGTCCGAGAGCAGAGTCCCCGCATTGAGTCCAGAGCGAAAATGTAGCCAGGACAATGAGACAGAGGAGTCCTAGGATGAACTTTAGATTGAGGCGCATCATGGTTACGCCTCAACCTGGACGAAAGGGTGTTACTCGGAATCTGGATTTCCCCGGAAAGTTCCACTCTCTCAGTCCTCAATATACGAGGGGAATGATAAATTAATCACTTGACACTTTTCCTCGTCCATCTCCTCGCTTTTCTTCTTCAGTCTGACATTTCAGCACCCCTCTACCACCTTTTATCACTCTTTTCAGGGACTTCTGTTGGAATATCCAGGAGATAGAGCACTTTTTCCGAGACCACAGACCTCTTTTTCACTAATATCAGTCAAAAACACAATCAAACATACGGAAGCACCAAGCTAAAATTATCTTTGGAAGCTTTACAACGTTTTATTAAAGTCACACTGAAAGAAACCGTTGACAAAAACCAAGATACATATAGTACATATGTATATCTTTGTTAAAATGAGATTGTATGTAGTAATATGTAACGAATGCTTATACAGCCAGTGAAGAAGCATTTCCGCCGTTTGGCTTCGGAGGCTGGTCACCAACGCTGAGACGGCGGCGGACGCATGGTACGGGGGGTTATACGAAGTTGAATAAATTATTATTATTATTATTATATCATAAGATTATTCTTGGGAAAACTCTTATCTTGTCTTCACATAGTATGTGATTCCTTCTAATCACACCTATTTTTTAACTCTATCTGAAATGATGTATTATTTTAGTAAATTTATTTCATAAACTGCATTGTGTTTACCGCCGACTTAACAACCGGGCTCCGTTATGAAGAGTAATATAAAGCTTTCTTCTTTGTTAGAAAGACCGCATACGCATGTTATTTTATCACTATATGTATAAGTGATATTTTTTTAATCGTATACAATATTTAATCAATTGTGCAATAAATTAATCCTATTGAGGACCAGTGGGTTACCGCGGCCGCGGCGACTTAGTAAAAAGGCGACTTATAGAAAAACCAACCCACCTGATTTGATATTTATCCATCGCCTTTTAGTGCACCTTATTGTTTCTCTTTTTTTCCTTGGCAGAACATCTCATAAAAGAACTAGGCCTTTAATTATTATTCTTTTTTATATGAGGATGGGACTTTTAGTCTGAAGCTCTGTTGAATAAAATTTAGTAAAGTAGATTTTTTTTGTATATTTAAAGTTACGTGCTCCAACTGACTCCAATAAAAATGTAAAAATATTGGGATTATGAACCAAGCTGAGCTGTTGTAATACTCACATACATATGAATATAAAATTGCAACCTGCTACTTTTTTTGCTATAAATTATATATAATTGCGATGCCATAAACCGTTTAACGGTGTACCAACTGCTATATTGAATTTTAAAACAAGAAATAGTTGTGAAAACTTCACCATTGTCATGTGAGGGGAAACTAAAATGGTGAATAAAGTGACATTTGACCACGCGCGCTTGGCGAAATTATGGCAAATTCAAATTCAAATGTGTTTTAACGGTTGGAACGCGTGGGTGAAATTCCCCAAGGGACTTGGGGAGGGTATGTTAACGCCATAATCCAATGGGGAGTAGACTTTTCGCCAAAAATTCGCCCATGTCATAACGTGAGGGTGCTTTTTACCAGAAAGATTATATAACAACAGAGTGGTGGAGTTGACTTTTTAGTTTGTTCACTTTACAAATTACCTAAAAAATACCCTTTTCTGGGGTCACAGTGCAAATTCCACAAATGGAGTTTAATACCAATTGTGCGTGGCATACCTGTCTGTGGTAGCGTTCGTTGGGCAGGATAAGAAAAGCTCCAGGACACCTTCTACGGGAACGGTGTAAGAGAGCTTTTGGGGGCCACGCAGTGTCTCGAACAAAATACGGTGGTGGTGATATTGTCGTCGTCGTGGGTGGAAAATCTAGTCAAAAAAAATATTGCCAGCATTTTCCAGCATATTTTTCCAACATTCATCGCATTTCCTTGGTCGCCGTGGGAGAAAAAAATTGAACAAGTAATGTAACACTGAAAGACTCTTTCGTAATCATGTCTCTGCTCAGACTCCACCTGCTTTTTTGAGGGGGTGCTATTTTTTCATATGAATTTCCTTTTGCATTTCTACCGGGATTTCTCTCAATCACTATAATAATTTTTCGAAGAAAAAAAAATCGTAGCATATCCCCGAGAATTGCAGAGTAATCCTAAAAAAGGTGAGCATCCCCAGAGAGCCCAAAATTATCCATCCCTGACCCTTCACTATATAAGCCACACACTTTATCAGATTTCTCGAGCTCTAGAACAGAGATTGTATCGCCTCTTTGCCGATATTGGGGCCGTTGGGGGTGGCATAGGAAGGCCATATATACACCTGGGCTGTGCCATGGTGGCTGGTTGGATTATGGATTAAATATTAGACGAATGGTGTGGGGATTCATGCAATCAATCGAAAAGCACACTCTGACGACAGAATAATAGATCCTATCGCCTTTTTATTACCTAACTCTGTTCCTGTATCGTTGGGAAGCTCCTTGTGGAGACAAGGAGCTAATTGCACCCTCAAACATTCATGCAATTCCGCCTCCAGCCGCACGGAATCCAGACCAGAACCCAGAGATGAATTCACAGGAAGTTCATGGGACTTTCAAGGCACAAAATGACAAGGAAGTGCTAGTTATTGATTTAAAACACTATCAAGGGGTTTCACATCACTTACTATTATTTAATACAGTAGTTATGCACTTTATTAGTCAATTAAAACAAAAATTAGCCAGTAATTAGTGAAAGTGTTCATATTTAAGAATGAAACGATAAGTTTTGACCTAGCACATCTTCACCTTTGCTCCCTTAACAAATTCAATGTTTGAAGCTGAATTTCTACTGATTATTACAGTTACAATATTGGGTATGCTTTTTAACATTCTTATGATTTTTTAAGTCTTTTACATGGGATGAAATTGTGTGGAAAATAGTGTCAGGAAAACTACTCATTTCCATAACGTCATATTACATTGTTTAGTCATTCAGGAAGCTTTTGTAATGTCTATCTTATTTTATACGATCAGAAAATAAATTTGGTCAGTTACAACAATAATTTTAAAGAAGATTCACAGTCCTAAAAGTGAATTTTACATTTTAAAGCAAAAATTAATTCAGCATTACCGGGACGGTAGCATTTACCAATTTTGAACATTTAGTAGGGGGAGATGGGGCTACATTGATAAACGATGTTTTAGGATATTTATCATGAAAACTGAGCTGTAACGTAATGTAATTTAGATAGTTCAAAAGAATTGTACACAGTAAAAAAATTTACAACCACTACGATTGGTAATTTTTGCACGAACGCTATGGTTGTAAATTTTGTGTATTGGAAATGTTGTGTATTGGCAAAGTTGTGTATTTTCAATTTTATAAAATGGCTTCCTGTCTATAATTTTGATTGTAGAGCAATTTTGTTCGGTTTATTTGTATTATCTGTGACATGTCTCGGTATTAAACTAAGAAAAAAAAGAAAAAAAGAATAAAAAAAGGAAAAAAAATAAGAGAGAGTCTGAGACTTGAACCCATAATCTTTGCGTTGATGGTCTCGTGTTTTCTGCCTGCGCTACCGACTTGCTTACTTCTCTTCAGCAAATGGCCAAGAGTTGCATCGTCAATTTTTCTAATTTACATGATGCTTCCTCTGTTTTCTGTTATTACATAATTATTCCTAATTTTTCACGACTGAGGCACATTTTAAGAATCCAATGAATGATTCCAGAAGACAATTAGGCAGTTAAAAATGCAAAATCTATCTGAAATCTTAGAAAAATTGCAATAGTAAACAATGGAATTTTGACAGTTCTCACACAAATTTTCCAATACACAAATTTCCTTACACAATACATAATTTTACTAGCATTATGTTAGTATCGTACCACCACTATGATAGTAATTTTACAATTTACAACCATATTGCTTGTGAATTTACACAACTTTTCAAATACACAACTTTATTTCTCACACAATTTTTTACTGTGTAGATCTAAATTAAATTACAGCAAGGTACAACTTCTTTTAGAAATACCTGAAAAAATCATATATCGATGTAGCTTCACATCTTAAAGTAGCCCCACCTCCCTCTATATTGACTAATTGAATTATTTTCTACTGAGATTTTTTTGACGTACTCTGGTAACAATAAAAGGTTCAAAAAATTGATCCAAATTTGATCATTTTGCAAAGGATGGGGCAAATTAACATGTTCTATTACGATAAATGTGCCTACAAAGTTTGACATTTGATCCGTACTTTACTTTTGCGAATCAAATTCGGATCAATTTGATCCTTTTATTTTTACCAGTGTATGTATGTATTTATACTTATACAAAAAGTAATTCATATTGTCTGGTATGCAATTTATATTTTTTTGACGTAACATAAATATACTTTTTTGGTGTTATTCAACTTGTCATTAGTGTTTTTTCTAATCTAAATACTAATATTGACCAGCAATCCCAAATGGCAGCGCATAACTGAAGGTACGGGATTCGGTTATGAAGATCTAATTTCGTACCTATGACAATTAAAATGATAGAAAAAACAGTTAAAGAAGTGGCCAATAATGTGACTGTAGTAATTTTCCAGAATTTTAGAAAACAGTTTCAGTAAAAATTAAATTTCATAAACAAAATAATAAATATTTAACGAATGAAAATATATAAATATTTTTGGAAGTAGTAAGAATTATGAATCATTTTGACATTTTAGGTATTATTTAAACAAATTCATATTCAATTTAATGTTATCGATCCTCTAACTTCATATTTTTAGCTTTTGTGATCTATTATTACTTTATCAACTTTAAAACGGAAAAAACACATTTTCTTTAAGATTCTTTATCTATATACTGAAACATAAAACTTTATGATTTCTTAAAAAAAATTATACTACTTTTTTACAGCCCTTTCCAAGTTTAAGAGATACAGTTCATTAGATTCACAGATGCATAGTTCCGTGAAATTTGCAATATTTGTGAGAGAAGAAATACATTTTCTCATATTTGTCGGGGATTTATGGATGTGTCTGCACATGAAGCTTTTATGATGATTTTAATTAAACTCTCTGCTAAGAAATGCCATAGTTTTCTTTTGAAAATTCTTCCTAGATAAGAATTTAATTATAGTTTTTAAAAGTCGTAAAATAAATCTGGATCGTTTACATTAAATAAGAATTGAGATCTGAAAATGATCTCTTTTGCAATTAAACCTAAAAGGGTAGTAAGTAATGAGCAGTAAAAACTGTTAAAAAAAGAAATTTAATTGAAAAATTTTGTTGACAGTCGAATTCAATTGTTAATTAAAAGTTCTCATGGAAATTGTTTGTCTCGAGCTTTTCGCCATAGTTCATATAAGTCAACTTTCAATTTAATTTAATTTCTCATTGAGTAAATTGTCCACAGTTGCCATCATACTTAAAACGTTTCTTGGTAGAAAAAACCAACTTCTTTAACAAGAAGATAAGGAAGGTACTATCACATGTATTTATTGTGTATAAAAGTTGGTATAAAAGCTTTTTTGTGCCATGGTAAAACTTCCTTCTTAACGATATTTTTTTCATATGATTTCTAAGAATATCTCCTGAAAGAGACTGGAAAGTTCTATTAAATCTAAGCTTCTGGATCTGGACTATATAACTATTTTATTAAATATTGTAAATTGAGTTAGTCTCATGGCTGGTTGTTGTATAAGTTTATAGCATGCATGGAAAAAAAAATTTTTTTCGAATGGGATGCTTCCAAGGTAACTGGAGTGCATGCAGAAAAGGGATTATGATTTCAAAGTCAATCAGTTGGTGTTTTCATGGAAATGGTGTTTGCTGAAAGAAGTGCCAGGAAACTTGACCCAAACTCAAGGGAGAATACAGTGAAAAATACACGATGCTAATTCTACATTTTACATAACATCATGCATATATTTTCCTCTTTTTCACGGACATATATAGCATGTAATTACACGGGGGATTTGCTGAAGAGTGAGAGCAAAAGCTTAAAATGAAGAGAGGCGTATATTGTTCATTTTCACATAATCCCGTCCCGATTGTCATGAACGCAAAATATAAGAAACATGAACAATATGTGAGGAAAAGCTGAGAAAATCACTCACAATGAGTGCAAAATGCACTTTCATTCATCAGAAGTTGACGGAGGAAGGAATGAGGAAACTTTGGGTAGCTTTTCAATCGATATATCCATTTGTTAAACGCACTATGGAAGATGCCACATTGTCGCCTAAAGCATTTTCTTTCTTTTATCATTTACTGTAAGATTTTTCCTAGAGCTAGGTTAATCGTTATAAGGGTTATACGACTAGTGATTTTTCACCTAAGTTTGAAAGATCATAATCATAATATTTATCAAGTACTGCTACCGTCTACAACGAACGAACGAAGTATTCATTTCTATATGTAATAGAAAAAAAAGTTTTATGACATAGCTTCCTTCAATTGGCTTCAGATAGTTCTCATATATTTAACCCTCTAACGTTTAAGAGTCACTGCAGTGTAGCATCACAAAAATCGCATTTACAGGGACAATCAAAGTTTTATTAATTTAAGTGAGAGTACTGTAGTGTCCTCGGTATTAGTCTTACTAACATCTTTTGAAGGTTTGAACTTACATTGACTCTTCGTTTTTTAGTTGCTATCCCCAGTTTTGTGTGATAGGTCAGAGAAAATATAGGAAAAAAAAATTGTGCAAAAAATCTCATTTCTAAATTCAAGAAAAACACCTATTTAAAGTAATTTGACTAAAACAAATTCATTTTTACTGCAAAGTATGTCGTTCTACTTTGTAAATTTTAATTTGGAAAATTGAAAAAATAAAAATGTGAATTTTAGGAGCTGTAAGACTTTCAAATTTTTTTTTACATTTTCATATTTTGTGCCTAAACTTAAAGAGATAATGAAAAACGGATGGTATTTTTTGAGTTTATTAGACCACAATAATCTCACTACTTTTTTGTGGATATTTGAAAATTGGACTTTAGAGTCTTAAATAGATTACTATTTCTTATTTACTGTAATGCTATCATTTTGGAACAAAATGAGGAAGCAACTGCCAGCCAAAACAGTGAGCCAAGACACGTATCAAATAGTCCTGAAAATATGAAAAGTTTAATTCACAAGGCTTAACAGAAAGATCGATATATATAACAACGTTGTTATGAAATATTTTACTGATATATTCATATCAATTGTAAAAATGTTGTTAACTCTATAGAAAGAAAATAGATCCTCGGAAAAATGTTGTGAATTGCACAGTAAAACATTCTCACAATTTTTTCTTTTTTTCTACCCTACCTTAGGCCATATTAGCGAATGCCTATGTAAGATCGCATATTTTTTGTTTTTAAGACGAAACTTAAAAAAAAAGATACAATAAGAAGCAACGTGTAAGTCACCAAGGGGTATTAGGGTCGCGTCCCATATCAAGCCGCAGCCGCAGGCTTATCCACCTTGTCCACAAGATTTCTGGCGTTGAAATTCCATAGGGTCCATTAGGGTAAATTAAGCTAATTAAAAACCTGCTCCAAATGGAAATTTTGCGCTACTCCAAATGGAAACGTCATTGTTTTCATGATAAATACAGTGCTAAATTATTATAGTTATATATTTTCTATACCACAGTTTCATTATTTAGTTAATTTTGCTCCAAATAAAGTGAAAATCCATTCATATTCACAAATTTTAATTTGTTAATTTCTCAGAAAAATTAAAAGTGTACCTTTTCACCATCGAATTTTTCATCGATCGACCATGTTTTCCAATGAAAAACACAATGAGGTGACTGTTGTTTATTCGTTTTGTTTAACATTTATGTCATATTTCTGGCTAATTTTAATTAAATTAAGTGCTAATCTTTATTTTTAAAGGTACGTGAAGTTTTCAAATGAAATAATTACCTATTTCGTGAACAAAAATTGGTTTCTGAAGTATCTGCAAATGATTCAATAGAAAACCCTGGAAATATGATTTTTTTGGAGAGATTTTCTTATTGTTTTAGATGGGAAAGGAGAAAAGACCAGGAATAAGAACAAATCCTGCACTCAAAAGCAACTCAACAAGATTTTGGAAGTCTTTCGTCGCGGTTTCAGTTACACTGTTTGTCTCCAATTAGAAACTTTCCCTTGTCGCTATTTGGATTAATATGTTTCCAATAGAAGCATTTTACGCTCGCGCATTTTTCTTGTATTTAAGAATCTTGTGTCAAAGTTAAAGCGTCTGGAAATGGTTTTGAATTACGATATTTACCCTACTTTCATTTAAACAAACAAACAGTTCATTTTCATTCAAACATTTTCATTTGTTCATATTCACTGTCAAGCCTCTAATACAGAGAAAATTCTGTAGATAGCGTTATCAACCTTTTATGTAGGAAATTACAAGTTTTTTTTGCGGATTTTGCACATGGTATTGACTACTTACATCATTATCTTGTAACATAATAAAATGTCTCGATATAATTGATAATAATAATAATATAAATATACGTTTTTATTTATTTAGGGGTCCATCTTTTGTTATGTAAACATGTTTTCAGAATTTCCTATTAGAATGAGCGATATGATTAGATTTAGAACTAATTCACTCTCACTGAAATGTCGAAAAAATATTCTCAAAACAAAAATTATTATGCTTTGGGCACTAGATCTAGATCTCACTCACTATTATGCCCAACGCACAATAACTTTTGTTTAGTAAACATGTTTTTGATAATTCAAGGAGAGTGAGTGAGATCTAGATCTAGTCATCTCGCTCACTTTAATAGAAATTTTGAAAACATGTTTACAAAACAAAAATTATTGTGCACTGGACATTATAAAAATTTTTGAAAACATGTTTACAAACAAAAGTTATAGTGCGCTGTTCATAAAGATGATTGCCCCATGATAATAATATAAGCATAAGGTTTATAAAATATTCGTATTTACAAACACAACGCGTGTAATATTCCACAAGTTTTCCTACATACAATTTTTAAATGATTAGTTAAAATGAAGACTTAAATTTAAGTTAATTCTTGATTTTTTAGGAGGATGTAAAGACTAGTCAGTCAAGCATCTTATAAAATCTAAGCGGCTTTTACAACATTAATTAATTCATAATTAACGCACTTTCCCAGTGAAATCAGCAATTAGGAACAGAAGGGAACTACTTTGAGAAATATAATGTGAACAATCTTTGCATCACGTATAAATGGGACATAAAATTTAAAATTTGCAATAAAATTTAGAATTTGTATGAGCTCAAAATTATATAATTAAAATTACAATTAGTGGTATGAATCGATTCTTAAACGTAAAGCTTTCGCTTATGAACAAAACTACCTCTTGAATCTTGAACTAGCTTTGTTCACAGGTTTTGTGGAAACTGGGTCACTGCGAGCAATATTCCCTATTCCGCTATCGTATTCCAAGACCCCAACTTGTTTTCTCACAGTTTCGTAATTGTCTTGACTTCAAAGTCAAGCTTATCCCACCCTCCAAATCTGTCACGTGATTCCTGATGGTGTGCCTTCCTCAATATATTGCAATATGTTGGTCATTATTTGCGTCACAATATCTCCTCACACTTTGGAGCCTCTTTGGCCCCAGCGTCTCGCAGGAATTACGAGAAGATGATGGTGAAGTTGGGGGTTTGAATAAGAATGGGAGGAGACAAAATAAGAGGGTGGCAAAACTCCACCAGTCCAGAGTGTTTGTGATTAATGACATTTCCTCTCCCTCGTGGAAATTTATACACGACTATTTACTGGTGGTTATACTTTGCCGCGATTGTTACTCATACTGCCAACCATGTCCATCAGATGGTAATTCATTTTTTCCATCTTCACTCTTAAGGCCTATCTCTGCAGCCTCCTACAATATCATTCTCCCCCAAAAATCGACACCATCTTAACGGAGGAGCAATTACGCATATTTCAACTCTCGACGGGGGCAAACCCATGCTCTTTGCCCCCAATTTCTCCTTCAGGTTGTCGCAGGATAAATTCTTACGATCGTGGAGACATTCACATCCGGAGTGCTGAATATTGTAGTATATTTTCCTCTTTTCCGTGTCGTCTCATTCCCACGCAAAATGTGATTTTGCCTCTCTGGCTTGGAGATTTGTGGATTCACCATTTATACCAAAAAAGTAAAAAAAAAAAAAATGTGGCCACCGCGAAAGAAAAAGCTGAAATTAAATGAGACAGAAATAAGTGAAGGATGAGAAAAGCCGAAAGGTTTATAAATTCACAAGGCAAATCACTTTAATATCCTCCTAATATCATTTAATTGCTTAAACTCTCCGAAGGGAACAATATTTACAATCCCTTATTTTTTGATTCCTCAAAATTTCTGAAGCGAACTTAGGCTTTTTGCGAACGTATATGAAATGACCTGTATATCATTAATATAAAAACTAATATTTTTCATTCTTTCACTAATTTTCAACCGCTTATCCTCCGATATTACATAATTGACAAAGATTATAAGTTGTAAAATATTGGATGAGTTCATATATTCTGTCAGTAGAAGAGGTCGAAAGTTTGGAGTGGTATATCTCAGCTCCTGATGAACATATTTGGATGAGTGAACTATTGTTGGAAAGCTTGGTTCATAAACTTTTAGAATCTGGTATACTTAATCTGCTATGAATAAACCATGGTCATCCAGAACCATTTATGTCGAAGAAAACACATTTTGCAACGTCTTTTTTGGCCATCTACTTCTGGAACCCGGAATGACCCACTTTTCTCGCACATGGACTGTTCGTTAGAGGAACTCAAATGGTACAATTTGTTGAAGAAACTTTTTTTTTTGACATCTTACTTTTTTTTATTCATCGACTTTTACAAGAATTTTAACATTTTACACGCATAGAAAAAAATGACAGGAATCCTTCTATCTCATTTTCTGGACAAACTAATGAAGATATCGACTTGGACTGTTCTAAGTACTCCCCCATAAGTTGATCCAAGGAATCCAAATATCACATAAATTTCATCCCCACGTCTATCCTTCCCCTCCAGAAACCACTCTTTTAGGATTTCAGTAACTTTTTCCTTGCGTTTAACACTTCAAAATTCTTGCAAAAGTCGATGAATAAAAAAAAGTAAGATGTCCAAAAAAAAAGTTTCTTCTACGAATTATACCCTTTGAGTTCCTCTAACGAACAGTCCAAGTGCGAGAATTATGGGTCACTCCTGGTCCCAGCAGTGGATGGTCAAAAAAGACGTTGCAAAAAATGTCTTCTTCGACATAAATGGTTCTGGATGACCATGGTTTATCCATAGCAGATTAAGTATACCAGATTCTAAAAGCTAAAGAACCAAGCTTTCCAACAATAGTTCACCCATCCAATTATGTTCATCAGGAGCTGAGATATACCACTCCAAACTTTCGACCTCTTCTACTGACAGAATATATGAACTCATCTAATATATATTCATCAACTGATAGAAAAATATTTGTTCAAGTGCATTTGAAGCAGATCTTTGATCCCTAAACAATTTAGACAGGTTATTCAGAGACATTATTTACCAATTTTGTGTTCGAAATTTAATGTCAATAAAACATATGAACAGGAAAAATTCCAGAACACTTCGATCAGATATTTTCAGCTAACTCACTTTTTCATCATACCTGACGCTGGAAAGCGACATTTTTAAAATTAATTTAAAATTTAAGAACGATAGGGTTAAAAATTAGGGGTCAGAAGAACTATTTTTTTTCTGACATTTTAGAGCAAGGAACAACTTTATATCCGAGTCTGCGGTCATATATAGGCATTCGCCATTAAGACCTAAGGTACGGTGGGCAAAAAAAACAACAACTTTATATATGGCCATAGGAAAAATTTCATTTTTGGGTTACCGGTGACTCAATCATCCTTAAAGGGCTAAATTGGAAGTTAGCTGGCTATTATAAATAATCTCAGCTAAAAATGTAGGTTGCTAAATAGTTTGGGAAATAATCGTGCTTGTGAGTGCGCTGTATTGCCATGAGCCTCGAATTTCTAGAGAACTTCATATATCTAAAATGCAAAATTATTGGAAAATCAATTTCAAGAAATGAAAGAATGAAACTCACAGATTGTATTCCACAAAGTGTTTTTCATCTGGCTGCCACTCTTATTTGGTAATAATGTTATTAAGAAATATGGTTTTAATGAATACTCAGCAAAGTCTGAACAAAAAGTTTAGCTTGTAGTTAAATTTTCGCGAGATTGCATCAGTTAATTGTTATCGACAACATGAGATAAAATATATTATTTCAATTTATTTCATTTCTAAAGAAAAACTATTCACCATATCTTAAGTTATTAACATTCACAAAATAAGCATAATAAATCTTAGAAATGTGATTTCCTTATTTAATTTTTTAAAAAGAAATAATATTGAAATATGATTTCTCAGTATAATACTAAGGTGAAAGCTTTCGGAAAATCTAAACCGCGAGTCCCGGTCAAAATCCCAAAAGCCAAAATCCCGAATTCTTAAAAGTGTCATAGCTACTCCTATTTTAATTTAATTTTTCATTTCTATTTTACAAAAATAATACTCAACACAAACCTTAAAACTAAATGTTTATCGGATTTAGAACAGAAAACTTTGTTATGTATTTGACTGGAATTTTGGCATACAATTTTGAAATAATAATGCCCTACGGGTAATGGAATCTACGAATTGTATACGTTAAATTTTAGTCTCACAATTTGTTTAAGTATATCTCAACATATCTGAATAATATTCCACATTTTACACCTGATAGCGGAGAATTGTGAGGAATGTAATTAATTCCTTTATTGTGTGTTTTTACTAATCAAAAGCTTTAACAGTGTTCCATAAAAAAATAAAAAGAGAAAAGCATTGCAATATTGATTTTACTGACATTCAGTAATTATTGAATGGTGTTTTAGCTCAAATATTCATTTGTTATCAAAAGTAAATATTCTGTGGTTTTATTTCATTAAGAAATTGATTACAACTGATAAAAATTTTAAATTTGTCCTGAAGGTATCAATTATTTTATTAAATTTGCGTTATTCTGCATTCATGTGAAAAGCTTGGTATATTTTACATGAATTAAATATTTGATGTCATATGTCATAGTTTAATCTAATGAATCCTAACTATTTATTCTATTATTTATATTCTATGAAATAAATTCACACTGTGATCTGAATCCGCGATTAATTTATGAGTTGGCTTCAAATAGCTTCATATAAAAAAAATCAACTTATCTAGGAGTTGCTATGAAACCTTTATATTTTCTTGAAAGCAGCACTGCAACAATAGAGATCGTATTATTGCATATAACCTCAACTACCGCATTAACTGCAATTCCAAATCCAACAAAAATAGCCTAAAAATTTAACTAATTTTTATGAAGATACCCATGACCGATAATTTTCATTCTATTAAAAAATATTATGAATGAGTATTGTACTTCTTGTTCCCGAAGGAGTTTTGCTTAAAAAAATTGGAAATATAAAAAAATAATAAAAATCATTTATCAGTGCGGACATTTGAAAATTCGTCACTTTAGAGCTTAAATATTTACTATATAACAAATAGTTGAATATTTGCAAAAAATTTCTAGATTCCTATAACCTTCTACTTTACGATTACGTAGGGTGGAAACCTCGAATAATGCCACTATCCCATTTGATGCCACCTATTGTATATACATATTTATACCACTTTTGTAGATATTTCGTAATTCGAAAATATCGTAATATTGAAAAATACCTTTTTTTTTCAAAGTAACATCAAGCGGGGTAGTGACATCATTCGGGGTATCCACCCTACAAACATTAGAAAAAAATAACTTTGGATAGTCAGGAAAAATTATTTTATCTATAGATAACGAGTGACCTTATCGTCCTTAAAGTGTTAAACTTACTGTATTGCATTTCTATTTTGCTAATAACAGAATTTCCATACAATTTCATTTAACTTTTCTCATCTAAATACTCCTGAAGAAATAGAGGAAAAAGCGATTTAGCCTTAACAAATCAAATAAAAGTATAAAATTGCTGGAGTGGCACATGAATCCTCATGGGGATGAACTACAAGATGAAGTAAGAAATGAACACAATTGTTCATGAGTGTGAGATGTAAAAATAATGATTTCCTCAAGTGGCAGTACTCTTGGCCTCAAGGGGAGCTCAGGAAAATGGCAAAAAAGAGAGTTCAGGAGCTTAAACACATTTTGTGTTAAGGTAGAAATGTTTAGTATAGGTGTAGTGTAGGTACTCTTATGCATTGGATTCCAGTGGCATTGGACAAGGCCCTCCAGGTTAAATAAACAGTAGAGAGAAAAGGTGGAATTTCAAACTGCAGATGTGAGATGCACCACGAGATATTTCCTCCATGGGTTAACCTCCATAGTTCATGTTTTCCTGCCACATTCCACTGAAGTTTGTCTGTCTTTTATTTGGCACAATTCTCCAGGAGTTTGGCACAATTGCAGGGAGATAAGAATGCCAGAAGAAGCGGGAAACTGCTTAGTACATTTCCTTGTTGGAAAATCTGGATGATAGATTGTCATGATATATCCCTCACTTTTCAGCTACTTATTCTCTGAAGTACTGTCAACTAGGAATTTAATTTCAGGATGAAAATAAGGCAGTCACATTTCTAAAGTTGGTATTTTACGGTAGAGACCGTCATGTGGCTTATTGTCAAGATGGTTATTAACTTTTTAATTTTCTTTTTGGTTATAATATTTTCTTATAATATATATTATTATATCCCTTTTATTGAACAATTCTAAATGTCTGGTTTACGGCTTTCTTCAAATGATCCATTTTCCATTGGCAATCATTTTGGATTTCAAAAAGCTCTTTTAGAATTTTTTCGGATATGTAGGAAAAAGGTAGCCCGACGCTTCGGACGACTCAAGCTTCGGACAATTCAATTTTTTATCTATTTTTCTTATGGATTTCACTCATAACTCTTTTCTGTACTCTTTTCTTTACTAACTATTAAAGGGACAGATAATCCTAACCGGCTTATTTAGGTGAGATTCTTAACGTGAGCTAACTCAGAATGCATGCAAATTCGACTTAGAGCTAAAGTTGGGGGACGCCATTCAGTTATCATGAATTAAATTCGTGAAATTATACAAATTTTGTATTTAAACCAAAATATCAAGGATTTCGATGGACTGACAGAAAAGTGATATATGGGTGAAATGTAGACCAGAATGTTCTCTATAATTTTGCCGTAGAACTTGATCTCATCGATTACTCAGAAGCCGAGATAGGCTAGGTTAATTGTTTCTGAACTTGTTTTTTCGACTAGAGCGCCCCAAGTGTTCATTTGATAAACTTCAACTATATCAAAGAATTGTTGTATTTTGTGAGACTTTCCATTTAAAACGGATCAATGGACCAAATTGCAATTTTCATACGATATATAACCTTTGCCGAAAACCGCAAGTCGATTTCTCTTTTAGTTTAGGAGCTATTAAGCTCCAAAGAGCGGCCGGCCGGGAAACGTAACTTTGCCACCCATATATTCGTGATCAGGAAGTGATGAAATGAGACAAATTTTGGCCAAATTTGAGCTCGATCGGACGACATAAAATTTTGTTAGGATTATAGTAGATGAGATTATTAAGAATCTCATCTAAATATAATATTATAATGAGCCAAATTCAATTCTAACGCATTGAAAAAATGATTTGTGCAAAGCATAATTTGTCCAAAGGTAGCGTTTGATTGATCTAGGGAAACTAGGGCAGTAGTCAAGATGAAATAGTTGTAACACTGCGATTTTTTTTAAATTAGTTGTTATACTTCAGAGGTCAACTCCTATATGATTTTAAAAATACTAGGGATCTTTGTTCACTGGTGAAATGTTCGGCATGAATTCAAGTAATTTCAATGCTTTCAAGCTTCGCACACACTTTAGCTTCAAACACTACATATTTCAATTTCATTCCATTCAATTTATTCATTAGAATACACTAATAAATTATACCAACAGAGTGTAAGACTGTTTAGCTGAATTAACCAAATATGTCAGAATTAGTTGTATTTGGAGACAAGTAATCCTTTCAAAGTTTCATGATCACAGTTATGCAAGAAATCTATCAACCTCACTCCGCGTAAAGCGAGCAAGAGTGAGTAACGATGATTTAGTAATGGAGTCGGTCTTCGTAGATTTTTTATCATTTTATTGACACAGACATATCATTATTGAACGACCTCATATTTACTAAAAAATCATGTTAATATATAATGATGTTACTGCCATCATTTTAATACAGATTTATTTGGAAGCATCTTATTTTTAGGTAAGATTATCAACAATCTCACCTATTTAGTACAAGATGAATGGATCATGGGGCTTTCCAATATAGAATGGAATATAATTTTATTTCCTCTCTTCCTTTTAACTCGCCCCCGTGCGAGTCGGTATATCTTTACTAAAAACTAATGTAAACAAAAATATTAATTGAATTGTACATAAATTCTCAAAAGAAACATAAACTAAAAATATTAAAAAAAAGATTATTATTTCCTCTTCCAAAATATTGTATTATAAATAGTCACACTAAGAAAATATCTACAGTGTATTCATTGCGCAATTATAGTACTAAATTTAATAAAAATAATTTATTGTGGAATATGGCCAGAAAGGATACTTTCACAGTATACAATCCTTCCCTAAATATAATTTTGAGAAAGAAAATCCCTATTTTTTGCCAATATAATCCGAAAATTCGAATGAAACGGAATGTGACAAAATTTTTCATTTGGATCTATGGAAGTAAAGCCAGTAGCTTTAGGAAAGAAACCACTTATGAAATGAAGAAAATCCCCTGGCAATTTCTACCCAACTTTTGGGTCGTTTTAGAGCGGGAAAATGGAAAGGAATCTCACAAAATTTTAATAATAACATAATAATCGTTACCTTACAGCAATATGTTTATTTCACAGTGAATTACTTTCCACTTCCAGTTATTCTCATTTGTACAGAGACACATTTTTCATTCTGGAGCGTCTCATACTGAAAATTTTAGTCTTATGACTTGCGATTAAATCAATTTAAACTTGCTGCTATACATAACAAGGGAAATGAAAAATGAATTAAACTGGCGGAGATAGTTGTAATTACTGTAAAAGCTTTTGCCATTTTTTATCTCACACTTAATTTCACTTTTAGCAGGACAAAATGTAATCGCAATGTTTATTTTTCCCGCATGACATTCTTCCTGGGAAATATGACAGAAATAATAACAAAAACAAAAAAGGAATTTGGCATTAAAAATTCTCATGCAAAATTTTGGGGTTTAAAATGGATGTGGAAATCTCTGATGGTATTGCTAGGAAATGGGATTTTTATGATTTAAATATTTCATATGCGACAATGTGTAGAAAGACATTTATTTTTTTTACTTTGATAAAAAAATCAGCAGAAGATTGTATTAAAAATGTCTGTGTGAAATCTGATATTTTCTTATGAAATCCTACATTTTAAAGTTGTACCAATTTCTAAGTAGTACTTGAGGTATTATTAAATTTCAAGTACTTAAAATGTAACTTGTAAATGTAAAAAAGTCGATTGTGAAAACAGCTCTCTCTTGGAGTTCGAGCAGTTAAAATGTGCGCACTAACCCAGAGCTTTGGTTCTGAATTTAAAATTCTAAAAAAAATATATTTAAATAAATTTGTATTTTTTCTCAATATAAGGTAAACGTGATTAGTTATAAAAATTAGCATTTAAAATGTACATTTTTTGTATTGTTAATATTTCGAAAGCGAAATCGCAGATCTTTAATGCAGTTTAATTGAGAATTCCAAAAAGTTTTCAACAAGATTTATAGTTTAATTACCTCGTGTTAAGTTCGTTATTTCATCACATTATACACTTTTCTACTGATTTTTACTGGCTCTAGTGTATGATGAGTAAAAATTTCAAAACTTTAAAATCAATTATTTCAAAAACAGTGTTAAAGATTTTCACCGAATTTTAGTATGTTGTTACGGCGTAGAGTGAGAAATTTTCATTTAAGAAACAGTTAAATTATTCTGCGTTTTAACATAAGTTATGGTTGTTCAAAGTTTGAGCTAATTTTTTTGTTAATTATAAACATATATAATGCAAAGAAGCTCCGAAAGATTTTATAGTAAAATTATTTATTTAAACTATTAAAATGTCTTAACACTTTTCTGTAAAAATTAGAAATCCAATATACATCAGGTCGTTACAGAAAATAGGTGCATAATATGTTAAAGTATGAACCAGAGGTGCATTAGATTATGGTGTCTCTTCAGTGTGAAATATCATGAAAATCCATACTTTTCATACTTCAATGAATATAAAATTGAAGTTAATATTTAATATATGTGGGCTTCTGTGGGCACATGGCAAAGGCATACATGATGAAAGGTGCACCTCCTAGTACATTTCTCATTCGATGTTCTGCACATTTGGAATTTTCACACCATTTTTTTCCATTACCACTGATTCCCCTCAATTTACCTGTCGAGAGTGAATATTCGTAATTTCTGAATAATTTATGTGATACATTTTGAAAAATAATTCATGATTTATTGACTTAGACTGGCAGCAAAAGTCTCTTTAGTTGCTTCTCAACCGTGGAAGAGTAATGGTTTATAAGAGAAATTTTTTGTGCCATTTAGTTGTGGACATTCTCTATTGTCGTTTGTGGGAAAGCTCGAAAGCTTGAGTGTGGGTGGATAAAAAAGGGGAAGTGAAGAGTGCAAAACAGCAAAAAATGAAAATTGTGATGCCTTGCATCATTGTATCAGCGTCATCATCGGCGCCGCATGAGTAGACATCTGTCGCAATATTTAAGTCAATAAAGTGTCACACACCCACGTAAATGTGCAAGCATATGTGTGGATAAAGAGATACAGGGATATTCAGGATACTTGATGCATTATGCGACAATTGGTAAAATATTCCAAGTAATGATTTGAATCTAAATTTCAGCATGGTATTTATGCCTCTGCCACGCATTTTAGATCAGGAATTACGAAGCCAAAATTCAAATACTTTTATTTTTCAAACATACCACTTCCACATTCAAACTTAATTTGAATTTATAGTGATGCTCATAATATGATAAAAAACGCGAAATAGTAAGAAAGACATAATGTTGTGCGGGTTGTACGCATGAAAAACAAAGGGTCGAACATTTCGCTTTCATATTTTTTTCTAAAAATCCTTTATTACAATTGCGTACTATGATCCTATATTTGAACCTCGTTTTATGCTTAAAGTGCTTGTCATGTCAAGATAAAGAAACCTTATTCAATTTTACAAAAGTTTGTCTTTCTTCAAAGTCAAAATTTTCTACAGAGTGTAATTTTAGTAAAATTAAGATAAGGATGGATTCATTTGAAAGGTCTTTGATCTTGCCTTTGATACCCGGACAACATTTTTTGATTATCCCTTTACTTGCGCATGGGATGATTTTAGGATAGTGTAGGCCATATGTTTGTGAAGGTATGAAAAGCTCCCTCGACAGTGCGGATAAAGTGAGATGAAGCAAACACATCAAATGTCGTGTGACTTTTGTTAATGGCTTTGGGGATGGGATTAGGTGGTGCCCTCAAAAATGTTAAACCACATGAAGAGAGGAAGAGAGAGAGAGAGAGAGTCATTGAAATATTCGCGTTGGGGGTTGGTCTGAAGCCTCCCACAAAATCTGTCAGGATGAAAGGAAAACTGGAGTATTTTGAATTGCGTCGGACAGATTGAATGAAATTATATTGCAAAATGCTCCATATCTCATTGACGTGACTCGAATGTCAGATTTAAGTGGTGATATTTGATTTTAAGCATCCCACTCCAGGATTTACACCAAATCACGATGCCGGGTAGAAAAGACCTTTTTCCACCGATTGCAGCCAGATGATAACGCAAATTGGAGGGGATTTGTATGAAAATGTTGGGTGCAATCAGGATAAGTGGCTTTACCATCATGCGCTTGATCCGTTTGATCGCTAATTTTCCCCCACTCACGTCTGTCGACAATTACCGGAATTCAAATGAAAATTCATCTCTCAATTGACACATAACCAGGGTATTGACTTTATGAAATGTTAAGGTAATTACCGTGGGGTATATTCGTTTTATCATTCAAGGATTTATGTAAATTATGTTTGAAAATTTATATAAGTTATTTTTTTTAACAAGAATTTTCATAGATTAAGATTTGTTTTCGTTGTTATCGTCTTATAGAAATCTCAAACCGAGACTTAGTATAAAGAAAATTATCATTAAGTTACTTATTCGCTCATAAGAAATTATAAGGGTCTAACTAAATTTTTTGTGAATGACATAATTTAGAGAGAATTTTTTGACTGTTTGTTTTCACCTATCTTTTTCCTCCAAATTTAAGTTACTTAGGTTATATTTTTGATCAGTTAAGTAACAAATTTAGTAAGTAAAAAATATAAAATTGGCCAGTAAACAATTTAAAATTATTGTTAGTAAAAAATCAGTTTTGGTAAGAAAGTAGTTCATTTTGATCAGTAAAGTTAAAATGGTGCATATAGTTTCTTCATTTTTCCTTTGCCAATAATATTTCACTATTTACCTGTGATTTTTACTGACCATTTTAGCAAAGTACTGCTCAATCTGCTGGAGCCTTTTGGTCTTTTTTCGAAACTTTCTGTTTATAAAGAAAGTTTTTCATAATGCCTATTTTTTAATTTCCCTAAAAAATCGACATTATGAAGCACTTTCTTTATAGAAAGCAGAAATTTTCGAAAAAAGTCTTTAAGGAAATTGTTTTTTTTTTTTTTAATTTCCCTAAGGGGATCTCAGTGGCGCAATAGGTAAAACCGTTGGGTCTTAGGCGGATGAGATCTCTGACTCGATTCTTAAAGTTATGAGTTCGAGTTCCGCCCGGTGCAAGCAACCGAATGTTAGGAAAAGACATTTTAACTGTGATAAAACGTAACCTAATGCACCGCCTCTGCCCAAAAAATTCCGGGGGACGGAAGAAGCATCCACATCGGGGGGAAGGCGCTCTTGGGCGGTCTACAGTGGAGTTATCCGACTTAGCACATTTTTACAACACGGGATATACGACGTTGCAGCATGATTACATTGTGAAAAAATATATCCCGATACGATTAATAATAATAATTTCCCTAAACGCAACTGGATAACGAAAAATACATCGACGGACGGTTGCATTCTAAAACAGCTTGGAATTATATTGTAGATATCTTTTTGGATAATCATTACGGCGTTATCACACTTGCACATTAAAATTTTAATGTGATTCACATTAATTGTCGCTTGTCAGCGTCCAAATATGTTATTTGTGTCTTTGAGTCACTTAATATTTGGGGTTTTTCTATTTATTGATAAAGAAGTGAACTTGGACTGCAAAAATAAGTTTAAATTTACCTAAGGCATAAATATTTTTCACATTAAAAAATTAAAGAGAAAATCACATTAATTTTTCGCATTAATGCTATAAATCAATTTATATCAAATTTTGCGGGTCAAGTCTACCTTTTTATCAACAAATAGATCAAATTTTGAATATAAAATGATTTAAACACACAAATTACACATTTGGACTCTCACCAGCGACAATTAATGTGAATTATATTAAAATTTTAATGTGCAAGTGTGATAACACAGTTAGCTGTATTGATTTACATGTCAATTAATATTTTGTTGAGAATACTAAGCCATTTTTAAAACAAGTTGTGTTTATTATAGATGTCTACTGTTCTCTATTTCTTGGAACATGTGTATTTTAATAAATCCTTTAAACTCTTTCTCTTTCCTCCGAAATCTCATTAAATGTCGTTCATTATATTGATTTACAACGTTTACAACATAATGAAAAAAATGAATACAATAGAACAAAACCTACATAATGCTTCATTTTATTGAAAAGTCCTTTGTACTGTGATGCTTTAACAGACAGTTTATGAATGTGAAATTGAACACAATATGAATATAACATCAATTTAGCGAATTTTCACATGAGAAAATTCACCACAAATATCTCATGTATTTTGTTTCATGCAAAATTCAATGATTCACCCTCCTCATTAGTGTAATTGACATACTATCATTATTTATTTATCATAATAGTTCAGAGAGAGGAAGAGAGTTGCAAATTCGACACTATCTACTGTACTATATAGATAATATCGGAAACAGGATGTAACATTTTTTGACTGGATTATCTTTCTCCACATATAAAAGGAGAAAAATTTCAATGAATCTTTTCAGCCTGAAAGGGAAAAATGATATTAAGTTTTTGGTGGTTTATTTGTAATGAAATAAAATAATTTGTAGCACATGAATGAAGAAGAAAATTTTGAATAAACTTTTATGCCTTTCCAATTGACTGAGTACCCAAAAAATGAAATTTTTCCCCTAAACCACTCTACCGCTCCTCTTCTTTCACGGAATCCTTTTGATAATAATGATGACGATGATGACTAAACATATTTCAATTGAATATAAAAATTCAAACAGTATTTACGACGCGAAAAGAATGAAATGTTTGGAAAAAGGCAAAAAAAATAACTTGAGAGTTCCATTCTTTTGCAGATGAAGTATTCAGCCAAAAAAAAATTCTAATTTCTTCCTCAATTTACTGAATATTCATTTACTTCACAACATAAAGCAAGCATTTCTCATAATTTTGTTTGCTCAGTAAGGAATATTGCAAGTGAAGTGTTATTGTATTGGAATAAAAGTGATTGGGAAGAAGGAAATGTCGAGAGCTTTTCTTGAACAGAGCCAGGGAAAAATGAAGGCAAAAAAAGTTCTCATCTTTGAACATTTGTGAGAGAATATAACATAAAATTTTCGGCAAATCCCTTTTCTCAATTTACTTTCTCACCATTGTATTTTCCTCGGCATTCGATGCAATATCACCGAGATAGGAAGGGAAAATTGGTTCAAGGTGAGAACCAAGACAAGTTTATACCTACCTACAAATGGTGAAGAAGAATGAAAATGTAGTTTTCACATCAATTTTGCAAGTGGCCCAGTTTTACTTCATATATACAACACACTGGAAAATTTTTATTTAAGATTTACATATAGGAAATCTTCTTGATGTGATATTTCTTAAACATTTACATAGTTATTATAATTCAGTGCATTCTAGAACCTAGGTAAACTAACGTAAAAGAAAGATTTTACTTTTTTTTGAAAATCTTCTTAATGTGGAGCTTAGGGAAAGAAAATATTAGATTAAGAAGTATTTTCCATTAAGATTTTGCTCCTGACAAGCTCACAGGGTGCATTTTGAAAGAAGCTAAAGAGTGTCAAGCTAATTTTATATTCTTGTTCTTTAAGTTTTGACTATTAAACTCTAAGTAAATCTGCATGTTATTACAAAATTACAATTTAACATTTTATCTCTTTTAAATAAGTTTTTTTTAGCTGTTAGAGTTATATGAAGAACAGATTTTCTTTGCTGTTTTCTTGCTTTACTTTTATCTAATACATCCCAGTGAAATATCTTATCTGTCCTACACTACTGGTAAAAATAAAGGGGTCAAATTGGATCGTATTTGATCCTTTAAAAGGATCACTGACTCTTAAATTTTTTATGCACATTTATAACGATAGATTATGTTTTATCGTAAACTTATTACTCATATCCTATTTGTCTTATCTCAGTGAACACCAAAAATGATTTTTTAATTGTTTCTATTTATATAAATTTATAAAGTCATATGTAGTGGTCTAACTCAAGGATTAAAACATGTTCCTAAAAAAAGTTATTGTGCGTGGGGCATAACACAAATGATTTTAATAGTAACAATATTTTCGTTCTCTATGGAAATTTCATTAGAGTTGTGGCCAATTTTTGCATCGTAGGATCCTTCAATCTCTGCTTATATTTCAAGTGATTAAAAATTCTGCCTACCAAAGCATTGGTTTACATTAAACACTAAGGAGAGAAATGGCTCAAAATTATATATTCGCATAGTTTATTCAGGTACAATTGTTACTATGTGTATATGTATACATTACACATCCAAACTATAAAGTCCTCCTTAAATCATGACGAAAAATTTTTTAAATTATACATCAGAATTTTAGAACAAAAATTTATTATATACTGTATAGGAGTTGGTACCAAGTAAAACGGAAAATCAATGCTAAACTCTGCAAGAGTTCCTGTAGATGAATATGGGTTTCTAGAAGTAGACTTTACTTATGCAACTCTAAAAGTTTCTCTCAAGTTTCCACAGCTTAAGACAATTCTCTAAAATTTGTAAATTCTTTTTCTGACACACCCTATGAAATGCAGTGCTCGGTCTGTAATTCTTCTTCGCCAAGGAAAATCCGAGGCAAAGAAGAGGAAGGTAAAATTTTTAAAAGTGCTGAAAATTCGTGAAAAACTTTTTCGGAAGTGCAAAAATTGAAAAACTGTGTCAACACAGAACTAAACCAGACCAATTGCACAAATAAGAAGAATTCACCCAAAGAGCTTGGGAGAAGTATACTCATGAATGAACTTTGCTGTTTCCTGCAGTTTTTCCTTTCTAGACACTTCCTCTTCTCACGGAGTCTTGGGATATGAAAAATCACGCAAATTGCACCCGACCACCTCATTTGTGGCTAATTATTTTTTGTGGTTTCTCATTTCAGGTAATGCAAATTCGCAGGGAAGGAAATTGACTAAATTATGCCTTTCAAATATATTCAAAGAAGAGTTAGCGGACCAGGGGCTTATGGAACAATTCACTTAGACAATACGTAAGTTGATATCTCATTCTAAAATTCCCATTAAAGAAAGATAATTAAATTATAGTAATAAAATTAGTTTTGTCAGGAAATGCCTTTTGGCCAAACTTTTAATGTGTTATGTGTAATTTGTGATAATGATAATGATATATTTAATGTTATTTAACTTAAGTTCATAATTTCTTGCTAATTTAACATGAAATATTAATTATATTGTTAGCAGAACTGCCATCATTTTAATTTTAAATTAAAATTTACAGTATACTTGATGAAATTCTACCATATAATACATTTGTTGACTGTGAACATTTTTTATTTAAACCCAATTAATTTTTTTTTGTAAATTACTCCCAGTTTTTCTTTAAATTTTTTATGAACATGTTATTCGCATTTCGAATCAAATACATTTTTTGAAATACATAGCATCTCTCCACAGGGGTTTATGAAAAATATATATAAATCATAAAGTGAGATTATGGTTTTAGTTGAGCAGATTGATCAGCAATCCTGCTAATTAATTGGGATTCTATCTCTTTTAGAAAGTGACGAAATTGAAATTTATTGATATTACCAACAAATTTTGTCAAATTGAAAGTTTATTGTTCCGACAAACAATGAAATTTTGTTTACTGAAATTCCTGACTATAGTGGAAAATGGCATTGGGAGGTGGATGGGTATATATAGATAATTTTGGAAATTAGTGTGCAAACATTTGTGCGATTTGCAGATTGAGGGATTCTGTTGTGATATCTCCTCCAGTTGTTTATTCACTACATTTAATCACTAGAGCCTAATGCTATCAGATATTCTATAGATGTTATGCTAATATGTGTACTTAATGTTTAAGCAGTAATCTTTTATGAGAATACTTAATTACCACTAATATTTATCATTAGTAATTTAGCTCATTAAAGTCATTAAATAACGTAAAAGTTGGAAAGCAGTGATATTATATATATATAGCTTTAGTTTCTAATGTACACAGTATGTCTAGGATATGATGTAAGTTTCTGATTTTTTATCTATATGTCAATTAGAGTAATGTTGAATAAAAAAAAAGATTCCTTAAAGTCTGTAATTCATACAAGATACACTGCAATTAAAATAAATATTTTCAATAAAATTAAAAGTGGTTACTTAGTAAAAATGAGCAATAAAAATTTGACTTCGTGAAAAGTTATTATCTTATTAATTTACCTAAATTTATCTAAGATTACTAATACCTTTACCTTTCAACTTGATTATACGAATAAACATGTAAAAGTTTTTTTTGAACAACAATGTTTGTCAAGCACTTAAGACTACAGAATTGACACGTTAGTGATTTAACATATACATTCTTTCGAAGATGTCTTCGTTGATATTAGGAATATTTAAGCGAATTGTTCAATTGTTTACGCTTGCAAAGGAAAAACTCTTGAAATTTTTCCAATATCCCAAATATTGAAAGAAAATTTTCATAGTATGTAGATGTCATATAATATTCGGTTAATCTAAGCCTCGTGGTGAATTTTTGCCTTTTTATATCTTCTACAGTTCAGAATGTTAAATAAAAAAAATTCTTAGAAATAATTTAACATTTGAGAATTGCATTTAAGTAAAGAACGAGGTAAGGTCTATAAGAAAAAAAATCCGTTAAAGTATTTAAGTTTCACGTACACAAAATTTGCTAAAAGATTAGAAATTTTGAACAAAAGCTTAAATATTTGAATCTTATAAATCTTTAGTATAAAATAAAAATACATTATGTAAAACTTAAAGAATTTAAAATATATGTATTTACTCTATATATTTTTTCTTTAAAACTAATTAATGCAATGAAAATTTACCACGAAACAAATATTCTGGACATACTGTGCTTAATATAATGTTAAAGATGTTACTAAGTAAACATACATGATTGATATGGTTAGTTCCTTGAATAGCGCACGAGAAGAGAAATATTAATCTTCCAATTCCCACTCTTAAGCCATCTCCTCACTCTTATTGCTCGAAGCGTCAATGGTAGAGATTAATTTAAATAAAATACAGGTTCTCTTCGTTTGGAAAATCAGTCCATGGTAATTTCAATAGAATCACAATCTCTCTGTTCCATGTTTATTTTCCATTCAGCAGCAATTCCAACAATATAATACACCCATTTTAAACTCAATGAGATGATATTAAATAATGTCAATGTCATTAACGTGGCTCAGTTGATATAACTTTTATTTCTTGAAGACACGTTTCTTCACCCTTCACACCAATATAGATCAAATCATAGTTGAAGTTTAATAACACATTCTGTTTGAAGCTTGAGAGCATAGAGTATTATAGTTTTTTTTTCATTGTTGCTGAATCGGGAATGCCTATTCAAGGAATTATATAATTTAATATCATTTCCGACATTGAATTCGCAAGTGATTTTCACTCTCTTTAAGAACAACAGAAGAACCTCGATTTGACGCTGTTAGAAAGTCAAGTTCAAACTTATATCAATTAAAGTAAAACATTTCGATGAATGCTGATTATATGTTTTAAAATAGAGATAATTTTATAATAAATACGCTATTTCAAAAACAATATAAGCAAATACAATTTTTTTCTTCTAATTTTCCTCTATTGTAGAAACTTGAAATTAAATAAATTTAACAGGGCAACATTGTAAAAGTTATAGAAACAAGCCCTACTCGAGAATCGAATGTTGGGATGATCCCAAATGTCTCTTGACTTTAAAAAAAAATATGAGACAACTTCCACAAAAAAAATGAAATGTTTGAAAATGAAGAAAATTATAATTTTCATACTATCTCAGAAACGACCGAAAATTGATCTTGAACTATCAAAACTTAACTTTGTTGCACGTAAAGCTCTTGAAGCAGGTTAATCGATGTTCTTCTGTATCATAATATCTTAAATATTATGTGGCAAAATATATCCCATAAATTCTTGGTGGTAATTCTTTGAATATTACAATGGACAAATATGTATGAAGAAGGCTTACGTGATGGTGTGCTTTGTAGTGCTTTAATGATTTCCTTCTAAATCCAATAGCAGTACAATTAGCCTCAATTTCTCCTTCAATTTAGATCTGGATAACGTGAAGAAATGATCCCTCACTTTGCAATGCCCTTTTTGTGCTGCTAAATATAATGCAACATAGAATATTCTTTCTACATCATGTTATTTTTTTCGGAGACAGAGAGTATTTGTTATTATTTAGTTTGAAAACTTGACACAATTTTAATTTGTTGCAGCGTTTAAATTGACTTTTTTGCTGGACTAGTTAGTATTAATTTGGCCATTCTGGAAATTATCTGTTTTGTTCATTGTTTCAAACCAAAATGGCATATCATCATGAAACCTCGACAATTGTCCACCCCTCTGCTATAATAAAAATTATTACATGTATATTTGCATACAAAGTGAAAATTACTTGTTCTGATTAGACTATTATAATTATTGTTGCAAATTTTGTTTTCGTAATACTTACATTATCCCTGAAAATTTCCCCTACGGATGTGTGGAATTTGTTTAGTCCTCTCTTGACTACAAATTATATTATTAGTCCAATTTATCTGACAGTACATATAGTATTCAAATTATATAATTGAACAATTTAGGAACACTTTTCCTCTATTGCATTTATGAGAAATGTTTCAAGGGAATAACTCCCAAAAAATTGAAATTGCCCAGTTCAGCGAGTGTGTTTCTTATGCACTAATGGCAATTTTTGACTAATAGATCATTCCTGAGATAAAGGTTTGCATCAATCTGTTTATAAATTACGCAAAAAGTATGTCTCGGTTAAAATGAAAAATCTATAAGATTTTTTATAAAATTTTGAAAAGCTATGAAGTTATGGAAATATATACCCTAATAACAAAAAAATAAATTACAAAATTAATGAAAATTTAATTTAATTGGCATTAAACATAAGAATTTTAGATTAAAAACAAATATATTTGATGAAAAATAAAAATCGAGAAAGGAATTGATTATTTGAGGAATCGGAGGAATCACTAATTGGGATATCAGAAAATTTTAAATTATTTTCTTGTAAACGTTATACTTTGCATCCATATTCAAAGCAAAAAAGGTGATTCTTCTAAACTTAGATTTTTTTTAAATATTGTAATATTATGTCCAAATTAGGGTGTATTTTAGGATCTTATTCCGTTGGAGGTAGGTAAAATTAATCGGGGCAAAGCTAAGTAGGAGCTTTTTTAATGGAATGGGGGGGGGGGTTAATAATGGACTTAAAAGGCTATATATTCGAATAAATATATTTAAAAAAATATTTATTACGGTTTTATAGATTTTATTGTAAAATAAGTATTAAAAAGCTTGAGAAGATAGAGAAAATGGGGTACTTATCTTTTGTAAGAAATCTGTCTCAGCGAAAAATTTATTCCTAAAATTATGACTAATTAAAAAGAAAAATATATATATATATACGTTGTTTTGTTTATTTTTAAGCTTTTCAGAGAGGACTGTATGCGCTAAAAGTTTCATAAAAATAAGCCAGAATTAAGCTCAATTGATGATTTTTATTTCTAAAAGGAGGGATGGCAGTTTCGAAAACGAGTATACTAAATAAACTGAGTACAAGTCAAAATTCAATTTCTCTCACTTTAGTAGAGTTCTTATCGCAAAGAAGAAGATAAAATTTATACAAGAAAGCTCAATGTAAATACTTTAAATTCTGTAGAATATCCTTTTGAATTGTTAATATTTCTTTGATTTCTTTAACTTAATATTCCTCTATGTGCAAGTAAATTAATTTATTGAAAACCAATTTTAATTATTGGATGCGACGCAGCACCAAATTGAATTAAACTTCTCCATAAAGACATAAAGAAGAGCCCGGAAAAGGTAGAGATATTAATCAAATGCCTTTTGGATGACAAAAGTAGCTATTTCTAATCCTTTTTGCCAATCTTTTTTTTTCGTTAATTCTTCTCAACAACAAATACATATCTCTCCATCCTTTGCTGCTATTTCCAAAAATAAAATTCTCACAGTGAATAATTCTTATACTTTAACCTCTCCTCTAGACATAAGGTAAGGTACTCTCTAGTCGGCCGTTTAACAAGTCGGCCACTATGTGTTCTTCAAGTCGGCCGGTGGAATTATTTATTCATATTATATAATTTTGCAATAATATTCCAGGAGTTTTATAACATCATAAGGTCAATAATTGTATAAATAACACAAATGACCGAGAATACAAATGAAATTAGACACAAAACATTAAAAAAATTATTAAAAGTCAGAGGATTCAAATTTACCTTAAGCAATATTGGTCATTTTTCAGCATATTTTGATGTTCTTTATAATATTCACGACATTTTTTCACTAAGAGTTATTCGATTTATTACCTGTACAGATTACTTTAGCAGTCAAATTTTGAGTCAAACCGCAAGTTGAGAACTTTAACTAACTCACTGTGCAATAAATTTATTTTCATTATTGATAAAAATATTAATTTTCTGTCTTAAATGTGAAGGTGTGAAATTTTAAAGCCATGTTCCTCAATTCGGCCGGCTAAATAAAAGAATAAAAAGAATTTTTCCCTTACAATTTTTTGTTTTCTTAAAATTACTATTCTTCAAAGGTTTTCTTTCTTTCTTTCTCAATATCCTTTTCTAGTCCGTAAAAACGTTACGGGCTTTTAAAATTTGAAAAATGGGTGGCCGACTAGAGGAACCCCAGGTGGCCGAGTAGAGAAACGCTTATATTGAAGTGGCCGAATTGAGGAACACTCTACATTTTTAAAACATTTTAATTTTTTAATAATCTAAAATTATTTTATCTCCAAATAAAGTGTACAATCAGATGGACAAAGATCTATACTACAACTTAGGGTGAAAATTTGATCAAAACAGGCAAATTAAATGTCCTTTTACATAAGTTTTTCATAAAACCCATCCTTAAGTGGCCGACATACAGCCCCTTACCTTATATAACAATCTAGTAGAGGATATTATTCAATTCAGAAGCACTTGAGTAAATTTGTACGTATGCTCAAGTGGTGCCTATTTTATTCCTCATAGATAACATGAGATTAGATTGTGCTCGAGATCTTTCACGCCTCTTCTATCACGTTGAATGTTCTTTTATTGATCTTTCTTCTTTCCGTTCAAGTGCCTCCTCTTTTAGTTTATTTGTACAAGTTATTTGGGAAAAAAATCAGGATAATGCTTAGTGATAATATTTATGAAGAAATATATGGAAGATAAATGCATGAAAATATTTCCCGTAAGTTATCTATGTCTTTTGTTCTGACAAAATTTTCTCAGTAAAGATGGTTAGCATTTTTCTTTCACATTGCTTTGCAAAATTTCTTTAGACACTGGGAAGGACTTCCTTTAACAAAACATTACTCAATTAAGGGTGAGTTAAAATTTTACATCATTGAACTAAATAGATTTAAAATGAAACTTTTTTGTAAAGGTAATGAAAAAAGTTGATTGATAAGATGTAAGATGCTGCTCATTAGATCTCATTTAGGTTATCAGGAGAACATAAGGGTATATCAATCTACTATAGCTTGAATCATTTTTCAAGGATGTTACATTGAACTTTCTGAATTAGCACCACCGTAAAAAAAATTAATGCAAAGTCTCTTTCAAAAGTTAAGGTCAATTAACATTTTAATTTTCATATAAGGCTATGTTTGTAAATTTTTAATCCCTAGAAAAGAGACCATATCTGGTATAACGGCTTCTTTAATTTGTTCCACTGTAAATAACTTGCTATGCCAATAGAAGAATGAAACTAAAAATAATTACAACAGTATTTGTAAATTTTTGTTTTAAAGAACTCCTAAAAAAGGTTATGAAGGTGATAATAAGCTATTGATTTGAAATTTTAAAAATATATTTTTGTTTTATTTTTATCTTTTATAAATCTAAAAAGAAGACTATTCACCAAAAATTTTAATAGGATTTTTTAAATTTTCACAAGTTCTCACAAGGTGTGTTCTCATCTGGAAGGAAAGTAAATTAGTTTAGATTTGCTTAATCGCAGTGCTTAATCAATATCAAAAGCAGTTAATGATTAGTGCAGTGGAAAGTATAATAATTTTGATAATCACCAATTAACTTCACTACATATGATTATTAAATTAATTACAAGTTCGAATACACTTTTGGGATGTTAAATTCAATGTTTACACATTATTACTACTCTACGATATAGCACTTTTTATGTTCTTTATTTTTTTTGTTTATTATAAATGATTATAAAAACATTGATTTTTGAAAATATTTCGAACATGATGCTTTTTTGAATAGGAAAATATAGTTCCAGGGTAAAACTTAAAAGCGAATTTCTATTACGAAAAAAATATATTTTGATTATTCGATTAAGATTAAATGAGTACGGCTAACAATGTGTTAAGTTTTTATGTCGATGACCTCTGTTCAGTTTTTTTTTTGTATACGATGGCAAATGTGTCGAATGTTATAAAGATATGAATTTACTTATTTATTTTTTTAAACGTCTTGAATTTTATAGAAGATCACTTTATGTATTAGGAATTGGTTAAAATAGGTATCATGACCTAAGACTTTGATAAGTTGGATTAGGGAAGAGGGGAAGCCAAAAAATAGTAAAATTAAATAAATTGTTGAACAAAATCAACTCTAAAGTAATGAAATTTTACTTTAATAAATATTCTAGTAATTTGTTTTTATATCTCAGAATATTAAGCAAAGGTCATGGTAAAATTTGAATTCAGTCCATGACTCATTAAGGAAATCTTATGTTTACAAAACACCTAAAGTGAATCTTTTCGATGTTCTGCTTTTCCTTCAGCATTTCTGTTTTACTTACTTGACTAAAAAGGACAAAGTATAGATAGAATACTTGTACAGAATATTTCTCGAGAAGAAAATCAAATAGAAAAATACATTTTATGAATTAATGAGTAGAAAAGTAAACGAGAGAAGAGTATATGTATAAATGTGAAGAAGCAAGTTTACTTTCATTTTCATTTTAATACCAATTTTCCACCACCTTTGTTTCACTTTTAAATTACCTAGACATATTGTGCAGATGAAACAACATAAGAAGGATATTTTTGACGTAATAGAAGCACTTTTGGGAGATTTCTTCTTTAATAGCTCTTATTCTATTAAATTCTGAACAGTACATGATGCTTTCTAATGCAAAAACAAATATTAAGATTTTGACAATATTTTATTTGGCTTTTCTCCAACACTATTACGGATTTAGTTTTTAATGAAATATATTTAAATATTTAAATATAGTCTCTAAACAAATTGCGAGTTTTATACAAGCACTTTTCCCTAAATTGCAACTAAAACTTTTAGCAATTTTGAAACTTTTAAACAGCTTTTGCCGTTATTAAAGCATTCTACGAGTATTACATTGCAACGGTAAAAAGAATTGTTACAGAATATCGTTTTTATGAGAGTCATTAATACTTAATATTTACTAAACATTTTATACGTGTTGCAAACTATATAAATGCTAATAAAATATTGATAAGACAAAATTGCACATCAAACACATAAGTAATTCATTGATTTAAAATGACAAGTCATGTTGCAATTTTAAACACTGACCTATTTTATTAGTTTTCATTTCATGCTTTAATTGTGTTTCGTTGCTGGAATTTATAATTTGTAATTTAGCGTAAATTTTAATGTTAAACTAGAATTTGTTTGTTATTGAGAGATTATTTATTTGTGCCAAGTCGTATATTAAATCTTGTAATAACTCTAATTAATTTCTCTTACTGACACTTAACGACAGCTTCATTGTAAATACACTACAACATGAGTATGTATTCAAATAGTTTAATAAAATCTTGAAATGTTATTGGAGATGCTCAGCCAATGACAAACTATTTGGGAAAAAACTTGGATTTATAAAATAACTTGACATTGAAAGTTAAAAACCTAATTAATTGGTATATTAGCTTTCTTATTTTTTTTTCATACTTTGTAAAAATTTATTAGCATTGATTATCTTTTTTGTAATGTTTTATTTAATATCTATGTTTACCAAGAAACGTTATTTAAATTAACTTGACATAATAGCATCGAACAGACTGGGCCATTGCTCTTTTAATCGATTTTCAAAGAAGCAATGGAGAAGTGATATGACACCTTCATTTTTTTCGATTAGATAACTCACTGAGAACAGCGCCATCCAGTGTACGTAAAATGTCCAAGGCGGGAAATATTTTCAGTTGTTCAAAACAATGTAATTCACATTATTCACATGTATTTTATACTAAACTTTAATTTCACTAAGCCTAGACTCATTTTAAATGTATTTCAAAGGTTTTCACAAAAGTTTTATGAGTAAAATTTCCTTTGTTTTGATTTTTCCTGGGATCAGCTGATTTCGATGGTAGTCGATGAAATTTCGAACAATGAATTCAAATAGAGAATGTTAACGGACTATGTGATATGGAATTGTCAAGAATAAGCAATTGACCGGGCAATTGCTATTTGCTTTTTGTTCAAGGTATTTAAATTCGGCCAATTTTACTAAAATATCATTTTCTTTTTACAGAATATTGTCTCAGAGAACGGAAAAAGATCAAATTGATGCAAAAATTGGTTTGATTCCGCAATTTTTTGAATATTTTTTCCACGTGTAAAAAAGCAATGAAGGAGTAAAAAAGCAATGACCATGTAAAAAAGCCCAGTCTGTTCGATGTGAATAGGTCAATTTACCAGTTCTTTAATTTTTTATCTGCCAGAAAAACTTCAAAATGGGCTTTAGAAATCAATTAATTTCACTTATAGTAGAAAATTTTTCTAAAATACTTGAAACTTTTATGATTATTGAATCCATTATTCAAAAGCTCTATATGGTTGACGCCTTACGCTATTAAGACACATAGTCGTAATTGATATTCTACTCTCGACCAACAAACGGACGGTATCTCATAAAATGTCTCAGAGTCTGGTTGAAAGGGTAATTAGTTTACGGGTTAAATGAACTATGCCAAAGCTCCAGTGAAGGGAAGTTCCTGAGCTGTGAAAAAGCTCTTTCACCTACATATGTCATCTTTATCGTCCCGTTAGGGCTTGTGCATTCACTCTATGTTTACTCTTCAGCAGCACTCTTTGCCAACAAGTTGTAAGGTAGAAACTCTTAAAAGTGTGCGTGTGAAGTCTTTTTTGGATGCCAAAGTCATTTTGAGGATGTTATATTAGGAATCTATGGTGTTTGTCTTTAGGTTAGAGCTCAAAGGCTTCCATCTCCTTCTGTCATCCATAAAAGACTGTTCAGTGTGACTATAATGAAGTTCTTCCAACTACACATGATATTGCGAGACTGAGCGTCAAATTTCACTTTTATAGCCACCATTGGGATGGGCCATAAAATGGTAAATAGTGGAAGTATGGCGTAAGTTTTGGTGTTCATTGTCGCAGAAAAGGAACTAAATTGCGAGTGAATCTGTTCCCACTCAAGTAGAGGACAATAGGATAATTTACTATGTCATTACTACTTGATGCTACACTTATTTACTATCACAGGGGTTTGTCCGTTAACTTTTGTGATTTTTACTGATGTTCCAGTTAAGTGAAATTTAATATTGTTCAAAATGAGCTAGATATCAATGTAGATATGTAGATATCAATGGGAAGTCCATTTATTTATGTTTGAAAGATAAATTTATGAGGAGAATGAACGAAAACTTTATAAGGCTTGGAAAATGTTTTAAATTATTTTGAATCTTATCCAAACTTTTATATAAAACTATAAATTTCGATTTTCGACGAAGAAGTAGCATTTCAAGTTATCCTTCACTTTCATTGTTAATCATAAAATTTTGAGAAATACAACTATTTATTTAAGTATTTTTTTTTAGCACCATACAGCTTGAGTGATTAAGATCAAGAGGATTTTTATTTAGCGAGTGTGATTGATTTTTGGTTAATAAAACATTAAATTTACGAAATTTTTGTTACATTTTATCGAGAGTGCTCACTTACCCTTAAAGAGAAAACATTAGAAAATCTTGATCTTCTACCGATCCTATTCTGGAATTGTATATAAATTGAATAATTTCATTAAAATTTTGATATTTCCTGGAAAATATTTTATAAAAAAGGGCTCAAGATGTCAATACTTTTAATTTCCCGTATATTTCTTAGTCAAATTCCTTAAAACCTGAGACATTTTATAGCGTTTTTGAATGGTAGCCATGTGGTAAAAAATTATTAGAAGCTATATAATAGGTACGTCATAAATCCGTCGTTTTAACGATTTTACGTTAAAAAATTGACTAAAATTTTACAAGATTATAAACAATCAAAATGAATGTAAGTTTATTGTGAATGAAGTATCGTCACTGTGATCATTAATTAGATGGAATGATGACCTTAGAAAGTCTGGTATTATATTTTATCTTGATGATTCCAGTAAGTAGTAATACTTACACAAGACTAATTCAGTCATACAGATACAACTAAGTTGTTGACACGCCAAACTTATTGAACTTTACGCCACGGGGGAGGGGACTATGAGGACTAGTTTTTGCTACTCAGGATAGTTGAAGCATCGGTCTATTTTATCATAAAATGTAATGAATTTTTAAATCTAGTTGGTTCTTAGAATTCATTGTAGGTTATAAAACTTAATCATTTTATTTTTCTTTTTGTAAAAGTATAAATGTTTATGTATTTTCTTATTTCAAAATAAAAAATTTTGTTCACACAGTAAAAAATTATGTATGGAAAAAGATTGTGTAATATTACAAGCATTGCGGTTAGAAGTCGTGAAATTACTATATATTTGTAGAGAATACTATTATAATTATTTACATATTTATAATGCCCAACGCACAATAAATTTTGTTTGTAAACATGTTTTCAAAATTTCATATGAGAGAGAGAGCGAGATGACTAGATCTCGCTTTCATTCACTCTCACTCAAATGTCAAAAACATGTTTACAAAACAAAAGTTATTTTACGTTGGACATAAGTACTGTGATTGTAAATTTGCAAACAAATTACTTGTTAGTTTTTAAATGTACAAACTACACAATCTTTTCTATACACATTTTCTTACTGTACAATTTGGCTGATTTCCAAGATCTGTGACTCGAAGAATTTGTAGTTTTTTTTTCTTCTGGATCAGTATGAATGGAAAACATTTGCTTGAAGTGCGGTGTAGTACTTTCTGAGCTCTCAATTGGAGCTTGTACATGAAGAGCTTTTAGTCCAGTAAATCTCTTGAGCAAAAGCTCTCTTTCTGTCTCTTCCTATTGCATTTAGTCATAGATTTAATCAGGCATGACGGAAGATGATATTCATTATGAATTTAATTGACAATTAAATTCGCTCAGTCACTGCAAGTGGATGGGTTGCCGAGAGAGAAAAGATCATGAGAAAAAGTAAAGTTATATTGTACGTACAATGTTGAAAGGGGAAAAAGGCATTTTTTGCTCTATAGCGAGAGAAATTTTGTGGAAAGAGAATTGTGGAAAGACGTTGGGAAAATCATATGCGCGACCAGAGAGAGAGAGAGAGAAATTGTGAAAGAGAGAGGTTTTTAGATGAAATACTTTGGTACATTCCCGGCCATACAAATAATCATACAACAGTTGTGAGACTCCAAAAGCACCGTGTGGAGCAGCTTTGGGCTGCCAATGCTATATAGTTATTTGGGTGGGGTGGCCTGGTGCTGTGTGTCGTCAGTTTAGTTTGCAAAATATAGCGTACAAGTGTATCTCGTGTTTGAGCATCACTCCCGGTTTGTGCCCGTTTGATATTATTTTGTGTGACAAGGCCTCCGCACTTTTGCAAAATTCTGTTTGTCACTTCAGTTCACTTTCATGTGTTGTCCAGTGAATGTTCAACTTGTTTTCCATAAATAATTGCTTTCAAAATTTTCACGTTAGCCAAAAGAATATCATATAGTACTTTTGACGGCTTTATAATATATACAACAGCAAAAAAGTTCCACGCGTTCTTAACACCAAAGTTCAGCCCTGAAGTTCAGTGTTTGTCCCTTGCTCTTTAACTCTATCTCACTTTCATCCTTCCTCCCTCTACTAAAGTGTTGTCTGTTATATCTGTGTAACAAAAAGTGATAAAGTGGGTTAAAGTTTTGTGGAAAATATTCCCTCTAAATGGATTAATTTTATTTTCGGTTCCATAAACAATTGTTCAAACAGAAAAGCAATAAACGTGATGATTTGTGAAAAAAATAGTATAAACTATTAGTGTTTATCCATTTCTAAGAAATGTGCTAGAGAGACCTTCAAAATACCCCCTTGATAGAATCAAAGTTTAAATGTTAGTTTTTGTTGCAATTTCTCAATAATACAATTATTAATCTATATTGTGCAAGAAATCACAAATATAAATTCTCAATACAATTTAAGATAAAGTTGACCAATGTACAGAACTTTTCACATATACAAGACTCCTCTGCAATTCTAAAAGAAAAACAAAATCGTGAGAAAATTTTTGTCGTGGACTAGAAACACGTAAGTTTTTCATCCATAAACTCCTTCTACCTTTTCCGTGTTGAATAAAATTTAATTAACAGAATTTTCATGCTTGGTCACTGTCCTTCCACAATTAGAATTTTTATTTATTTTTCTTTTATTCTAATTACATGTCACACAAATTTTTTTGTCTATTAAGATTTTTTTTGCAAGTCCTTTTAGAATCTTATGAAGAAAAAATTAATTAAATTTCCACCACAAATTTTTCGTTTGTGGATCTCTATTTGCCAACTTGAAAAATGAAAACTTTGCGAAGTAGTTCTCTCACTGAACTTGCAGACGAGAATGAACGTCCTACAATACTTGCTTAAGTGAAGTGACTGTGAATTTCAACTATATTCTATGGTTCTTTGCAGTTTCTTTATTTAAGTTCATTTATACAAGAAAATGCTATAGACTTAAGAAGTTTTCTTCAAAAATTGACTTTACAGAGTGATTTAACTTAGTGATAACTCAGGTACAGTGACCAAAATTAGTGATATCCATCAGATCATAATTTAAATAGTTCCCCAAGTATAAAATCTCAAGTATAGTAGGTATTGAAAAGGAAATTGTGAGTCACAAAGAACTCCATATTTAATGCAGGAAAGGTATATACTAGAAGTTAGAAGGACCAATTAATAAGGCGTCTAAAAATTTAAAAATACTGTAAAATTATTGAGGATTTTCGAGCATTTTAGAATCCCAATTGCGTTGAAGATTTTTCTTTAATTTGAAAATTTTTGTGATTTATGGAGTTCTGAAAAATTCTCTGTTATATATTTTATTACTCAAATTCACGTATTTATTTACTTACTTGTGGTAGGCTCAGTTCTCCAATTTGCCTCTATAAGACTTGATTTTATTTAGGTGAGCCCCATAAGGGCTTACATAAATGATTGAAAAAGTTATGGAAGAAGAAAAATAGTCCTAATAACAGCTATAGATTTTGAATGAATGCATTGGAATATAGTGGAAATATATTTAATTTACCAAAATTAATGCAAATAAAATCCATTGGTTAAATACTGATATTTGGAATTCTATTCCTACCAATATAATAATTTTAAATTTCGAAAAAAAAGTCCTGACAGTTTCATTGGAATTATGTGACATGAGACTTTTAAATTTAAATTTAATAATTTTATTTTTTTTTTTGCACAAAAACTTATTGTTGGCACAGCTTAGCGTCCAATACAGACTTGTGAACTAGAAAAAACTGCTTAATTCCAATAAATAAGACATCGCTCTGCCCAAATTTATTCCGCTGTGAATTTATGATACAACCCTACTTGAACTCAATCTAATATTAATTTGCAGAATTGTTTCAATTGAATCATGACACGCTTGTTTGTTCGAACTTTGATTTTTCCATCAATCTTTTTCATCAGTCCACGGCACTACCAAAAAGAAAAGTTCTCTTTAGAATAAATCCCAAAATTGTGCTGGAATCTATACATTATTTCATAAAAGTAGTTTTAAAAAAGGAGACAAAGCGTCCCAGACGCTTTGCGAAGTGCTTGAACTCGTGACTTGATGGTATGCCTCAAAAGTACTTTCGCATCATTTAGTTATATTATTTAAGTTCGTTACGAGGTTCGTTATTGGTTTAATTCTACTATTGGGTTTTTCTACTAAACAATTTCTTTTTAAATTTAAGTTTAAGTTCACAACCGCTTTGAACAAATTTGAAAACCACTTAAAACATCGTCCAGAGGGAGCTAATTCTTAGATTTGTGGCTGCCTCGTATTCCTCGTGTTCCACATGAGCTATTCATATGAACTTACATGAATAAATCGTGTTGAGTTGCATAATTGAATTCATAATCGGTTCAGAACCGATTCAGACTTGTCAAAACTCCCAAGAACTTTCCAACAATCCCGAATATGTTATGGTAAAACCGTTATTAGGAATAATTCAATGACATTTTCATAAATGGAAGAAATGTCCGTCTGGGAAACCTTAAACATATCCAAAAATGAAAAAAAATCGTCCGACAATCCGAGAGCTTCAGAGGGGAAAGAGAGGGATGGGGGAAAATGAGGAACATGTTAATGGTCCTAAGGTCGACCTATTAGGGGGGGTCCCCTGAAGGTCCCAAGTCTCTATCTCTAAACGTTTGGGCTCTAGGCGTGGTAATGACACACAAACGAACAATCAGCTTGGCGTCAAAAAACTCGATATTCCAGATTTCCAAAATTCTACCAAAATATGAGTCCATATATATATATATATATATATATATATATATATATATATATATATATCAAGAGATTATATATACTGCTTTATCTGTAGCGTTCGTTTGTTTTTTAGACTTTAGTATGATACTCTGATGAGGGGAAAGTACCCTCCCTTCGAACGTTCATGTCAACAAATAATGTAATTTTTTTTTGTTATTTTTCCTAAGAGACTTACACAATTCTATTAAATATTAGTCTCGTTATAAAGCATTTCATAATTAATGGTGACAATGATGTAGGCACTTTTGTAGTAAACTTACTTTCAATGTGATTATTGTTAAACTATTAAATTTTCACCACTCTGTTAACGTAGCCCTAAAAATATTATAATGACGTCTTCGTGACTAAATGAAAATAATAATAATTTATTGATTGATTCTCAGGCTAATTATTTTATAATAAAAAGTACTATGTACATGACTATTGCTTTTATTCATGTAGTACCACCTGGCATTTTAATGTGCTATAACTCTCACTCAAAGAATCACTTTAAGTTCTTATAGTAAATGATTTTAAATATGATTCTAATTTTTTTCCAAATTTTATATTTTTGGAAGTAAACAAAGACATTAATATGAGTAACAATAAAAACTCTCTTTGCTAAAAACACCATAAACTTTTCGTAGTTTCTGCCAATTAGGTGGATAAGTAAGAAATTATGCTAATTATCTACTCAGGAAGGAAAGTGAGTTCCGAGTGGATTTTAAAGAATGTTCTTATGGTTCACGCTCCTCCACCGAAAAAATAACAACGAACTAATTCAATTGGCTGACCTTAGCACAGGCCCTTCTTGCCAAGGCACTTCCGTAGTTTTTCTAATGTGGGGGAAATGGTGTTCATAATAAGAGGATGGTATATAAGAAAGAAAATGGGAAAGATTGAGGCATTTTTATGGGTTCTCTACACTTAAATTTACGACATGAAAGTGAATTTGTGGTTTTCCCGCCACTTTGCTCCTTATATCATTCAATATAACAAGCTCCGTCGAAGGCTTGTGTGGAAGGGAAAATTAATTGAAATGTTTCTAAAGGACCTACGGTGTAATCTCCAAATTACGAAATATGTTCGCGGCCGATTTTCCAACCACAGGCTATATATTATCTTACCCGAAAAACTCCATGAGAATTGCTCTAAATATATAATACCTTCTGGAGTCTTTTCATTATCCCAACGACGGAGCTTTGGCATTGTCATTATTTTCGAGGTGAGATTTTCCAGAGGCAGACAATACAGTATGAAATAAAAAGAACAGTGGACTAGGAATTTTGGCAAAAAGACATAGAAGAATATTCCAGTGTTAAAATTTAGTTGAAATGACATTAAAGGTTTTACCTTGTGGTTTTTGTTAAAGAGAACGAGGAGGATTACTCTCCATTTCATTGAGTGTAAAATGAAGCTTTTTGTGTTCTTTTAATTAAAAACGATACTTCTACATGGCACATGGAAAAATTTATGTGTTTTTAATGAGATAAATATGATCAAAATTTAACATTTTCCGATTAAATTGTTTTTTTTTTCTAAAAAAAAAATCATCAATACCAAGAGTTTAATTCAATGTAAATTTCTACTGGATAAATGTGAATAAAAAGAAAAGAAAACATCTGAAATTTTGCAGATAAAAATTCATATTTCATTTGAAATGGATAAATTATTTAATGTTAAATCATAATTTTTGACCGGTATATTTCAGTGTCACAGTACAACGTAAACCTCATACAATTTCATTTTATTATTGCGGTTTTTCACTGACCCATTTCTGGCACGCATCAACATATGAAAATTTTCCGGTGAAAAAGGAAAATTATCCCTAGGAAAATAATGTTCCAAAATGTACGTTAATTGCAACATTCTCGCATATACATATGTCTCAACTTTGGTGTAGTTTGCTCTCCAGCTGAGATAGAGCATTTTAAAATGGGACATAAATATAAATAATTCTACCAATGGAAATTGTTCATTTGAATTTTAAAAAGAAAATTATTTACTTATAGGGGAGACTGGGGCACATGTAACCATTTTCGATAGATGCGAATTTGAGGTGATTTTCCAAGGACACCGTGATTTTTTGGAAAATATTTCTTAGCTCATGTTTTTCCCTTGGGTATAGGCAATTCGTCGAGGGTAATGCGGATGCTGGAAAACAATTGAGTTTTCCATAAAAATAAAATTTGTGTCCCTGTGCATTTTTCTCTTTTCACAAAATACCTGGGGTAGAAGTAACCACTTTCTGGGGAGGAAGTAAACACCTTTTTTCCCACCCTTGAAATTAACTTTGCACCACTTTCGATTATTTTAATTACTTAAGAGATATATAAAGACTGTATATTTTTCAAAAAATCACGACACTTTTTACAAAGGATAATTAAAATAGCAAAAAAACTAAAAGCATGCATATCAAAGACATTTTTCAATAGATTTTCCCCATATTTTGACATCATGTGACTTTTTATTGAACACAGCGCCACCAATTTTTTTCGTAATCTATGAATTATAGATATTTCGCATGAAGGTCAATTTCCCGCTCTTTTACCTACTCATTTTGTGAAATTGAAATTGCCTGGTTACATCTACCCCAAATGCTGTTTTCTGATCAATTATTAATTCTTTTAAAGTAATGAGTATCTCAATTTCTCTAGTAAATGCATTAATATAATCCTAAAAGATGTAAGAAAGAACTGATATTGCTACATTTCGATTATTTTACACAATTTTTAATTTCCAGGTGGAAATCCAAATGATCAAAATAATCGAAATATCAACATTTTCAGGAAAATGATTTTTATTTTTAAAGTATATTAGGATTTTATTGACCAATTTATCTGTGGACATACATCCCCATGGTATCTATGAATGCTTATGGGTTTTATCCTCTGGAGTCTTAAAATTAATGAAAAAAATCACAGTGTTTACAACTACCCCAGATTACTACTGCCCCAGTTCCCCCTACTACACAAATTCTCACGGTGAGAAATATTAAACATATTTAACCAAACAAACACCTCGGAATACAAACCATAAATTTCATCATCATTTGTTGATGATGTCATATTTATGCTCTGTGCTATACATTTTGCAAAAATGGATTAACCCTTCGAATTAAACAACGCCACAGAAGTAATATAAAATTCATGATATGTTTTTAATCACTCTTTTTTGCTGTTTCAAACAGAACAAATGTAAAAAGCACTGCATATGGATACTATTTTAATTTTTAAACAGAGCACATTGATTAATAAATGCTTGTCATACATCATTAAAAATATTCAACATAATTTTTTAGACGTAAAATAAAAGATTGATTGCTTGCAATATATGCTTATATTTTACTCACGTACTAATGTTAAACAAAATTTCTGTCAATATTGGTAAAATTGTTAATCAATCACACTGACCTATATTACAATCAAAATACCGTGAAATATTTTCAAGTTTGATTAAAAAAAAAAGTATGACGGTGACGTTGGGTGTATGTTCAAAATTTGCGTATAGATTAGGGAAAAAAAAAGAAATAACTATGCAAATTGAGTTTATATAATATTATACTGCTAACGAATTCAGAAAAAGACGGTCAAATAGATTAAAATTTATGTTATGCAATAGTTGTTTTTTTTTTAAGTACAGACACCTAGTAAAGGGATGGCAAAGCGTTCCAACTTTGCGAAATCCTCGAACTCGTGACTATATCTTAAAAGTACTTTCATATCATTTACCTAGATTGGTAAAGTTGTTTAAGAAAGAAATATAATATTAAATATGATTAAATATGAAGAATCCAATTAATTAAAAACATATTGAAAAAAGCTTCAGTAGTTTGTCAATGAAATTCAACATCAAAAATGAAAATTACTTAACTAACAAGTAATCACACAGATTCCACAAGAAACAATAGTAGGGGAAAGTACTTTCCCTTCATACGTTCATGCTTTCGAATGATGTGGTTTTTTTTCTACTTTTCCGAAAAGACTTACACATTTCTATTAAATATTAGTTAGCTTATTATCAATTATTAAAAATTATGTGATAATTATGTGTAAGTCTCTTAGAAAAATTAAAGAAAATTCACATTATTCGAAGGTATGAACGTTCAAAGGGAGAGTAGTTTCCCCTTATTGACAAAGTAATAATTTTATGAATTAATATCTTGCAAGTTTGAAAATTAGATTGTCACATAAACTACAGATTAATACATAATAATTGCAGGTATTATGGTAATTTTTCTATATCTTTTTTAAACACTTCAACGCTTTTAATAGATCTTGCAGCATTTTTAGACCGATCAGTGAGTTCAGTATCAGTTATAAGAGAATAATAATATTGCCTTTCCATCTCCCAGAATTAGCCATAAATGCTCGGAAACGGAAATTTCATTTGGAATTTACCTCCGAGGTTTAAGTACATTTACCGGGAGACAATTTTCGCGATATTGATTCATCGTAGATTCACATGACACTGCCAGGAAATTTTATGCCAACATTTTAGCCAATGAAGTATCGTTTTTTGGTCTGAAATCGAAATATGGGGAAGTCTAGGGGAAGGAAAAAGAAATGAGTATGACAAAAAGGACATGGAAAGCGATGTAACACTTTCTCAAATAATTTTCCCACAGTTTTCCCAAGCGTTTAGGGAAATATTGCTAAGAGGCAGAAGATATATAGATTGTCGTATCGAGGACGTTTTTTCTTGGTCCCACACAGAATCAAACCCTCCTGTCGATGTCAATCGTATTTTTCGGCAGGGAAAAGTGCTTTAGGGAGAGACAGAGTTTTCGCGAAAGTTTTATCAAAAAAAAATTGATGAAAGGAATAGAATTCATTGGAAAGTTTTCCATTCTTCTGTGACCGAATTGACCGATTTGTTTTTAGACTTTGTTAGTAGAAACTATGTACGTTTGATACAATTTCTCTGTTATTTGGGAAAAGGGATAACCAAATAGTGAATATATAGGTATTTTATAAATTATATAAATTCATGAGTTTGATGCTTTGGTCTGAAACTTGATTTCGCTAACATGGATCAATTCATAAATCATCTTAGAATTTACTCATCGATCCATAACCGATATCTTGCTGATTGGAATGGATTCAAAATAGTTTGCGAGAATCAAAGACTTTTCGGAAATCCAAACATTGAAATGCGTTTTCTAAAGTATTTCAACCAAATGGTGATGTGGTTTCGAACATCAATTCAAAATGGTTTCGCAATATTGTAATCAAAGAAAGAGTGTATATATATATATATATATATATATATATATATATATATATCTATATATATATATTGGGACGACTGTAAATCAATTATTGATCATTATTTCTACTACAGTCTCTTTGAAAATGTACTCAATAAAGAACGGCATTAGATAAGCAGAACTGATGCTGGAGTGATCTTTTTATTTTTTCTTCTCACCAAAACTGTCAAATCAAACTTGTTAGTATAATCATGAATATTTATTCATTCAAAATTACGTTTAAATAAATACGACTCTCCGAGGGTAAATGATTTAATTTTAAATTATCGAAAAATCTAGGATTCATATTCATTGGTCTCTCTGTAGAGCTCGAGCATTTAAATGATATTATATATTTTTTTTTTTTCATTTTTAATATACCAGCTTCAAAATAGCAAGTTTTTTTTAATGCTGTTGGCATGAGAAGGCGAACGGCGAACGGTGTGATTTGGCAAAATGGTTTAACAGACAAAAGGCCATGCATAATCATATTCACAGTATATATTGTGGTTAAGTGGTTTAGTCTTTTTCATCCTGGTTTCATCAGCAAAACTTTAGATATGGCTATATATTATTTTACAAATGTTAGTCACCATGAGAAAATAGGAGAATAATAGTTCAACACAATGTGCAGTGCCACATTGAAGCAGAGTATAGGAAAGTTTTCACATATTGAAATTCACAAAATAGTTTTCTCATGAGTTCATCTTCCCAGCACCATCCCCAGAATTTGGTGGAAAATAGAAAATGAGTATTTTGTGGGGATTTTGGAGGAAGTTGAAACTTTAACATTCAGACAATGATTGATATGGATCCATCCTTTTCATCCCTATTCACTGGGATATTTGCTTTTTGGGCACATCCTCGAGGAATTCTCCACCTGAGAGTGTGAGGTTTTTATTTTGGTCAATGTGTCTATGCTACATAGCTTTCAGGTTTAGGAGAATGAAATTTTTGAGGAAGAAAAAAAATGAACATTCACATGAGAGAGATTCAGTTTCCGCATGAGTGTGAATGGTTTCTTTTACTGTTATGCCAGGTGGAAAAATTCTTTTTTTGCCGACAGACACTAAATGGATTCTCCTTTTCCATTACCTTTTCAAACTTAATTGGAAAGAGTGTGTGTAATGTCTTACTTGTGACTCAATTTTCTCACTGTCCCTTCGTGCTGAGGATGCTTTATTTGTTGGATGGAGAAATGAAATTGGTATAAAAGACAGTTTGGCTGTGGATTCTATAATAAAATTTCTGTTTTTGCTGTCAGTTCATACCAAAAATTGTCAGACAAACTGTTCCTGTAATGGCCTCTACACACTAAAGAAATGTATGTCCGTATTGAAGGAAATTCCGTACGCTTCTGTTGGAAAAACTCTTCTATATGGACATAAATTCCTCTAGCTCTAAGGGAGGTCTATAACAATATGACAATGTCATATGACAATTTTTTGTGGAAAAAAAACCATTCTATTCTCAACGCTCTCATCTCTCCAGCAAAGCATTTTCACCCATTTTGTGTACTTCCAACGAGGTGGGAAAAGTATAAGAGTGGTGTGAAGAGAAGATGTATTGACACTTTAAGAACCCGTGTTAGAACCTATTAGCACCCTACTTCGTACCATTTGGGATATGAAATTGAAGATATTTCTTTATAGGAAAAGGTTACAGAAAAAACGTCATGTTATTTACATTTTATTAGATACATTAAATTATTCAACATTTTGACAAAAATGTCAAGAAGAGTTCCCTGTCGTAGAAGTGTCCCTTTGACCCTACGAAGTGATGCGCTGTAGGTTAACATAGGCGGCCTAAGCTCATGTCTTCATTAAGACCTCTACACATTGAGAACAATTTTCGTTAAAAATAGAGTTTTTGACAGAATTTTAACGTTTCCATCTGCAGCAATGCAGACGCTTTCTTTCAAAAAGCAATTTTTGATGAAAATAGCTTCCAATGTGTAGAGAGAGGCCTTTATGGAACAACCGGAAAACGTAGAAATGAATGAAGAGGGAAGGCCGAAGGAGAAAGGGATCTTGTTGCCGAACCTAGAACCAAACCCATCCGTTACAGTCGTATGCATGTAGTAGCCTCAGAGGTATTACCTGACGGAATGGAATACATTATAAAGCGCTGCAAAGTTAGCATATGTAAAGTAGAAGGCGAATTGTGCTGGTAATCCATTAACCCAGATCCTTCTGTGTGTGTACCAGAGGAAGTTGGATGTCAGACTATTGGACTGGGAGTCAGAGAAAAAGCGACGGAGCCAAAAAGGGGAGAGAGAGAGTGAGATTGTGACGGGTGAATTGCTAAATCTGCCACAAAGTGGCGAAAGGGGTGAATGACTAAAGTTTACGCGATGGTAGTTCACGTGGGAGTAAAAGCGAGAAGAAACCCAAACCCAGTTTAGTTTGATGTGAGTTGAAGTGAGCCAGGAAACTCTGTCTGCCTCGATGTTTGTGACAAAAGAGATGAATGAGAAATTGCCATAGTCTCAAGCAAGGTTATATACAAAAACTCGAACCCTTTTGCTGTGCTAGGAGGAGGGTAAATTAATTAAAATGAAAATATAACCTTTTTGACATTGTATTGCTCATTTCTTCAGGATTTCCTCTCTGGCTTTCCTGTCCAAAATGCATCACATAGGCTTAAAGTTGAAGACCCCTGAAAAAAGTCAGGTGTTTGAAGTGGGTGTAAAGTAGGGGTTCGAAGTTGGGGGGCTTGGGTATGAAATTGCGGACCAGGTGATTTGAATTTCGGAATAAACTTTTTGCAACCACTAAGGGTTTCCTGAAATAAAAAAGGGAGCAAGATGGTTGGGAAAATTGTGTTTTTGCCTTGAATATCAAAACCGCAGACATGGCAAATGAACTTCTCTATACGTTTTTCATTAATAACATAAAGTCATTAATAAACAGCACGGGCATAATTTAATTTAAAGGCTAGTGATAAGCTTGTCATAACTTATAGAAACTGAGATTTTCTCATTGAAATTTTACAGTGTGATTTAATTAATTGATACATTTTCGCTATAGAAAGCATTTAAAAAAATGTAATTTAGAGCTAATAGATCCACATATGTGTACAGTTCAATATTTAAGAAACATTATTATCATATTTGAGCACTCCCTTTTCATTTGCGGCCATCACTGTCTTAGCGTTGCTTCTAACCTCCATCAGGATTTGCAAAAATGGAAAAGATTCTTCATTGTTTTTTTTTTAATACCACTTAAATATACACACTGAATACTATACAGGTACTTAAGTATATATCTATGTACAAAACTTTACACCCAAGCCATATTTAAAATCTGTGCCGAGTAAATTTGTAATATTGCATAATGCATTAGTGGCATCGAATTGTACTTGATAAGGATATAGTTAAGTGAAGATAGTACGAGAAAGAAACCCAGAAGTTGGGGTCAAATTTAGATATATTTTAGAAGATATCGCGTAGAGCTACAACATACTAAAAACTTGAGTCATTGAATGATTTGCGAAAGACCCGCTTATAACAAAAATTCCATCGTCTATAATGCTATGTATGAAAAAATATGTTTTGAAAAACTAAATTTTCAAAATACTTTGATATTAATAACATTCGAATTGAATATATAGTTCACTCAACTGCACATAGCTCAACAGTGGCCGTGATTATGAAACAATCACAGCAAACACCGTATTTCCCAAAGGCACAGAAATATCTCATCACTCAATTTCCAATCAAATCTGTGGTCAACATTCCAACCCCTTGTCTTCTTTAAAATTTATATTAGCCATTTGTGTTTTTGTATTTGACACCTGACTTTTATCGTTTTTCTTCATTACCAGCAATACTTCTCAATGATTCAAATCCATTTGGCAACCAGCCGATGAACAAATACTGAATATCCCATTCAATTCGATATCGAGATTTCCTCATTAAATATTAAATGCAATTCCATGTTGGGTGCTTATTTGGTATTCCAATGAGCCAAAATACATAGTAATGTAAATAGAATACCAAAAATACCAAAAATGTGTATATCGTATGATTTGCATTACCTGGGACAGGTAATGAAAATTTTATATGTTTTTTCCCTCCTTCACTTTGACCGATTAACATTTGTTGTTGGTCTGTCCAATGCTGTTCAGAAATTTGGATGCAGTGATTTATCAAAAAGTCATATTTTCTGCGAAATATATTTTCTACAAGTTTTATGGGCCATTAGAAAGGTTGAGAAGGGAAGGCTTTGTAACATCAACTGTTTGAGGGAATGTTTCACAATGTTTGAGATTAATGTATTACCAGAAGTATCCGGAATGTTGGGTTATCTGACAAGCATCACAACATGCACTGTTGAGATACTCATATGGGTTGACTTCCTGATGTTTCCCATGTACAATATCACTCATCCTCATGGTACTGTGATAAAACATAGGATATCTTCGTTGAAGATTGCGTATAATGTTTGTGAAATTTGATTGAAGTTTCCTTTAGAGTCAGGGAAAGGACTCGAAAGCTTTTCTTCAGAAATAGTAATTTCCGAATTAAATATGATACGGTTTAGAAATTTTGCAAGTGTTCGTTTTTAGGACCGACCAATCCGAGAAAGTAATGAAATTGTTAACGAATTTTAATTTCTCTTGCAGAAAATAGTAAGAAGGGAATTTTCTAACGCGATAAAAGAGCGTGACATACAAATAGTTCACGCTGAAGAGTTCTATATAAATAATAATCGGGGAAAAATTTTCTATGAAGAAGAAATGGCAGCTTCTCAGACGTTCGTTTAAGTCTTAAATCTTATATTAGTGATTTTATTTGTATAGCTTTAATCAGTTCAGTATATATTTTATCTCGATGACGACATCAAATTATGGAACTTTTTTAATTCAGTTAAAGGTTAAATATGTAAAATTTCCATTTTATACCTAGAATTGTCATTTAAAACAGTTTATAGTAAAAATGTCCCTTTAATTTGCAGAAAGCGATTGGGATTGTACTGCTAAAGTTTTACTTAATTCACTGTATCAATATATTTAATTTATGTTATTATTATATTATATAATTATTAATTATTAATACACTATATAACTCCAAGTACAATTTGGTGTCATTAAGGGGTTACGTGGGTCATGCAGACTAAAAAAGCATATTTCCTTTATATCTCTTTTTAACATATTAAAAAAATATTGAATTTGAGCTCATAAGCCATATAACAGTACAACATTTCAATTATATTTTCTGAACTTTTCATTTCAAGATTTAAAAGTTCAGGTTTTAGGACCTAATTTTTGGAGACGGTTTTTCAAAAAAAAAAACATACTTTGCGATGAATAAGACTTATCAAAGTGATATACATCTGACATAAAAAAAAACTAAACATTTCCTGTTAGCTAATGAGTTAAACTTTTACTTAAACGGTGTTCTTTTTTTTTGCTTTAGTCATAAATTATTTTTCAAACTGCAACGTTATGATACGTGGTAACTTTTTTTTGTATAAAATTCCCCAAAAAAATCTAAATTTATATTCAAAAAAATGTGCCGTTCAAGTATGATTTTAACTCGTCTGCTAACAGGAATATTTGTTTTTTTTTAAATTTAAGATTAATAATACTCTGAGAAATCATGTTCACCGCAAAGTAAGTCTTTTCAATAAGATCTTCAATTCTGGCTTTAACGGTTGAATTTTTAAGATTTTTATACAAAATTTCAGAGAATATAGTAGCCGTACTCACTATGGCGTTGTTATCTCGTAATCTCCGTAATCTGTTATCTTGTTATAATTTTTCATTTATAAAATACATTACGAGAACATAACGAGATAACGAGATAACGATATTACAAGATAACAGCGCCATAGTGAGTACGGCTAGTTAAAATGTTGTAATTTTCTATGCTTAAGAACTTCTATTAAAATAAATATTTATTATGTTGAAAAAAAATAGAAAATGTTTTTTTTTACTATTTTGAAATATCAAAATGAAATACCAAATAATTTGTTAGGTGTGATTCTTTCATAATCACACCTATTTACTTATGCAGCACAATTTCGAATAGACTTCCTGATAAGTCTGGCAATTTCATTGAAGAGGGATTAGACAAGTAAATCTCGTAGTAATTTGTATATCACTTTCTATAATGGTGGAATTTTCAAAAGGATTTTGTGCCACGTTACACAGGTGAGTTTAAAAAGAGGAATGAAATTTTCCAGGTTTTGGTATGAGCATAACAACATTTTTCATGCTAATACTTATGTGGGAAAAGCTAAAGGAAAAAAAAAACTTTGGCACCGACTCTCTTTCCACCCGTTCGATATGAAATGGATTTTCAGTTTTCCACTCTTCGTGATTTTGCCCATAAATTTTAATTTGATAGCCACCCCTTGGAAAATCCCCTGCAATCCCCCGTTGATGTAATGAAGTCATATATGTCGCCACAGCTGTTTTTTTCCCGATTGCCAGAGGGAAACGTATGAAAGTAAAAGCTCAATGAAGGGGGTTCTGAACAAACGGAGCATGTGCTTAATTCTTGTTACTCCTACCTGAGAAGGATGATGCCATGCTTTTCTCACAGTTTCTTACCTAGTTTTAAAGGGGCAAATACCCTAGAAAGTTTAAAAGTTGTATATTAGATGATATACTTAATAATCTCACCAATAGACGAACTCAGGCAGTTCTACTTATACGCCCCTGTTTAAAAAATTCTTGTCAGCGTTGCTGAAATTATACACCAAAATTTAATGATTAAACGAAATTACCAAGTGAAGTTCAATCAAAATTGTACGTAGCTCCTCTTCCAAGATGATCAAACTTGTAGTCCCTCTACCCTGTGCCAAATTTCACACGTTTTATAGATAATTTTAAAAATTATCGTACAATATCCAACATTATCCAACGGTGGCGATACTGCCAACCCAATTGTCATTATTTTAAAAGTGAAAATTGCCGTAACGTAATATTTTTTAGGGGATTATTATTACCTATCGTAGTTTGGCTTATTTGGTCTAGCCCTTGCTATTCCTTTGAAAAATCGTTTCAAACTCTCATCGTGAGCCAACCACGACCCTTTTATCATAGATAGAGACGAGCGGTATGAATTTAGAGTACCATACGATGCTCCTTCTTAGAACTCCTCCGTTAGGAACCAAAAAACGCTTTGAATATTAATTTCAAAGGGGTCCAACGTATTCGTTATACAAACTTTTCACCATTTTTTCCAACCGGTATCATATTGTTTCCATGATGCTTCAGAAAGTGATTGCAAAATTACGTCATGTAACTCTGTGGGTATTCCTCTTCTCTCGCAATTTTGCTTGACAAAATTCCTGCTACCAGGGTAAATCCTTTCCAAAAGTGTGTTTGCCTATCAACAGGAATAATAGAGGAATCAGCATGTAAATATAATAACCCTGAAACTAGCACTGAATTAAAAATTTGGAACCATGGTTGAGTAGGCTAATATGGCACTACTACAATTCCTTCAGACTGATCATATTGCATTTTTTGCAACACTCTACGGCAGAGTAGAGGTAGAATGCATCTACGGCAATAGACTGAGGGTCCTTTTTCCAAGACACGTATTTTCTACATGTTGCGTTTACACGTGATGCAAACAAATCTATATCAGGCTTTCCAAATTTCTTAACAATACGATTAAATGCTGAGAGTTTTAACTCTAATTCGGTATTTGCCTGAAGTTTACGTGATTCTTCATCTTCTTCCGTGTTATTCTCTGAGCTAATATACGAAGCAAAGATCCATAGGTTTCGTTCCTCACACCATTTCCAAATCTCTTTTGCCAGATTGCTTAATGCGCTTAATGCTTAATACGCAACAGTATTTGACAATCTTTTTTGTTCTTAGAAAAGCATTTGCTAAGCTGTGCTCGAAAGATTTACCTATGATTATCAAATCATCAATGTAAATTACCAACGGTATCCCCATTATACGCAAATAATAACCCACAGGTAAAGACAAATGGAGCAGTGCATAATCTCAAGGGTAAGCACGTGAACTAATAAAGAATGCCATTAAAAGTAAATCGTACTTTCTTTCCAATTCATCAATTGGAATTAGGTAATACCGGTAATACGCATCTTCAAGATCTAGTGATGCCATATAACAATCTTGAGAGACAAGTTTAGTGACAGTTCGACCATCTTCCATTTTGAAATGTGGAGGATCGATAAATTAATTCAAATCTTTTAGATTAAGCATATGAAACGATAAATGCCAATTGGCTTTGGGACAAGAAAAGTTTTTGAAATGTATTGTCCTTCCACCGGAGAACAAATATCTACCGCACCTTTTGGTATTAACTCTTCTATAGCTACAGCCATATTATTAAACTCGGATTTAGACAATTTTGTCTCTGTATGCGTCTGGGATTGAAAAACTTCGCGATTGAATGGAATTTTGTATCCACTAATCCAGGAAAGTATTACTTTATCAGAAGTAATTTCGTTCCAAATCTTAGTAAAAAATTTTAATCGCCTAAACAATTTACTTACCGGTTCTACGATCGGCCCCGAGAGTTCGATGTCGTGCGGTTCTTCTCCTTGGACTTGTGCTGACTCTGCTTCCACGATGAGCTGTATTTCTTGGCCCCGCTGGTCACCGCTGGCTGATGAATTCCTCTGAGATCGTAGTTGCCGTTGCGGTTGCGGGGTTTTTGAGTTTTTTGAAACAATTTTACGAGAAGTCGCCTTCTTGAGGTCCAGTGATGCAGCCTGCATTGTTTTGACGTTCTAGACAACATAAAAATAATATATAATAATAATGCTGGCACAACATTCCATGAAGGAACAAGGCCTTCCCGCAAGGGGATTTCTAGACATGCATTATTATTTTTTCTTGTACGGGATGAGGTTGTCAGTCCCATGCCCTTGGAATCAAGTGCAGTGAAGCTCACTGGATGCAATCCGAACACCTTTAACGCCAGAATAATTCCTGGTGACCTAAAGGGAATTCGAACCCGGGAAACTTGCATCATAGAGCGAGTGCTCTACCACTTGACCCATTAAGTGCCAGCGGACCATCGTATGGTACTCTAAATTCATACCGCTCGTCTCAAAATTCAAAAAAAAAGATTTTTTTTTGAATTTTGGTAGATTACTGACGACAATTAGCACAAGATCATCGCCTTCACTTTCATATTTTTTTGAATGTATTTTTTCGTTTTAATTTTTTTTTTTTTTTTTTTTTTTTTTTGAAGAAAATACAATTACCCGAGAGAATTTTCTCTGCTTTATAAAAGTTGCGTGTACTTAAATATACTTCATCTAGGGATCAAAATTTTTTCTAACATAATATTTTTATGCTATTAAAAACAAAAACAAACATTCAAATATTCAAATATTTTAACAATTTATTACAAAATCTAAAATGTTCTAAAAAAAATCACTAATTTTGAATAAGATTAAAGATATTTCCTCCTTGAATACACTTCAAGGAGGTTTCTACTTGGATAACACCCAAGATTTGCTCCCAGGTTGTTGGTTTTATTTGATCGTGTGGTAAAATGTGTAAATTTCCTCTTGACAGAATAATGTGACAACGAATATAAACAATAAAACATTTCCCTTGAGATAATTTCTCTTTTAAATATTTTAAGTACACATATCAGGCGAAATATTATGGTAAATTCACGAATGGAAAATTACCTTTAATCTTAGTCACTAGGATGAAGAATTCTTTGGAAGGGGAATAAGTAAATTTTATTTATCATATTTTAGCATCTTCACCCATACTGGGGGTGACTTTCACTATTTATTTGCTGAATGGTGAATATGTTAAGGGATGATGTAAACAAAATGTGGCATTTCCGTCATATCATGTATCTCCACGCATATATAATACATAAATTCTAATAGAAAATTGGTTATAGTGTTTAATATACTCATACATAATAAATAGGAACTGTTTCCTATTTCGGAAGGGAATACTCAGAAAAATGTTTGGTAAATTATTTATAAAAACTTAAAATATATATTCTTTAGGTTATTAGTTATGTGCTTGCAACCCAAACTTGCAACAAATATTTAAATTAACTTTAGAGGGGGGTAAGACATTTGTTTATGTATGTTGTAATATTTCTCCTTGAGAATACTTAATAATTTTTTTGCGCAAATTGGCGCCATTTCTAACGTCTTTATTAGACTAAGCTCTGTAATATAACAAATTTAGGGGCTGTTTTAGAACATCCATCTTGCTTTCTAGTCCAAGGGCATATTATTTGTCTCAGTGTATCCCCCATGTCTCTTTTTTTCGTTCAAAATACTCATGTGAAACGTGCTTTTTCCGTGCTTCCGGAGTACACTCTATTTTTAACCACCAAACCATCTGATATGGTTCAATGTTGAGTGGCTTGGTGGCACAATTCACCCATTCACCCTCTTTTGTGGTCAATTGACAAAATAGTTGATCCTTATACATCAATGTTAAATGCGATATTTCGAATTTTCTCCAAATGACTACTTCACCGGAAATTATTATGCCAATTTTCAATTCTTCATCCATTTTCAAATGATATTGGCTCATATTGACCAAGATTTAGTGCTGGATCATTGGTCAATTCCGGCCCAAAATGATTCTACACAATCTTAGACTTAACAAGTTGCTTTATACAACAAGATTATACTAGAATAAGCACCAGATAAGAGCACGAAAATTAGTTGAGAGTCTTTACAATCTCAGCTTCTGCGATATAAAAGTAAAATTCGTCCTCGTCGAATCGGTTGATATGTCCATCGCTGTTTTAGATTCATTATGTTATAGAATTTAATAAATTTTCAAGTTATACTTTCAATCATTCTTTATTATGATATTATAAGTTTGACTTCCTCATTTTTTTCAGTATTTATTAATCTAGGTTTTTTTGAAAATATAAACGTAATCATCAAGACTTTTTTGCAAAAATCAGTATCGTTTAGAAACTTTAATGCTAAGACTGTTCTTTTGTGTAGATAAACGGCATTACCTGCAGAGCATTTGTACAAAAATTTTAACAACATGAAAACTTTCTGTTGTGGATTTTTTTATTCAAGCATTTTTAGTTTATTTTGCCATGAAATTTTGTGGCAATTGTGGTAAATCTACTCAGCTTTTTTGCATTCTTTCTTAACGGAGGCATGTTGAAGTTTTCCGCTTGACATGTTTCACACATAAACTCTTGAACTTTTCACCACAATCAGTTGGCTATGTTATGATATGTTTTTTTCTATATATGATTTTTTTTCTAAAGTAGAGGGGAAGAGAAAGAAATGTCAGACAATTCTTATGTCAGCACTCATTTCAAACTCAGACTCAACAATCGTTCTGATAATACGTGCTTATTTATATCAATACTACTGACTTATTCGAAAAGACTCTTGAAATTGGCTGAGATAACACTATTGACCTTGACCTCATTTACTTGTCATACCGAAATTGGATAGAATAAATTGTAAATTAAATGACTGGAATGGGACTCAATGTAAAGTGAATTGAATCATACAATTCACATATTCAACGTGCAATAGTATTAAGAGTAAAGTCTCTTTCGCAACTAAAGGATGATGTTGAGCCAATTTTAGAATTAGACAAAGACATATTGTGTAGTTGTGCCATAATTTCAATATCAATCGTGTTATCTGAATTATTGTACACATTGAGGGTCATTGGGAATATTCTTAATATTAACAACTATAGAAAATTTCATCTGATTTAAAAAGAAAGAGCATTGAGTTGATCTCCAAACTCGTTTTCTATTTATTCATTTTCAACCTCTTATTCCTATCGGGGTCGTGGGCCTAGGACTCCCAGGTTTGCAGCTCACACTTTCGATACCATACCGAACATAATCATACCATCGAAATTGTGATCTCTCAACCCGAAGAAGCAACTCATCGACTCTTAACTCCTCACGAACGGCTAAAAAAAATTTAACAATATGGTTTATTCTGGTCAGATAAATTTTAGATTTTAATCAGTTTACTACTCTGAATCCGTTTTTGAAATTAGACTTTCAAAAAAGTTTTTGACAGAGTCTATTTTTAACAAAACACCAATATTTGCAGTTTATTGACCATTGCTGAAATTAGAAGTATCCATTTGCAGATTCGTGTACCATACTTGGTAGAGAATGTCCTTATTATTTTTAAATGGTGAACCGGATTAGCAAATACCTATTAGAATTTAAGAAAAGCTTATGAAAGCAGGGGAACACTAGTTACTCGCATTTACGGTACATTTAAAAATGTTTTTTTTTAACCGGAAATCTCTAAAAGTATGTAACAATTAGTCGTGAAAAATTAATGAATATTTACAAAACTCTTTATTTTTATTGATACTTTTCAAGTATGTGCTATAATTCAAATAGAACTTATTATCCGTGGATAAATCGTGGAGCTTTTACTTTAATTTTTGTTTGTTGACTCTCAGATGTAGAATAAATTCTGCGTTTTCCGTTTGAAGCATTGAATAAAATCTAACAGTATTTTAATAAATAAAATCCTCATAAATAACAATTTTACTCAGAAAATTTAGTGAAAGTTGTTTTGGTTTCGTTATGGAAGGAGACAAGGCTTTTCTACTTATTTCACCCTTAAAGACAGTCTAATCTTTTAAATCCAATTGTCACCATCCTTCGTACAATATTTAAAATTTTTCATTTGCTATATCCTGGCATAAGGAAAAATTTTCATATTCCCTTTTACCTTTGGGATTTTAGCTTTTTTCTGCATGTGTCGTCTTCTGGTAAACAACTTCACAAATGTTTATAATAAGCTTCTCGCATACGAAAACTTGCAAATTATTTACACTTTAACAATTTATTACAATATGTATGAAAAAATGACTTGGAAAAAGGAGACGAGAATATCCCGAAAAAAACGTATACTATATAGGTATGTGCAAATCTTTTATTCATTCAATGGGTGTTTTGGGAAAATGTATAGGGCTTTTCCATATCTCTGTTTCTGTTCTTCTTTTTGTGATTGTTACTGGACATGAGAAAACTATATATTTATTGCGAAAAACAGGAGAAAATAGTGGATAAAATATTCAAGTACTACATATGGTGTATTATTTATTATAAACATAGTGTGAGAATAGGAATGAAAATGCTGCTCTTGACAGACTTTTACTTTTTTTGACAAATTTTTCCAGCTTCTCCCCCATTTGTTTTGCTTTAAAGCAAATTCATTTAATATAGAATGAAATTGTGAAATAATTTTCCCATGATCTTCGAAAATTTCCACCTGAATCGTTGACAAAGATGTGCTCAACTTTCTTTGATCCTTCTCTAAGATTTTTTTTTAGCAAATCAACCGAAGAAGTAAGATAAATAAATTCTCCCAATATCGCACTTACGCTAGATTTTTCATGGTGTGAAAAATGCTCTTTTACTTGAATGAATTCTAAAAATATTTACATTTTAGTCTTCCCTCACATGAAGAGACTCATGCAAAAATCTCCTCATTCGCAGCATGTTCTTTCATTTTTAAATTGAACACCATTTCTGACGTAATTAAATGCTCAAATATTTATTTGTAGTTGAAATATTTACGGAGAAAAATTACTACGTCATTGTGCTGATGAAGTGTTTGGTATATTCGTTCTTATATTGGTTGGATAAAAAGTGAGGAAGTCTGGCTGTTAAAATAAAATCTCAGGTCTCACTATCTCATGTTCTAATCGTTTTCTTGTGGTGATTTTTTTTTCATTTGGAAGATGCTGTTTTAGATTTTCCACCATTCCACCTTGCGGTAGTCTCTCATGTTTCTCACCAAGTAATCTCTAATAGTTATCATTATGCTGTGAAAATTTCGCTAGGAGTTTTTCAGTTTGAAAGTTTCCCAAATAACTTGTAAATTTATGGAATTAAAATGATAGAATAGCCTGTTTTAGCAACTTGGGCATTCAATGGATCAAGTGCTAGAATATTCTCTATGATACAAGTGATCCAAGTTTAAATATCCTTTTATATCACCACATTTTTTTTTGGCGTTAAAGGTGTTTAAATTCTATTCAATGAGCTTCACCGCACTTGATTTTACGGGGTATTCGACTGAAAATCCTATCCCCGTAAAAGAAAAAAAAATAATGGATTTCTCGAACTTTCCTTGCGGGACGGCCTCACTTCCTGTATATGGAACGTTGTGCCACTATTATTATTATTGTTATTATTATTATTATTATTATTATTATTATTATTATTATTATTATTATGACCAGCGCACAATAACTTTTGTTTTGTTGTAAACATGTTTTTCACTTTTCTGTGAAAATGAATGAAACGGAGATCTAGTCATCTCGCTCACTCTAATAGGCAAATTTGAAAACATGTTTACTATCAAGAGTTATTGTACGTTGGACATTAGTGTTATTATTATTATTATATTATTGTTTTCACAAATTACTATATTGCTGCCAAATTTTTAAAGAATAACATTCTTGTTTCGAGAATTTCTTTATTTTCCTGAAACGCACCTAAATATATCAGAATATCTATCTTGTCGAATAAAACTTTTAATTAGAGTTAATAAGTTTAAGGACTGATCAATTAATTGAAAATTACGGTTTTTTTTCTAGTTATGTGTAAATTTAACAAACAATTGTTAAATTGTTTGTTAAATTTATTTTGTATAAGATCTACATAATTTTCTTTTACTAAAGTCCATCGACCGATGTTTTCACGGAGGCTTTAAATCCAATTCTGTATTAGTTGTTTTAGCTTAAATTATTGAATAATTTAAAAAAAAAAGTTATATTTTTTCAGAAAGTAAAATAGTTAATGAAAAGGGTATTTGGCAGAGCAAATTGCATTATCGTATTATTTAAAATACTAATTGGCGCTCTTGTATAAACCATTCCATATAAAAGAAGATAGTGCTTTTATTCACGCTCCCATCCCCGAAAGAAAAAAAATTACAATCAATAGAATATAAAATATTAATTTGTAATACTACAGATAAGTAATTGAAATTATCAGAATATATACATAATTATTCCACAATTACATAATTATCAGATTATATTATTACCAAACGGGATTAAACTTATCATATCGATAAATGCATTCGGTATCCTTTTAAGTTGTGAAGCCAACAGATTCACACCTATCATTTTTTATACGAATTTTTCATTACTACCAGACAGATAGATAGATAGATAGATAATTTATTTCATCAACAATGTCTTAATAGCGCGTTACAATAGGATTTTTGTGAGATGTTTGTGACTTTGCGTCCACCGCCGACTTATCGTTGGTGCCCAACCTCTAGAGCAAAACGGAAATTATTATTATTGATATATAATTTATCAGGAACATAAGATAAACTGATGCGGTTGGCAAATGAACCGTTAATGTAAGATTAGTTGAGCGGTTCCTTAAAGTGACCATCTGAGTGGCGTCTATTACGGGCCTGGTCAACTGATCCCAGCTAAAGTAAATAACCATTAGGGTAAGATGGGGTAATTTTAAATAATATCTATTTTGGAATTTTGAGATTCTCTCATTATTTTGGATGGTCACAGTAAAAAAAGAAAACCAATTAGAAGTAAGACTTTACATTCAAAAGTACTTCTTCGTTGTTGTTTTCATTTTGCCATCTATAAGTGTTATAGGAAATATAATAGTTCCAAATTAAACATTATTCAAAATTATCCCATCTTAGTCTACTGCACTTGCTTATCTTTGGTTTTAAAGAAAGGGTAACATATTGCATGAAACTCAAACCAGTCTAGTCGGGGAGGTTAAGGAACCATAAGAAAAATTTTAGAACTCGAGCAATTCATAGTTTTTTTTTGGGTAATCGAAATCTGAAACCACTTTGATTGCTTATGAGCTTCTCCATGTTTTTAAAAAAATTCTATAAACATCGAAACTATACATATATTTCATGTTTTTTAGTTCTCTCATTGAAATTTCGCTGAAAAAATGATACCTTTTTTATCTCTTGCTTAGCCCTCTAAAGCCAACCACGTATCAAGGCACGCACCAAAATAAAATTTCACAGTTTAAATTTAAATTAACATTTACTGCGTATATTCTCATTTACCTTTAGAAGAAATGTTAATAAGACTATGACAAAGTGCACCAAAGTAATTTTAAGCGAATAAAAACTTTATCACAGTAAATGTTAGTTTTCCGATGCTACCCCTAGGGACCCATTGGGCTTTAGAAGGTTAAGTGTTTTTCTGAAAAAATCATTGCGAGATACAGGCCTTTCTGGAAAGTTGAAAGATATTTCTCAGATTTATATTTTGATTTGCTTCTTTTCAGGAAAAATATCTTTTAAAAAAATTACTATGGACTTTAGCTATAATAAGCTTTATTTTATCAATTATTAATCTTTGGATTTTTGCATTTTCTCTCTGACTCTGAAATTTATTGCACGTTTGTTCTAAGTTAGAAATGGCATGATATTCTTGTCACTTGAAAAATCTGTAGAAGTGACATCAATTTCTTTTTCCGCCTTTCCCAAAAAGAAAATAATCCTCGCATGACGCTTGTGATGTCTTGATGTTGCTTTGAGATCTCACGAAGAATAAAGATCTTAGTTGTAATATTTCCAAAAGAAAGAGGAAAATGATAATTTTCTCGCTCACGTCGTGTACTTTTTTCTCTTTTCTTCTCTGTGTACTTTTAGCCAGGAAAATACAGAGACATCACACTTGAATCAAAACCCATTTCGCCAGTCTTCGGTAAGCGTTGGATGTAGTAACATATCTAGTAGTGAACAGTTTGGTGAGAAGAGCGGTGCTGGATCGAAGAGCTGCGATACGCTGATATGTGGTGGTGCATCGGGACCGGTGAGTGGTGGTCGATTGGCCTTGTTCAGTAGCAGTGACGCCGGTAGTGTCCTGGCCAAAGACCAAAGATATAGCTCGGCGCGCCTTTTACCTTCGCACTTTTCGCCAGCCGCCATTAGTAGCAGTAGTGGTGGCGAAGGTGGCGAAGTTGCTACAACTTCTAATACCACCAGCAGCAATTCGCCACGCTTTGATGTTGATGACGAAGAAGACGTGCGTTATCCACAACATCAAGTTCATGTGCAACTGTCTCAGGTGCAGCAGGCCTATCCTCTGGCCTGTCTTGTTGGTCCCAGTGGTAGTTTGAATCAGAAAACAACATCTGTTGACAGCAGTTGCTGGCGCAATACCAGTTGCAAAAGTTTGCAATTTCACAAGCGAAGCATAAATTCAACTGGAAATTTGGATGATATCAATTGGAGTGGTGGTGGTGGTCACTATTTAGCCACAGCCGCCACTGGAATTGTGGGGGGTGGTCAGCCAAGTGTAAAATATCGCGATAATAAGCACTCCACCACATATAGTCCAAGTAGTTCGGGCCACTACAACTCATTAAAATCGTCTCAAATAGTGTGCAAGAAATGCATGTCAAAGTCATTGAGTTGTTTAAAGAATGCACGAAAAAAGACAAATTTGTTTAAATTTCATTTAAAGCCACTGAAAATATCCCAGATAACAGACAGTGATGCAATATCAATTTCTTGCCAGGTACCAATAACATTGGCACAATTTGGAGGCAATGGTACAACGCTATGCAATGGACAACATGCGATTAGTTCAAATCAATCAACGAATATATCTCAGAAAGCACATTCGCGATATTCCACCTTGCCAAAAATTGGTGGTAGTTCATTGAATGTGAGGCCAAGATTGAATAGTAGTGATTCACCCAAATTGACCCATCGTGGTAGCTATCGCGACAGAGACAACACCGGTGCCCTGGACCCCTCAAGCACCCACGCAACCACGACGACGACAACGGCGACGAACGCATACTTGAATCCATCAACACCACCGCCTTACACCACCACCACAAGCACAAGCGCCTCACCGACTGCCGTGAGATCCTCTACCAATACACCCACGGCTACAAGAAGTGATATCCGTAGCAATAATAATCCAGCAAGTAGTGCAAATTCCCAGCAGCAGGGAAGCAGTAGCAGTAGTAGCAACAACAGCTGTGGTGTCAAAAGCAAACCTGTGAGTGATCCATGCAATCGCAGTATTGATTTCAATCGACAGATCAGTGCACCCATTGAGAACAGATCTAGTTCCAGTTCAGTGAATAATATTAATCCTAGCCAAGTGAATTACTTTCCATCGTCAATCATTAGTTCATCCTATACGAATAGTTTGACCCGCAACAAAAAACACAGGAGTTTAAAATTGACTGGCAGGTAACTAACCTTCACATTTTAACAATTCATACTAAAAATATAGCATTTTCCATTGACAAATATTATTGTTCTGAATTTTTGGTTCTAAGATAGCAAACTTACCTACTAAACAATCAGGACTAATAAATTAGATAACTGAAAAGCATTGAGAGCAGATTTCGCAAAAATAATAGGCAATAAACAGAAACATAATCAAAACAGTCACAAAAAGCTAGTAACGTGATAATTTATCGCAAATATTTTGTTTTCTTGCTAGGATGAAAATATTAGATAAAAAGTGAAGCAAAAATATTTAAAAGTGTATTAATACGTAAACTCGTATTACAATGTGTATTTATTTCCTAAAATAAATGATTCTCTTGACGTCTCTCGTTCGTTATCCACCCAAATGTACCTAGGTCACAATTTACTTTGGCTTCTGTCACCTTTAAGGCCTCTACACATTGGGAGCAATTTTCGTCAAAAATCGCATCTTTGACAGAATTTTGAAGTTTCTACCCACAACAGTGCGGACAACTTCCTTCAAAAGAGCAATTTTTGACGAAAACAGTTTACAATGTGTAGACACCCTTACGTTTTATCTTTTAGCACTCGGTTCCATTATAGCAACAGCCATTAACAAATATCTAAATGCCTATATTATAATTTCATAATTCCTTTCTACTTAAAATGAATAAGCTGTTGTAAATTTATTTTAATTTTATCGGTGATTTCCTTAGGAAAGCAGCCATTGGGAGTGTGTTATCCGTCTTATCTATAAAATATCTGATATTTTTAAAATGATATGGGTCGTATTTAAGACAAAATTTCGAGCGCAAAATTGTTGAAAATTCCAACAGATTTAGAACTTATTTTGTTTCATTTAACTTTAATATTGTACAATATATTTCCTGAGGCTTAAAAAATTTCTGTGACAGAATAATGAGACATTTCTGAAAATCATCATTCGAGTGTAGGGGGAGGCTTTGAACTTTCGCACACAAAAATGATGTTCAAGTTCAGTGATTTTTTCTGACTACCATGCAAACCGTATGGATTCTCCAACTATGCCAAAAAAATGTCTTACTTATAAGGTTCATAATCCCACCAAACAAAATCCCAGGAAATCCTTAGATTTTCCTCCAGAGGAAAATGAAAATTGAATGGCGATTTGTCCGATAGATGAATCAAGTTTCTATTATCGCACACGATTCACGCCATCATTGAACACCCCATTTTCACCGTAAATTTTGCACCGGACACTAAAAGTTGCACATCATTGTTTAAAGGGAACTCTAATCTACTTGATTAAACCATTTTTATAAGGAATAAAACATTTTAATATCACTTTTTTGGAACTTTTATGAGAGATGTTTTATTGACATTAAAAACCATTTTTTTGCTTGATTCTACGAGAATTTCACTCCGGAAACGGTTAAATCTGATGAATACTTTCTTGAAAAGTCCAAATATCACCAAATTTACACGAATCAATAAGTTTTTAAAGCTAAAAATTGACTAAAACTTTGCAAGCGAGAAGACCACACAAGATTCCACCATTCCTCCACGGAGCCGGATATGCACAAAAACCTTTGAATGCGCATCATTGAAGATTTCCCTGTTCCTGCAGCTGCAGGAATCGGGATTTAGCACAGATATTGAGCTTCAGCAGGTGAACAAGCTAAAATTTTCACAAAACATCTTCTTACGGACAATTTCTTTTCTTTGACATGAAAAACAACACAATAGTGAGGTTATGTCAAAGATTGTCAAAAACCAGTTGTAAACTGTGTGAGCTTATTGTAGATGTGATTCTTTCATTGCACATTCAGTTTGTGCAAGCTTGAAAAATATTTTTATATCAAAGAAATGCAAAATTGCTTAATAATTACTCAACTGCAACCTATTTGAGTCAAATTACTTCTTGTTTATCAACTTTACGATTTTTAAGTTTTCCTTTTTAGTGGTGGATCAAATCGGTAGATTACAATAGATGTGAATATGAGGGATCGCATCTAAAATGAAGTTTCTTGGAAAATGTGAGAGAAGCCATGTCTTCTATGTGCGATCGATGAATCTGAGTCAAGTTTGTGAATTTTGTTCCACCCACAAAAAGTGCCTGTTCAGCCTAAAAGATTTTTACTTAAATCTGATTCCTAATAACCCTTCTACCCTGTGTGATAGTAGTTTTTCAGAAAAGTGATATTAATTGTGCACAATCGTATGAAATATTGCACAGCAAAATTACAGTTTTGGACCTGTTTTTAATTTTTGTTTCCTAAAACTAGGGGAAAAGGATTAGACTCCCAATTTTTTCAGGAAAGGTGTGATTTAAGACTAGCTACTAAAATATATAGCCATCAGTGAAAGTTATAAAGTAATACCGGAGAAATTCGAAGTGTCCGATGGTAGCGTATGTGCGAAACATCAAAGCCTCCCCCTATATGTATGTACAAGTTCATATAATAACTTACAAAAATTCTTTCTTTCTTGGAACTTCGCATAGCATTCAACTTTTCTCAATACTAATAAAATCAAAAGTAAATTTCTGATTGCGACAGTTTAGGACTGCAGTTTATAACTTTTAACCTTAAAGAATTTGGAACTTTGAAAGTTTTTTTCTGAATTTGTTTATGTTTCTTAATCAAAGAGTTGAAAAGCTACATCAGAGAATCATTCAATTCAGACATACTTATAAATTTCATAAAACTTTTTACTCTTTTCAAAATATTTTTGCTATTGAAATTAACACTTGTGTGAATTAACAAATTTCTTGTTTGGATTTAATTATAAAATTAAACTGTGGATCAACTCAATTTTCAAGATATTTCAAAGACAAACAATTTATGAACTAAAGTTTTTAATCATGATACTTTTGTGTATGTTTATGATAGATTCCTTCTCATATAATAATATTATTTGCTAATTTGAAGAGACTTTCTCTTTTGGTTCAATTTTAAGACATATTACTCCTACAATGGCAACGAAAATAATCAAATTGTGGGCAAAAATATGTGATTCTGTCTGTTCCACTGCTCAATCTCTCCCATGTCTAAACAAAGCTAAATATTCTGATGAGATTGTTTATATGTAAATTGATCATTAAATTGTGTTCTGCCGTTTCAAGTTGGTGTGTTAATTGCCTAAACGATGGTAAAATAGTCTCAATGGATTATATAATTTCCCTTGAAAAGTGCTCCGCATAATGTTCTGAAGATGTTGGATTCCGTTTCAATTTACTCCCATTTCATCCAATTTGTCTTGGACTGGTTATAAAACCATTTTTCACCATTAATATCTCGCCACTGCGATTTGAATGGTCAGAAAATCTAATCAACACTTTAATATCTTATTTTATGGTGCATATAGTGTTCCTAGAAAAGATTTTACATTAATAAAATAAATGAAAAAATTTTCTCAATATTTTGCTTTTTGCGATTCAAATTTGTAACTGCACATCAAATAAAAAAGCCTTTTTTTATAATTACTATATATTAAACAGGAATAAAACATTGTTTATAAATTTAAATGCATTGAAAATTTTTGAAAAAAGATACTCAAAACAATACATTATCCTATAAATTTAATGGTTTTCCTAAAGGGAAATTCATAGAGAATACACTTAACTCTCTAACGGGTAAAGTCCTTGACATACTTACGACTTAAGCCGAGAGACGGATTAGTCGAAAATGATGGAAATGTAGTTTAATTCTTATTTCAAATAAAATTACGCTAAGCCGTCTCTCGGCTAATCCTCAGGTCTGTCAAGGTCCTAAGACCGCCTCCAGGCGGTCTTCACAAAAATCACATTTACAGCGACAATAAAGGTTTTATTTATTTAAAAGTGCTATAGTGTCCTCGGTAATAGTCTTATAAACATCTCTTGAAAGTTTGAACTCATTTTGACTCTTCGTTTGGTTGCTATTCCCAGTTTTGTGTGACAGGTCAGAGAAAAAGCAACAAAAAATATTTGTGCAAAAAACTCATTTCCAATTTCCATAAAAATATCGTTTTAGAGTTATCTGACTAAAATAAATTTATTTTTATTAAAAGATATGTCATTCTACTTTGTATATTTTATTTAAAAAATTTAAAAAAAACTTAAAATGTGAATTTTAGAAGCAAAAAGAGTTTTAAAAAAATTTATATTTTCTTACCTAACGCCTACTAAATCCTACTAAAAGAGATAATAAAGAATGGATGGTTTTTTCGACTTTATTTGGATCATAATTATCCTAGAAAACACTGTTTTAGAACTTTTTAGAACTTCAAAAATCAATTCCCATTTTCAACACTTCTTAGATTTACTATATTTTTTAGTCTCTGGAAATTTTTCTTTTGTTATGGAGTTACATTTATATAGGGGAGACTGGAGTATAATTAGCCACCAAATGAGATTTTTAATTGCATATAATTTGTACAATAAATGTTTTTTTTTTGAGGCTGATAAATATTTCAATGAATAGGAAGGCAAGTATATATTTATTGTAGAATAAAGAGTGGTTTCCTCAATATTCCTTCGCATGCAAACTATAAGATACCACTATATAGGGGAGACTGGGGCACATGTAACCATTTTCGATAGATGCGAATTTGAGGTGATTTTCCAAGGAGACCGTGATTTTTTGGAAAATATTTCTTAGCTCATGTTTTACTCTTGGGTATAGGCAATTCGTCGAGGGTAATGCGGATGCTGGAAAACAATTGAGTTTTCCATAAAAATAAAATTTGTGTCCCTGTGCATTTTTCTCTTTTCACAAAATACCTGGGGTAGAAGTAACCACTTTCTGGGGAGGATGTAAACACCTTTTTCCCCACTCTTGAAATTAACTTTGCACCACTCTCGATTATTTTAATTACTTAAGAGATATATAAAGACTGTATATTTTTCAAAAAATCATGACACTTTTTACAAAGAATAATTAAAATAGCAAAAAAACTAAAAGCATGCATATCAAAGACATTTTTCAATGGATTTTCCCCATATTTTGACATCATGTGACTTTTTATTTAACACAGCGCCACCAATTTTTTTCGTAATCTATGAATTATAGATATTTCGCATGAAGGTCAATTTCCCGCTCTTTTACCTACTCATTTTGTGAAATTGAAATTGCCTGGTTACATCTACCCCAAATGCTGTTTTCTGACCAATTATTAATTCTTTTGAAATAATGAGAATCTCAATTTGTCTAGTAAATCCATAAATATAATCCTAAAAGATGTAGGAAAGAACTGGTATGGCTACATTTCGATTATTTTACACAGTTTTTAATTTCCAGGTGGAAATCCAAATGACCAAAATAATTGAAATATCAACATTTTCGGGAAAAATGATTTTTATTTTTAAAGTATTAGGATTTTATTGACCAATTCTTCTGTGGACATACATCCCCATGGTATCTATGAATGCTTATGGGTTTTATCCTCTGGAGTCTTAAAATTAATAAAAAAAATCACAGTGTTTACAACTACCCCAGATTACTACTGCCCCAGTTCCCCCTAATACTATACGTGGATATTCTGCCCCGGTTTCCCCTACATTGAATATTCTTAAAGACTAGATAGTTTTCAGTTTTGATTCGAAACGGGCACTGAGAAAAAGACGGTTGTGCCATTAACTTTTTTTCCTCATAACTTTAACACTTTTTAGGTGTAAAAATATTATATATCAACATTTTTTAATGTTAATTTAACACCCTTTTAAGGGTAAAATTAGAATGAGAAAGGGTAACTCTAACTTCTAAAACACCTATAAAGCATAATATTTACACCGATTTCGGATCAATACTGCAGGGTAAAATAAACATTTCCGGAATGTTATTTTAACTTTTTCGGATTTCTCTCAGTAGGTACACCGCACTACTAAAAAAAAGTCTAAAAGCGCCATATTTTAAATAAATTGATAACATAATTTTCATTATAAGTGACACTTTTAATTATTTACTCATTGATTAATTCACAAAAACTAAAATAGTACTAAAAGTAAAATATTAAGTTCGCAAAAAACGTTCATCGGTGGACTTTAATTAAAATAGCAAATTGGAAATTTGTTACAATTATTCAATTAGTAATTTATCATTAAAAAGAGAAAGTAAAACGGAAAAATTAAGAGAAAAAAAAGAATGTCAAGAGCTGAACACTGACCAATAATTTTTTAATTATTTATTCATTTATTATTCACTTATGTTACTGTCAAAATTTAAATATAGAAACATTAAAAATTGAAAATTCAAAAAGTTGTGATTTTATTTTGAAAAACTCTCACTTCCACCTCCTAAGGCTTTCATTCATATTTTATCAGCTGTACACCACTTCCAGCCATATTATCTCCCACTTGGATTTTCCTTTTCTTCTATCTCTCTGAATTTGTGAATTTCCCTTCGAAAAACTAACTTGCGGAGCATTGATAGGAATTTGGAAATAATAAAATTCCCTCCAAGGATGATAATAAATTCTTTCTCTGACCATTTGACTACGCGGCCTGCCTCTATGGTAGCTCATAAATCAAAATTATCAATATATTTCTCAATTTTATCGACTCTCAAGTGCTTTTTTTCCTTTGAAGGAAAGCAACTCAATGGAAAATATAGTGACTTTAATGGACTCTTTTTTTCGACTTTTCACATATCATTTTCAGCAATCCAAGGATGGTGGTGATTCATTTTCTTCCTTTTCTGATCTCAATACACAAGCTTAAAGGAAAAAATGCAAAGGCCTGAAATCGCCAATTTGACCAAAAATCGTAATATGTTGCCTTTAATATGAAACAAAAAAGAGCCATACGCATGTACTTTTCTGCTGAATGTTCCATCCAGCTGTTTTTCCTTTCTTAATGAAATGCTTTTTTTATGGAGAGTGCATAGGAAATGATGTGAGAAGTAGAGGCATGTGCCTTTAAAAAAAATATACAATAAATGCCTCATACATGCTTCGATGTCCGAAGATCAATAAATATTGAATACGATTCACTCTTATATATTTATATCTGTTTGAATTTATTTATAAATTTCACCTAATAACCCAAATCTCTCGACCTTTTGCTCTATTTCTGATAGTTTTCTTTTCCTTTCTCGTCAAAATTTCTCTAAATTTTGCTCAATAAACTTGATGTAAGATTCAATAAGATAACAATTTTACGGGGCATTGATTGCCGTAAGTGGGAAAACATAAATCACTCTCTATTAATAATGCAGCATCACGATTTTTTCGGCAAATGTATAATTTGAAACGTATAGGATAAGTGTGCCAAATTCCGGCCAGCTTGCAATTTCGGACATATTTTTTGTTCCTCGAATTTCCATGAATTTTTAGTTTTTGGAAACTCTTGAGATTGTACAATGCAAAAAAATAACAAAAAAATGTCGCTGCGACGAGCAAGATGATCTGAAAAAGACATTAAAGAATTCTGGAAGAGCAAGGAACTATGAGAATGAAGGTGGTCTAAATAGGCCACCAATGCTATGTCTACATTTTTATTCATTTTAAAATGTATTAAGAATTATTTTAGAGAAAATAAAGACGTTAAACTGTCTGCAAGATTCCAAGCAACACTTCTTATAAAAGAGTAATAAAAATATTCAATTTATATTAAAAATATTACATTTCAAACTTGAGACTTTGTCGCTTGCATGCAACTATGCAGAAATTTGGCACACTTACCCTACCAGAAGTTGTGGAAGATGTTCTTCTTGTTTTTCCAGCATCAAATTGAAAACCTAAAATTTAGAAAACCTATCGCATTTTGTCGTGAAAATTGAAGTTTTTCAAACTGTTTTCTTTTTCATATGTGCAACGTACTGAGAACACTTCAGAACAAGAGATGAATTTTTAGTGTAAACTTTTCATTACACTCCCTTAACAAATATTGTTGTCAATGAAAATTAGCTCGGAAATTTTGTTATTAAACAGATGTACTAATTGTAACAGATAATTTAGGTGATAAATAGTTTAATAAAAAGGGGTGACAAAGCATCCTCGTTGACAAATACTTTAATTCGTAAGTTATAATGACACATCAAAAGTATATTTGCATAACTTACCGTTTATCGGTTCACAACTTAAGGTTTTGTCGTTCCTAATAATTTGCTTAATTTCGACCTCTTTAAAGGCCTTTAGATAGTTTAAGGTAGCTATAGATTTTACTAAAACTTATTTGCCACGCGTTTATGAACTATCATCAAACTAATTTTAAAAAACTGTAAAATATAGTACTTAGTGTAGTAAGGTTCGTCAAATATGAACATTTGGGGGTTATATATGACATTTCTCACTCCTCAAATGTTTAGAATATTTTAAAAAATGTAACAGATTTCGTGTGAAATACACTTAGAGGGAAGGGGGCACCTTTGAATGTGGGGCAGCTTTGAAAATGGAATATTTCTCCTTTGTTTAATTCGAATTGAGCCATATCACTATGTAATTTAGCTTCTCCAATCTGTTAGTTCAGCTAAATTATATCATGAAAGGCTCAATTTTGTCAATTTTATTTAAAAATAGGTGAAAAATCTCAATTTCAAAGCTGCCCCACATTCAAAGGTGCCCCACTTCCCCCTACCTTAAGTTAAGAGAAACGCTGAGAGAATTTATCATTCCATTTTTTTGTTAAATAAACGGAATATGTCGAGGTAATTCAGATAATACAGTGATAATAAGGAAGCACCGGAGCAAAATGGTTTTAATTCAGACTCCACGGAAAACTTTCTTCACATAACCTAAAATTATACATTTTGAGTTCAACCGTTGTTCATATTTGATGAACTTGACGCTAGATGTAAAAAGAAAGATGAACCGTTATTTCCGTTGTGTCATTTTTTATAATTTGAACTGTACAGAAAAAGCTTTAATAACAATTTGTTTTTCCTATTTTATTTTAATTACTTATTTAATTTGTTTGAACGATATTAATAATAATAATATTCTGCTTCTTGACCTTTTTATATAAAAAAAAAGTAACTTATAATACCTTTCGGCTTTTTATTTTAATAAAAATTTCATAAATTTTCCAAAATATAATATGTGAATACTGGAAAAATAATCTTATATCTTATTAGTATGTGAGGTAGAATCTTTTTTAAACTGAACAAAATAATATTTAAAAAAAAATCCATTGATTTTTCTTTAGAAACAATTCCAAAATGATAGAAATTTAAGGGTTTTATCATACAAAGTATCAAAAATCAGTCTAATATCATTTTCTAAAAGTTTCATAGAGCTGCTTGCCAAAGGCTATCAGATTATTATTATTAATCGTATCGGGATATTTTGTTTTACAATGTAGTCATGCTGCAAAGTCGTATATCCCATGTTGGAAGAATGTACTAAGTCCATAGTAGACCGCCCATGATCGTCTTCCTCGCAATGTGGATGCATCTTCCGTCCCCCGGAATTTTTTGGGCAGAAGCCGTGCATTATGTTATGTTTTATCACAGTGAAAATTCATTTTCCTGACATTTGGTTTCTTGCACCGGACAGGACTCGAACTCACAACTGTGAGAGTCGAGTCAAAGATCTGATCAGCCCAAAACCCAACGGTCTTGCCTATTGCGTCACTGAGATCCCTGACTATTCAATTCAATTCATTTAAAATTTAATTGAATGATTCGATGATCAATGGGATTTTATGTTGTCTTATACTCTGGAATCTAGCACGATAATTTGTCATTTGACTTTGTCATACTGCTACAGATTTCCTCAGCAGGTCTGAGGAACCAACATTTAAGGAAAAGTCGTTTTTTGCTGTTGTAGTGGTCGTCTCCAAGATTTGTAAAAAAAAACGTCGTCAAGATTACTTTTTAAACTCAATTTGTGGGATTAAATAATTGACGATTTCAATAAAAATTGATGTTAATATGTATTAAATAGATTTTAGAACGATTGACAAACAAAGTGTGAAAGTCCTGTTGTGTACACATTAAGAATTTATGTCGTTTCGATAAATTTAAGTGGCATTGTATCCCCGTGGACGAAGAGTTTTTCACCCAGAGGATACCAAAGTATTTATACTTTTCCCCAATAAAAGATGAAACAGAATGCAGCCTCAAGAACACATGAATGGAAAGAGAGGTGGTGATAGATTTTGGTGGGCTTGTAGGAAAGCGCAACATGGGTAAAAGCGCAATTTTCTTCCAAAATTAAATTGTCCGTGACACGAAAGGCCTTGAAGGTGGCTTGGTGATTTTTCCAACATTCTCGTCTAGTGTTTGCAGTTTGCTTTACTTTTTGCTCATAGGGACAGCGGTGACACGAAGAGTTTACCATGTAGAATTTGCACTTGAAAAAGCTCAAAAAAAAATCTAGGATGTGATTTAAAGTTTTCGGGGATTTTTCGAATAAATACTTTGTGTTAAGTGGCACCTCAATATGGAATGAGTTTGGAGTTATGGCATATATCTAACTTTTTGTGATAGTTAAACCTCCACAATGAAAGAGAATTGTGCGAGGGTGATGTATTTAATTTTGATGGTTCAGATTTGAAAGCACTCTAAAATAGCTCATCCTTTCGTGGCTTTTGTCATTTTGGAATATGAAATAGGTGATTGTAGTGCTTCTATTTTACGTTTAAAGAGCTAAGAATAGGAATTAATGAGGGAGAGGGAGTCTTCTTGAGGAATTCCTTCCACAAATTGACTTGTTCAGCATGAACTCTGTTATTTGCATATATCCACAATACTCCTCAAAGTCAATTAATAATAGCTCAATTATTTTATTATTCACCCGGGGTACCTGTTGACAAATGGCACTTCTTGTCTTCACTGAAATCTCAATTGTTACTCTCCCCTTTTAGATGCCCTTAATTCGTGCCGTGGAACAATTTATGGAACAAAATAGGATTTTGCGAAGAGGACAGTATACAAAGGGAATCATCAATTTGAGGTCACCATCAATTTAGTTTTCAATGAAAATTATCATTCATCTAAATTATTCATGCAAATTCTTCTTCATGCTCACACCAAAATTAAATTGAATAATTTTATCCGAGAGTGGAAACTTGGATAGACCAGAAAAAACGTTGCTTTAAAATTTGAAAATGTACCAAAGCGGTACAATTACAATTGATTGGTAAAATCACTAATGGAGCGTAACGATTTTCTCGCTTTTTCACTTTGTCTAATTTATACTATTTGATCAATTGTGTGTTCGTGGTTGATTTTTGCGAATGTCACCATGCAGATCAATTGATGTATTATACGGCGCATCGAAAGAAGAATTCAGGGTGAAGGTCACACTTTTTCGCGGTATACTTTTACCTCTATCAGTGCGAAAAAAAAACCATTGATCATTTGTAATTGCTTAAACGGCTCAAATGAATTTGATTCAGAGAAGTATATAACCCAATAAATTTACAATAATTACTTTGGCTCATTATTGGTTGAATTCTGGAGAACCAAAAGAAGGTCAAAAAATTACACTCATAATTGGAATCTTCAACTATGATCTCTCTTTCGCTGAATTATAATAAAACTTTACTCAAAATTGAATTCATTATACACGTTACTTTTAATCGCTTACTGGCACAATTTAATAATATTTAAATTTGAAGAGTGGGAAATATCATCTATACCCCCCAAATGTTCGAATTTGAGGAACTGTACTGCACAAAATCCAACCGTAATTGACAATTTGATTAGATCGTTTTTCATTGAAATCATGAAAATCTTGTAGAAAAAAAATATTTTAATAAAACAGAAGTAAAGAAATTACTTACTAAAGTTTGAACAGAATATTAAATTCTGTTTACAAATTGTCTTGATTTGTATAATCACATGAAGCTTTTATATTACTTAATTTTTGTTTAATATTAAAGTTTTTTAATAAAATTTCGCTATTGGTTTGATAGAAAATTTATTTTCCAAATGAAGCTCAGTTGGAAGAATAGCAATGTTCACGCAATGATATAGAAATGCTTTATATTGTGTCTCGTGTTCTGATTCACTTTATTCAATTGGAAATTATTTAATAACTCTCAAATAGTGCATCATTCACTCTTTGATTACTATCAATTCATTGCCATTCACTGAATGCTTGCAACAAATTTATTAGCACGAATGAAAATTAAACTCATATACGTTTTCCTGGCAAATTATTGTCAAGATTCACAGTCAACTGCGTTTAATAAATGAGTTAGCTTTATCAAAAGTCATTCGATCATCAACCAATATCGACAAGCCATTTATCTCAGTATTATTGAGTTTAATTGGCAAAAAAATCAATTAAAATTGTTAAATATGTTGTGGAATTAGTCGAAAAAATACAGCTTAATTGATTTCTTCACTTAATTAGGAGTGTCAATATTAACTCAATTAAAACATTTTGAAAATGGTATACGCTTTAGTTGATTTTTATTGGTTTATGAACTAATTTATGAGTCAATAGAATAATTTTCTCAAGTATCAATGGCAAACTTTTGAATGGAAAAGCCCCATCCACTTTGTGGTATTGAAACTTCCTATTGATCTATTGACATGCTCAAGTGCGGACTTTGGATGAACCAGACCCAGAAAACAGACGAATAATCAAATTTCAAAAGAATTCTCTAAATGCCTTGAAATTTCACTTAGTCATTCATATTGATTGCTTTGGGAAAATAGTTCAATTCAATTGAAATTTTCTCGAGTAACTTGGTGGTTGATTCACTGGAATGGAAGGTAAATTCAGTCAAAGGGGTCATTAAGATGTCAATATTCTAAAGTACAAACCCAAAGATAGACCACTCCATTTTCTATGCAAATTTTCCTACAGTCTCTCTTCATACTGCATTTTCATCTAAATATAGATAGCTCACAAATGGTCATGTTTTGAAGCATAACAAACCAAGAATGGCAAATTCCCAGTATAACACTTCAGAATAATTTCCTCATCCCCAAATTTAAATAACTATTGTTGTAACTTCAAATGTTCCACTTTAATTTTACTGCAAGAATATTCTCAACACACTAAAGAAAAATAGGAGAAGAGAGAAAGAAAATTCTCAAGTTCATTTCTATTTAATGTGAAATTTCCATTGGTAAATGCCCTTGTTCGCTTGCTGGAGCAAGCTTAAACTCTCACCCAATATAAGTAATGCAACCTCTCAAGATTTTGTTGAGATAACTGAATTTATTTATATGTGTTATTGTTACTCAATCACTTGCCGTTAAGTGCACTTCTACAATTGATATGGTAAAACTTACATACAACACCGAAGTTAGTCAGCTTTATGAAAGAGAGCACCTCCCTTTGACCCTAGGGACCAGGAAAGGCTAACAGTATGTGGATTTCAAGACAGAGAAAATAGGACACTTTAAGAGTACCCAATAAGTTCGATTCATTTCATTCTATATAAAGAAAACATAATGAATTTGCAGTGTTGTTTTCGAAAGGGAAATTGTCTGGATGTGGAAATACAATTGTGAAGTTTTCAATCGAAGATCAAAAACTACTTCTTCTTTAATGCTTTTGACACGCTCAGTGCCTAAGTGGTCCACTATTGTCAAAGATCTGTGGATATCGTTGAGTAGGGGCTTTTATGTATTGGCGGTGATCTTAGTGGGACAGTAGGCAAGACCGTTGGTCTTGAGCTGATGAGATATCTGACTCGACTCTCACAGTTGTGAGTTCGAGTTCCGCCCCGTGGGCGGCCTACAAACAGACTTAGCAGATTCTTCCAACACGGGATCAAAAAGAATATAACATTATTACATTGTAACAATATATCCCGTTACGATTAATAATAAAATGTACTGGCGGGAAGATTTCATGGTTTGCACGAAGGATCTCAATATCATAAATAATATATAATTTGAAATTATATTTCGAATGCGAGGCACTTGCATTATAGAGCGAGTACTCTACCCCTTGAACAATTCAGTGTTTGAGATGTTTCTATTTATTTCAGGAAAAAATAGTTTTTTTTTAATACGCTTTAAACACTTTTAAAGCCTTTATTATTCTTTTCACTAAATCATTAAAGTTCAGGTCATATCAATTTACAATCATTTTACAGTATTAACTGCTCGAACTCCATGAGAGAGCAGTTTCCACAATCTTTTTGGGGAGAATCTACGAATACTGCTAAGTCAAAAATTAGATCTTCCTGATCGGGGGTCCAATTTTTAGTTTAAGCGTTAATCCACTGTTTAAATTTACTCTGTTACATGTTCAAACATTAGAAACGGCACACCATCCACGGATTATCTTTATATTATTTCATTTAAATATTCAGCTACAAAGGGATCATTATTTTAACAAAATTGAGGTAACTGAGAAACATCTTAATTACTGATACTTGATCAAAAAAAGTCATTGAATTGATTAACATTTAAATTGAATTGTAATAAAATTGTCATGACAACAATTAGAAATTGCCACATGGGTATCGTTTTGCAATACACTTCATAAGCGTTTTAGAGCTTTTCCGCTTTGCAACGTCACAAACATAAAACATTCGGTATCGCTTACAAAATTTCAACTGCGTTAGTTCCTAAACTGTATTGTTTGTAGTATCGGCTTACACTAATCTCACTTTAACAAGTGTAGTACTAAAGTGATGATGCTTTTGAATCATTGAAAGTACCAGGGCCGTATCTCAATAGCTTTAAGGTATACAAATAATAGCACATTGCAATGGGAGAAATCACAACCAAATGAAAGAAAAAAGCATAATAAAAATCATCCGCATGACCCAACTTCTGGGTAATACAAGATAAATCAATCGATTTTAGTGCGACGTGGAGAGCATGAGTGCGCGAGAATTGTGCAATAATTTAATTTTATTGCCATATAAAATTTGGTTTACCACATTGTAAAATATAGTGAATTTGTAGACGGAAGACATTGTAGGAGGATTGGGTGGAAAAAAAGTATAGCCCATGTCTTTTCTGAATCATGTTGAGCGTGGAATTACCATTTCTACTGCTTCAGCATTTCTATGCTTTTCCTAATAACTATAACATGTTGTGGGTAGTTTTGAAGAGTGAAAGAGAGAATTTAATAAGAATGCTTGGAATTGTCAACATGAGTAAAACATTATGTTCCATATAATATAGACTAAATATAATATAATATAGACTATAATAGGTACACCGAGAAAACTAGGATGGTAAAATTTACCATATCTTCCATACAAAATTTTAATAGACGGATAGTAAAAAAAAACCAGCAAACGCAATATTAGATCAAACTGTCAAAAATTGTAAAATATACGTGCTCGCCTTTAGAATTTACTATTCGATGGATAGTAAATTCTAATAGCCGTATTTTCTATATGGTACACCGGTATATATCGTACAGAATTATATTATCCCCGGATAGTAGATTTTACTAGCTGGATAATAAATTTTACTAGCCGCATAGTAGATTTTTCAAGCCGGATAGTAAATTTTACTAGCCGGATATTAGAAAAAAATATTGGAATTTTTTTTTATTTTAATTAATTTTTGGCCATTGTTTGAGGGCTTGGGGTCCAACTCCTGGGTGATATTCTCTGTATTTCAAGCCATTTTGGTGCTTGAGAGTCTTTTCCCAACATTGGCAACTATGTCACGAACTGTTGCATGGTTACCTAAAATATTCTAAGAAAACATTTTAACAGAAGCATGGTACATTTTACTGGCTTGGATGGTAATTTTTGAATCCAAATTACTATCCTTCTTTAAATTTTGCTGTCTTACAGTTAAATTCTAAGATCAAATATCCGGCTAGTAAAATTTACTATCCAGATATTAAAATCTAAGAGAAGTCAAGGTAAAATTTAATGGAGTATAGTAGATTTTGTCACTCAGCTACTAGAATTTACTATCCATAGGAAAGTAAATTAAAAAAAAAAAATTCAAGATAGGAGATTCTAAAGGAAAATGTATATGGAGGATAGTATTTTCTACTATCTTTTGAGGCAGTAGAATTTAAAGAGACGTTTTATAGAAAATACCTTCCAAATAGAGCGGTATAATATAAACCAAAAACCCAATTGATTCCAGTAGTCAATAGACTAAACAATCTTATGTTGCATCTTTGCAATCGAAAATGTCAAACTCTTTTTGTTTTGATTTTCTTGTTACTTGAGGTATTTAAATAACTAGTAATTTACCTTCTATAGTAAAATATTAGCAACTAATGCTGAAGTTTATGAAACCACGTACTTAATCGACATTTTAAATAGTGTTGAACTTTTTTATTCTCCAACTTCACCCAAGTAATTTGCAAATTATTCATTTTACTCAGTACTGACGGATTTCTGAAGAATAGCAAATGGTTTTAAAGCCAATCGCAATTGAGATTCTTAAATATTTGTCATTATTAAGTTAGTAACACATAGATTATAATATGATTTAAAAATCGTCTCTGTCATTGAGTAGAGACTCGAAATTGTGGTCATTTTCTGTGAGAAAATAAAACACCGCACAATGCATTTGGCGTGTTTCTCGCCGTATTTACATGAAATTGGCGTAATGTACTCTCGCTGTAGAAGGCAATTGAACTTTAAAATATTTTATAACCCGACCACCGCATATACTCATAATTCAGCAATGATGCGTAACTATAAATAAAAATTTATAAATTTACTTTCTCTGCATTTTGCCAAAACAATGAAGCAAGTTGAGGTTGTGCCATTATTTTCTCCATATTAAATAAGTGAATTTTTTTATTTTGTTACCTATTTTACATGTAAAAGGATATTATGTATAATAACATACTTAATTAATTACAATTGAATAAACACAATTTTGAATTATTTGGCTAAAATGATAATAAATTGTTGCAAGCTAAATTTCCAGTGTGTCTTTTTTAAACATTATTGTGTAAAAAGGATTGTGCCCCTTCGGTTGCATAGAAGCAATGTTACTATTTCATTCAACGCACTTAAACTTTAACAAAGAATTAACCTAAATATGTCACCAATACTGAAAGAAAAAAATGTGTTCCTTGATAAATCGTTAACCCCTAAAGGATAAAACACGTTTAACGCCTTGTCTAAAACAGATTTTATATTGTAGCACTTGCAAAAGCGGCAGAAGTGTTTTTGTTTGCAAGTTTTTGGAGGATTTAGTACTCGATTACACCATTTTTCCTCTCAATCACAAAACAAGGACCCTTTTGGACTCAATTGTAATTTAATGTGTCACTACGAGAGCTTAAAATTATGGTTCCATTGGGAATATTTGTTCACAATCCCCAAGAAATTTTTGCTCTCTCGCTCTTCAATGCTCCATCCGGAAATTATATTGCGACGCTGTGGATACATTATCCACATTCTGACTTTCTCATGGCTTATAATTTATCTCATTTCTTTCATTTGCTCCACCCGCCAATTCTTAAAGCATCGCATCGTTGAACCAAAGAACTTTTTCTGCTTCCCTGTGATATATTGAAACATGTTGATATCTCTGGGCTAGTCTGATTTTAGGAATGTTATTGTGAGTAGAATTCAGCACAATTTCTATCGATTGCGGCTGAGAAGAGTGGACACAAAAGTTCAGTAGACATTTTAATAAAAATTTTCAATTTGAATAAATTTTTCGATTTAAATAAATTTTCTTGAAATCTGTTGAAATTCTAATTGTTGGGTTTGGGATTTCTTCGCCATACAAAACGATACGATACAACACTTGACACCCTTTGGACAATAAAGTTTAAATATTACTTCTACCCTTTAAGAATGTGAGAATCGTGGAACTGTTTAAAATATGAACATGTATTCTATAACTATTGCAATGTGCATTATCTCATAGCTGTGGCATAGAGTCCCTCAGCAGTCGGGTTCGAAATTTCAATACCTTTCCAAAAAATCTAAATTTAACCAAATTGGTTGAAAATTGGGCCCTCTAAAGTGGTTGACCTTTGACCTTCAATAATTCAAAATGGCGAATTTTCCGGTCATAAGTATGTAGGGTGAAATGTTCGCCTGGACTACCTCTAAAACATATCCGAAAATCATTGAAAAAGCTTGAGCCAATTTTGAGAATAACCGATAAACAACATGGTTTTGGAGGGGTTAGGGGGGAGATCGGGGTGGGAAAAAAACCATCGAAAGATATTGCTTTTTATTACTGGTTAACGAAGACTGGAAGTCGATATCTCTTGCCTTTTAAGCTCCAGAACAGTGACAAGTTGAAAAAAAAAGACAATTATATAACTGCTCTCTCTTTGAGTTCGAGCAGTAAAACTGTTTCGCATTATTGGTTTCTACTTAACAAATTATTCACTGATTCAACCTAAGGGGAACAGAATCAATGTTACAAGTTCGAGATTTCCATAAAGTAATTTCGTTCTTTTAATATTTATCTGTTCATAACTTATTACACTAATTCATTTCAAAATTTATTCAATCATGTAGAAGAAACACAATTGAATATGCACTAAAAGTGAATTATCGGAAAATTGCAAGTTCATTGCGGTTCCTTATTATTTGGAACCTATTCAAACTTAATCAGGATTGAAAGACATTCCCAATGAATCCAAACTTTGCCAAACAAGTTAAGAAATACGTCCTCTGGAAACATATAACACTTGACTTTGAAAAAAATTATAATAGGAATAACTTAAGATAATTTTTTGACAATGCCTATCTCTCATAAGTCTAAGCGTTAATACCTTTTTGGTTTTTCCAATATTTCTATTTGCTTAATCTCATCGTCAAATTCTCAGGTCTAGAAATTTAACATTATAATGTTTGGAACCAAAATATAACGACTTTATTTAAAATAAATTGAATTTATTTCAATTGAATTTTCGTAAAAAAAGAGTGGTTTCCTGAACAATCCAAGTCGCTGTCGCTAACTATTTGACTTTTAGATTTGGTAACAGTCAAACCATAAATTCTGTCTCCCTTTGGAGGTGAAAAAGTATTCCATGTATATAGGGGAATGTAGGCATGGTTCGCACAGAGTGAACCTTCAAACGATGCGAATTTTTTCTTTGTTTGCAAAGAGCTGACTTACCAATTCTCATCTCTTCTCGTGAACTTAATAATTAATCTATCTTATGGCTAAGAAATGACGAACTGGCTCTTTGCAAGCAAAGAGAAAATTCGCATTGTTTGAAGGTTCACTCTGTGCGAACCATGCCAACATTCCCTTATGGCTCTCGCTGTGAAGTTCAAGTAATAAAAAATTTTAAGCCATTTGATTTTAGGACCATAAAATAAAACGAAGCATTTTACCTATAATTCTCCATGAGATACGAGATGATGACATATGACAGAACATTTGACATAACTTGCAATATCTTTTCTCGTTTTCATAGATTTTGCTCAAGTCTATATATCCATACCCTACGGTTATATACTTTAATATTTTTGGAAAAAAGACGGAAAGAGAGTTAGAATGCGAGATGGGAGGTGAATGTAAGATATTTATGAATTATTATTGTGAAAGACGGAATTATTCTATTTTAATGTGATAAACTGTGTATAGAAGTTTAATCGATTTTCATGTTTTCTTCTTTCGGGCTTTGGCAAGTAGCCAACAAATTATGATTTAAGTACAAAAAGAAGATGGCAAAGCATCCCAGCTTTGCGGAATGCTCGAACTCACGAGATAGAGCTCACTGTGAATTAGTTTTTACCGATGAAGATCGATGCAGCCGGGTTCGAAATTTCAATACCTCTCCAAAATATTCAAATTTAACTAAATAGGGTGAAAAATTACCCTTCCAAAGTGGTTGACCTTTGACCTTCAATAATTCAAAATGGCGAATTTTCCGGTCATAGGTATGTTTGGGCGAAATGTGCGCCTGTACTAGCTCTAAAACATATCCAAAAATCATTGAAAAAGCTTGGACCAATTTAGAGAAAAACTGGAAAAACATGTTTTAGGGGAGGGGAGGGGAATGAGAGAAAAAGGGGAAAAACGTCTAGAGATATTGTTTTTTTATTGGGGGTCATCGAAGACCGGAAGTCGATATCTCTTACCGTTTGAACTCTAGTCCGAGAATAAATTTAAGGTCAAGTAAAAAAAAAATTCCGAAAAAATTATTCAAAATCGGTACTTAACCGGTTCATTACCGATGAAGACCGATATATCCGGGTTCAGAACTTTAATACCTTTCCAAAAAATCCTAATTTAACCAAATCGGTTGAAAAATGGGCCCTCCAAAAAAGTTGACCTTTGACCATCATTACTTCAAAATGACAAATTTTCCGGTCATACATATGTTTGGGCGAAATGTTCGCCTGGACTACCTCTAAAACATATCCGAAAATCATTGAAAAAGCTTGGGTCAATTTAGAGAAAAACTGAAAAAAAACGTGGTTTTGGAGTTGTTAGAGGGGGGGTGGGGAAGGGAAAAAACGTCGAGAGATAGTGTTTTTTTATTGGGGGTCATCTAAGACTGGAAATCGATATCTCTTACCGTTTAAGCTCCAGAACAATGAAAAGTTGAAAAAAAAGACGATTATATAACTGCTCTCCTTTTGAGTTCGAGCAGTAAAAGCACCAATATATGTAGTTTTATATATATACATTTCGTTAATATTCCAACTTGAAAGTTATTAATATTTTGTTTTAGGAAAAAGAAAACAAAAATGATATTTCATTTAAAGATATGTAAATTGATTAAAATTCAATGATGCTTTAATAAATAAATTTTATTTGAAGCTTTCATTTAGGGAACCATCACTCAGTCCGAAAAACATTCCTCTCAATTTCACCTTCAAAATGATACATGAATTATTGAAAAACCTCTCAATTTTTTTTTATAAAATTCATCTTTCGATTGCCCTTTCTGCTTTCAATGATACACTTTTAATTAATGTAACTTTTTTGTGGACAAAAGCTATTGAAAATACAGTGAAAATTTTTATACAACTTTTATTTACTGATCCAACATTTTGCATCCGATTTTTTTTTTAATTAGAACATTCTACCTCTGAACATTTATAGTTGCAATTTTAATTAATTTAAAAAATCATTTAAATGTATTTTTAATTAAAAGGTTATCGTGATATAGATTAAAATTTGTTTTTGCGATATATATATTTTTTATCTTTGCAGATTATTTAGTGCAGCTAGTTCGGACTCAATACGATTCAACTCTAATTTATCTAGTCAAAATGATAACGACTTGCGGATATCAGTAGATAATACGTGTACAGATTCTTTAGTTACTGCTCTAGATGATGAAGCCTTACTATTAACGGAATTTAACGAAATGGCAAAATCAAAGGTGAAATATTTCAAATTTGACCTCAATTGAATGGCAATTCCTCAGATGTTTTTTTCTTATCCCCGGAAAAAAGGTTCATTTCGACGATGTCTCTCTGTATGGTACGCCGAAGGAGGAACCGCTACCGACAATCCCGGTGGTGCCGGAGAAGACGTCATCGAATTTCATCAAGAACCAACTGCAGTCATGGTTTCAACCCACAGACAACCGTTTAGCTATGAAATTATTCGGTAGCAAGAAAGCCTTAGTTAAAGAGAGAATTAGACAAAAATCAGCCGGTCACTGGGTAATCCATCCATGTAGTTCATTTCGGTAAGTAAAAATACTTTATAATGCTATTTGCCTTTAATTGACTGCCATCACAAATACACTCAGAAAAATCTAATGTTTCAGTGACGCTTCGAATACATTCCGATCAACCACATTCCGCCTTTTCTTATCTACTAACTGTACATTTAAGTAGAAAACTAGACATTAGTCTCACAAATTTATATAAAATTGAGCAAAAATAATAAATATTTTTATCCAAATTTTTAGTAACATCAAAGATTTCAGAGAACTTCCTGGATTACAAGTTCTGTCTAGAGTATTTCTCAACCGATTGATTAAAGTCTAGGTTCTTTATCTTGGAAGCTCTATCAAGTCCCGACCCGAATCGTTTTCCGCCGGCTATAAACCGACCAATAAACTATAATTAGCCTTTTTTCTGAAATTCTATTGTATTTTCCTCCCAAGTCCATGCATGTAGCCGTCGTTGTTTAGCATTGCACTGTCTGCGATTCAAAGATAATCTAGGTAAACTTTAAAAGGATACCCAGTGAAAAATACTTTTCACGAAAATTATGGATTCATAAACCAGCTTTCAACTTTATCCAAAAAATATCTTTAATTTTTCTGAGTATGTCAATATTGATGGCAATAATTGCAAAACCATATTCTTGAAAAATTAGTTTTGCTCGAGACAATAATATGTGATTTCCATTTTTCCTCCATCCTTTTTTCAGATTCTACTGGGACTTATGTATGTTGTTGCTACTCGTTGCGAATTTGATCATTTTGCCTGTTGCCATATCTTTTTTCAATGATGACCTTAGCACTAGGTGGATTGCTTTTAATTGTCTAAGTGACACCATATTTTTGATAGATATTGTTGTCAACTTCAGAACAGGTAATCGATACTTCCATATTAACCTTTTACCTTTTTACACAATATATTGCAAGAAATCATGCCATGTTGAAACACAAGAAAAAATCATAGAAACAATTTGAACATATATACATGTGTTACATAGGAAAATGTGATGGGATTGTAGACATAACTTCCAATTAAAATTACCTTTTTTCCTTCCTCGTACTGTTCTATCTGTGACATCTTTTAGGTATAATGCAGCAAGATAATGCGGAGCAAGTGATATTAGATCCTAAGATTATAGCGAAACACTACCTTAAGACATGGTTTTTTCTGGATTTAATTTCATCCATACCACTCGACTACATTTTTCTCATCTTCAATCAGGTAAGTTGGTTTAAGCTCAAATTTATTGGACAATACTATCATGACCTTTCTTTTATTTTGGTTAGTTTTTTTGGTTATTTTTTCTTCTTGAAGTGCAAGTGCGCAACTTAAGAAATCAACCGAATTTGCAAAACACAATATCGATGATTTATCTTTAGGAATAGTGTTTGCTTTCTACTTAAATATTATTTGTTTATATGATAAATTTTTGCGTTTCAGCCTCAAAATTCCTCGCTTAATTTTATAACGTGACTTTAGGATGTGGAAGATTTTCTCAAAAGTTATTTAGTATATTACGAGATATGGTAGAAAATTTAAACAATTAAGACGTCTAATTTAAATTGAAACCAAATATAATTGTATGTATGTATGTATTAGTCTTCAATTCTAAGGCAAGATTTAATTTTACATTTATATTAACCTTCATAAATTGATTTGGATTCTCTAATAAAAATCTTTAATTTTAAGGTGTTAAATGTCTTTATGCCTTAGTGGAAATTTGACAAACTTCAGAATAACAAATTTGAAATGCAAATATCAAATATTTTAATTTTTGTTTAATTCTAAATCTGGTCCGGAAGGCATTTTAGATCTTTAAATATAGAAAATTTTTATGTATGTTTTTGAAGCATACTACCAAATTTCTTTAATGGCGTCTAATACCTTTACATCATAATGCGAAGCCTTTAATTTTGACACTAAATATTTAACTTTCAACTCTATTTATATAAGAATGGAGGGATTCATAAAAAAACCTGGCTTTTTAAATAAAATATTAATTAAAATTACTTCAACCATTTTAAAGAATTAGTTTTTGATTATAATTTAAATGATTTGAAAACGATTGAAAGGCTTTCAATTCGAGTATAGTTTTTAGAATCTAAACATGCCATTTGTTTTCGAAACCAATTTGACATAACAATACAAAAATATTTTACAGAATGGACAATTTATTTGCAATATTTATAAGAGCAATAGATATATTTTAGATTCTACTGTCAATTATTTTTACTATAAATTTACGCATTTTAATGAATTTTCGAGCAATTTGCGTAAATACAACACTTATTCGGTTTGAGTTAAGGGGTTACGTGGGTCTTGCTGTCTAAAAAAAACTGCATATTTCCTTGACATCTTTTTTCAAATTTTGTCAAAAATCCAAATTTCATTTAAAAAAAATCTGCCGTTCAAGTACGAACTTAACTCATCAGCTAACAGGAAATATTTAATTCTTTGACGTCAGATGAATATATTCTAAGAAATTTTTCCACCAAAAAGTATGTTTTTGTTTTTTTCAAAAAAGGTCTCCGATAATCAGGTCTCAACGCTGAATTTTTAAAATTTTTAAATAAAAATTTCAGAAAATATTTTTTAAATTTGTACCTTTATATGCTTAAGCACTTCAATTACAATAAGAAAATTATGTCAAAATTAATAGAGAAAATGTGGTGTTTTTCAATCTTTTTGACCCACATAACCCCTTAAAACACGTTAAGATTTAAGAATATATTTTGGGAATTTTATTTCAATTAATATTTAGTAAATAATATTTCTTTGGGATGCATTTTAATTGCTTTATACTGTGAGTGTGGTGAGTGTATCTCGTGATACTACGAAATAATTTAAAATTTGTGAAAATCTTCCTTATTCGCGAAACTTCCGCAATTTGAGCAACTTGTCTAAAATTTGCGTTTTGCCAAATAACAATCAATGTTTGTGGCTTAATTGTGAAGAACACTCAATTTACATATTCTAAACAGACTGTGAAAAATGTTCCTGTGTGCTTTAATGTTTTGCTCAAAAGCCACATAAGCAAAGAATACAAGAAAGAAAGGAAAAAGTCTTTTAATGAGTTTACGCGGGAGGGAACTTTCTCGCGGAATAAGAAGTTAGTTAATGAAACTCAAGGAGAGTTCTGTAGTATACTACTTTTTTTCCTGCCAGACCATTGTTGTCTTCAGCAAACCTCGTGGAAGAATAATTAAAGGGGAATTTATGAGTTGTACAATAAAAATGTTCTTCACCACTTTAGTTATTGGTAGCAAAAAAATGCCTTCAGAGCTTTTCAATTCTCAATTCGAGTGTATAAATATTCACGCGTTTTTTACTAGTACAACGACAACTAAGAAAATTAACATTAATTCTTAGCTGTATTTTCTTTTACACTACTTCACCACCAAAATCATAGCTTAAATCCACATTTTATTCAACTGAAATTCCCTCGAGGTAGACAGACTTTTTCACTAAAAAAATCAGCCGCAGACATTATAACGAAACATAGCGTCAGAAACTATTTTTAGGATCATAGTGGAAATATCTTTTGGTTTTAAATGGTGAATAATGCACAGTGGAGTACTTGGTTCTTTGATCCCCAAAGTTTAGCGGAATTTATTCTTACCTTCGATATAAATTTTATTTTAATTGCGATCATGGTTTGAAGCAGAGGAAAAAATCGTATTAGATTAGACGACATATTATCGAAATTTATTCACAAACTTTTTTTTTTATCTTTTCCAGTACATTGCCTCATCGGTATGTTATTTTTTATTTTGATTTTTTTTATTTTGAATACTCTTTTATTCATAAATCTTCCATTTGTCTTGCTGTTTCATTTCTTTTCGCGAAACTTTGATCTCTAAATTCAGGAGCAATAATTTGCTGAAGTTCTTTATATTCTATTTTAAATTCAACTTCTAAAATATTAAAATAATACTGTCTTTGCCAGAAGTCAGTTGAAAATGGTCAAAGTGACAGAGAGTTGTAGTAAGAAAATTCTCAAAACATGACACGAATAGTAATTTTGGAGGGAAAATTGTCAACAGGTTAGTATTCAAATGAATAAAATTTTGCATGAAGGAAATGGTAATGTTTTCATGCTTTTCCTTTCGTGGAATTTGACACAGAATATTTTCTAAAGGCAGGCATACAAAATTTATAGTTCCAAGCATATGAAACCGAATTGTTCTATGGCAATTTATTCATTCCTGGAATACAGATATACTTACCATTTCAGCGGTTAATGTTGTATTCATTCCAAGTTTGTGGTGTATATAAAATATTTGACGTAGAAAATTTACCAGAAATTAGCTACACGTGTTAGAAAATTAAAATCACTTTTTTGTGTTCAATCAATTGTCATACTTTAATCACATTTGTTGTTTTTTTTTTAAAGAGAAGCTTTATCTAAATGCACTAAAAATTTTAATCGATTACTGAGTCAAAATAAGGATTGTAGAACCATGAAAATAATTTCGCAATTGTGTTTATAAAAGGAGAAAGTCTTGAATGATATACCCTCAAATGGTAATCAAAAAAATGTAAAAAGCAATCGCATAACTTAGAATCAATCGCTAGAAAAATCACCTTCAAGAATTATTTGCAAAATAAAAAAAAGCAATTGCAAAATGGAATGAAATCAATCCGATAATTCCCAAAAATCAGTCGTAAAATAAAAATAAAAAAAAAACATTATCGCAATAGAAATCCGAAAATAGGAGAAATCCATACAATTTTTTCCAGTTAGTCTATTTATAAAAATCAATCACATCATGGAATATGATATCGATCGTGTGATATGTAGGGTTTAATCTCATTTACACAAATTTACATTTATCCTTTAGGATTGAAAATCATATAGGTGTCAAAACCACTGTAATTGATTGCGTGTAGTGCAAAATTTTATTTAAAGTTAATAATATAAAAAATTTTCTTAATAATTTATTATAAGCGTTTTATTTGAGAATGACAAAGAGCACAATGGAAAAATTATATTGCCGTTTTTCTGTTTAATTATGGCCAAAATATATAAATCGCTTGTTATAATATTTCCTTTGACCATTTTCGAAACAAGAATAACTTCGGCTAAAGGCGTCTACACATTGGGAGCAATTTTCGTCAAAAATTGCGTTTTTGACAGAAATTTGGAAACGTCAAACGCTGCAGTGAATTTCCTTCAAAAAAGCAAGTTTTGACAAAAATTTCTCAAAATGTGTAGAGGCCATAAAATATCACAAATATTAACAGAAATTTTTGCTCCTTAATGTCTTTTTCAAATCATATTTATCACATTTCTTATATCTCTGTATGTTTTCTTTTTCCACTTAATTCAGATTTCTTCCTCATTCTTTTCAGTCATGTGAATGTTTGAATTTTTTTAAAAAGAAGATGCATGACCATTTATCAAAGAGGAATTGGTGATTTTGACATAATTTTTCAATCAAAAATGTCGTATCAGCACAGCATTTTATTGTCAAATGAAAATTAAGGGAATGAATTTCCTGATGCGGAATACTATTAAGTGAACTATTTTTTAACGAGGACGTGATTCTTGTATAATAATAATTATCACAACTAATTAGCCAACTTGTAAATTAAATTGAACTTCACATAGTGACAGAAACTCTTAATCAAACATGTGAAGCGTATCCTTAACATCAAGTGCCCCCAGTTTTAATATTCGCGTGCAATATGCTCTTTCTCTCAACTGTTTTCAAAAAATGGTTCACTTTTGGAATATGTGACATTGAATAATTGAATTTGCACTTTATGAGTGAAAGTTGAAAAAGATTGTTTAAGAATTTTTAACCACATAGTGTGGTCGAGGGATTAATCTGAGAATGGGGAAGGGGGTAGGGGTTAAGTTAAGTACTCTACAATTACCCAGGGAAAGTAGAAAGAAGGTTCGTTAGGGTATGGAGAAAAAAGCGGAAGGTGAGAAATATACTTTAATGTGAGACATTGAAGTTTCTTTTCAATAATAGCTCCTTCACCCATGAACTACATTTTCAGTCTCATTCGATTTGTATTATGCTCAAACAATTTGTTGCAATTGCGAGATCGTGAATGTAAAACTGGGTTAGGAAGATTAATGTATTTTGAGGTGAATTTTCAATGCAACTGGTTTTGTACGTTGAGTTCAAACAGCAATGTCAAGAAGAAAAAACTATTCATCCATCAATTGTGGGCAGTTGGTTGAAATTCTTTTAAGTTACGGTTACTGTTATCAAAGTAAAATGTGACTTTGGCTAATCGATTCTATATTTAGGAGAATGATTTCTTGATACTCCTAGATTAAGATTATAATATTTTTGAAGAATATTTGGAGCTGGATGTCTAGGGTCAGCAATTGTCTGAGTTGGTCGTATTTATTAAATCTTCTTAGCGAAATCACAGGTGAAAGAGAAAAGAAGTAATATATCAACTTGAGGTTTTTAACAAGGGTGAGATATTACTATAAAAAAATGATATAGAGGTAATTGTCCTTATGAGTAGAAATTTTAGGCAGTGGAACTAAGAATAGTTTTTTTTTTTTAATTATATACCGCAGTTTTTCTTGATTTACAAAAAAAATGGTAAAATCGTTTTAATATTTTTGGGATGGTTTAAAAACGGCAACGCTTGATATTGTTATGGAGATAATTTTAACTTGTAGCTGTTCCTAAAAAAATAAAAATTATTCGGAATGAACTTATATTGTAGACTGAAAATTTAAGTTGTCAACAAATTAGTCCAAGATACCTACTAAAGTCTTATTAATTTTGATAAGAATCTCATAAGTCACAAGCTTATCAGGACTTATCACGGATTTCTTCTTTTGCATGCATAACCAATTCAAGGCTTTTCTTGGGCTTCTTTTTTTGTGAGAGAGGGAGAGCGAATGGTGCTTTCTTTGAACTTTTTGGGGAAACTGGGGAAAACTTCGTTTGACATTCAAAGTCCAAGAACGTTCATTGATGAATAATAAAAATGATTTCTAGTGAAGGAAAAAAGTTTCAGCAGTTTTGGAGCTTTAATAATCCAGTGTATGAGGTCAGGTGTAAAATATAACTTTTCTCTCTATAAAGTTCACATTAGGCCAATATTCTGCCACTGGTGCTTGATAATTTATAATACATACAATAACTAAACATTCAACATTTTCAGATGGGGAGGGTCCTTACATTTGTGTGCTTAAGAATTCAGAATTGCCAAAAGCCAAAAATGCACTTTAACAACATTTCGCTTAAGATATTTATGATTTTCGTTCATTGTGTGCTTAATTGAATTTTTGCTCTCTTTCAAATATTTAACCCAAAAAATCCATTTTCTACTAACAATATTGAGTTTTGAGTTTCTGTTTCGATTTTCATGTTGGATATTTTTGACATGGAATTTTATCATTTCTCTCCCATTTCTCCATCATCCAATTGCTTTCTATTTTTTTTTTAAACTAATACAGCAACTTTATGGCAAATTTTCAGGATTTTTCGGAATCTTTTCAAATACTGCACGCCGGAAGAGCACTACGAATCCTTCGATTAGCCAAACTTCTATCACTAGTTCGTCTCTTACGATTATCTCGTCTCGTTCGGTACGTGTCGCAATGGGAGGAAGTCTATGTAAGTATTAACCTTTAATTATTCTCAAAAATATTATTCAGCATTTTAGAATATCTATTTGAAATTATAATTTGGATGGAGAGAACCTCCCTCTATGTTCTTCAATTGAGATTAAGTTTTGATGTAAGAGTGTGCTGTATTGAAAATCAATAGTTCCCATTTATCTTACATACTTAAAGAAATTGATGAATAATGAATCGAAGAATAATAATTGGATATAGTCAAGAGAACACTTTATCAGGATATTATTCATAGCCTGGAGGGGGACTGAAAACCACTTGAACAGCATTTTTTTTTCTATACGTACAATTAAGAGTGCACGGAGTGCACATAAAATTAAAATAGCACCCGATATGCTGAGTTTGTACAGTGTCTTGTAGAATTATTAGGACAATGAAGTATTATAAATTGTTTTTTACACTAATTCTTCTTTTTTATTTGATAAGCTTAAAAGAGGCATAGCCTACACGAGTAGATGATGTGAACCTCCTTACATACATTGAAAATTATAATGTAAGATCGTTGTTATAAATAATTCACGACTGGGACGTGACCTATAGTAGATAAGAACATATTTCTTAAGAGTATATTTGTAAATATAAAATATTTACATGGAAAAAAAGTTATTTGTGTTCTTACCTTCATGTCTTATTATTATTATTAATCGTATCGAGATATTTATATTACAAGGTAATCATTTTGCAATGCCATATCCCATGTTGGAAGAATCTGCTAAGTCCATTGTAGACCGTCCAGGAGTGCCTTCCCGTGGTGTAAAATACTTCTTCCATGCTCCCGGAGTTGTTAGGCGAAGGCGGTGAATTTTTATTACGTTATATCACAGTGAAAATGTATTTTTCTAAACATTCAAATCTCCGGGCGGGACTAGAACTTACAACATTACTGTGAGTCAAGACGGAAATCTATCCGCCTAAGTGCCAACGGTCTTGCCTATTGCGTCACTTAGATCCCCACTTTCAATTAGGATAAATGGGTAGAAATTAGATTATGGGAGCTTCTCTAAGAGTTACCCATGATCTCGCTTTTAAAAATAACAATGTATAAATGAAATTTGATGATTGTGTCGTATAGATTTATCTCTCCTTTTTAGAGCAAATTCTTATATCAATTTTAATGAGGATATTGTTATTCAGAAATTTTTCTGGCGTTAAAGGTGTTCGGATTTCATCCAGTGAGCTTCACTGCACTTGATTCCACGGGCATGGGACTGACAACCTCATCCCGTACAAGAAATAATAATAATAATGCATGTCTAGAAATCCCATTGCGGGAAGGCCTTGTTCCTTCATGGAATGTTGCGCCAGCATTATTATTATTTTATTGTTATTCAAAATCTCCCTTCAAAAGGCGTTATGTTTCCCTGACTAGGTCGACATCACAATTTTTATTGATAATTCTTTTATTTTTTCATTATGATGAACGTAATTCTGTAATATAATTAAAGATGACCATAACGTCGAAACTCCTGCACCATACTTTCATTTTGATTTATAATTAAATCAGTAAAATTTTAGTTATTGTTCTGACGTAGAATTAAGGATGTTCAAACAAATTAAGTCCATATAAACTAATTGTTCTGTTTCAATTATTGCCCATAATTATACAGAACCATTTAAATAACTACAAACTGAAGACTTGCATGCTGTTTATAAAATTTTAAATTGATCAACTTAACTAGATATCTTCTATACTGAAGCTGTGTGAATTTAAAGGATTCTTTTTAATTATATGGAATCCGGCCGATAACTTGATGCAAATAGAGAATTTTACGGTTTTTTTTTTTAACAACGTTCTTACTGATGCGAACTATTATTTACCTTTGTTACATTCTTAAGATTTACCAATTATTATATTCTTTAAAAGTTTATCATATACTTCTTCGTTTGAATAGTTTTACAAGACACTGTGCTACAAAGGCAATTAAAAAAAATAATAACGTTTAAAAACTACCACTAATTGTATAGTTCTTTATTTCTTGGTGATTGCATTCCGTATATTTTTATTTCTCTGCATTTCTCTTTATAGTATATATTACATATTTTCTTTATAAATTAGATAGGGTTGTTCAAGAGCAATGTAAATTAACGCAATGTCGAAAGTAATGGTGATTTGCGTCCTTGCATTCTTTCACAATATTTGCTGCTTCAAAAAAAAAAAAAAACTTAGCGATTGAAAGAGCAAGATACAATAAAAGAAAGTTTGTAAAGCTCTTTTAAAAGAGTCAATAATAAAATTGGTATATAAAAAAGAATCAAATTCTGTAACTTATTAACTCACTCTTACTGTGCTTATTTGAGTTTATTTTTATATTTTTTGTCTTTCACTTTCAATTGCGTGTTTACAGCTTTATATTGCTTAAAATGTATATTATTAAAAATGAAGACGAATTATAATTAATTAAATATATCTCATATGCAAATATACATCTTGTGTATAATACAGCGCTTCAAGAGCTTTTTCCCCCTGATAAATCTATTGCAATTTTTTCTTCGGTTTAACTCAAAAGCTTAAAAAATTACAGTCGTGGTGAAGATTTTAGTAATAACTCGATATTTAATGAAATATTTCTACCCCAGATGTAGACAAAGGATTCTTCTCTTAAAACATTAAATAAAAGTTGAGAGAGAGATTTTACGTAATAATAGGATTGATTTATGACCTAACAGGTCCTACTTTTGAGACTATTTTCTATTCTTTTTTTGTATAGTTTTCACCAGCTAACCGCAAAGTCTGCATTTATATATATTTCCTCTTACTCACTACAGAATCTATTCTCTTATGCATCTCTAATATTTTCTTCGCATTTTTTTTTAACTTTGTACATGACATTCTCTTCCATTTTTTTTGTATTTCAATACTCTTCAATTTCTAATACATTTCTACCATCCAAGCAAATGGATCAGTATCCATTTGATTTCCATTAATTGAGCTTTCTCTGCTCTGAATAAAAAGCTTATCTTTTATACAGTACCTACCCAAGTAGCAAACTAATGTCAGTGTACCGTTATTTTAACGAGTAATCTTAATAATTATTTAGACTTTACTCATCATACTTTCTAACTGATATATAACTTCCACGTCATAATAAGATATTTATTAAAATAAATATCACCGTATATGGTATATGTTGAATAAACACAGCCTCTCAATGGTGCGTTAGTCCCACGGAAAGCTTACCCTTCTTTATTTATTTATTTATGTTATTTTCTAAAGTGAGAATGTTCAAATTCCTTGAAATATTTGCAAAATCAATAGTAAAATTTTCAGTTTTCGTAATTTTATACATTATAAAGAAAAATCTGAATCTGAATTAAAATGAAGGATCTTTATTTTAATAAAATGTTGAATTTGCACGCAGAAAAGTAGAATGATGATGAAATACCTTACCCCATATGTTGTTAATTATATCACAATGGGAAAAATTTACTTATTAACGTTAATTTTATTTAAATTAATTACGCTATTTTTCTAAAAAGAAAAAAAAATGAAGTCTGACAGTTTTTAGACATTTTTGACGTAATTGTTTATAAATAAAAAATAACGTAATATAATAAACTTTAGATAATGGTTAGAGAGACACCAAAAATCGTTTCAATGAAATTGAATAACATTTTTAATATAATTTCTACAGTAGAGTAAAATCTTGCTACTCGGGTATACAATCATCCCTGTAAAGTTTCCTATTCATGTCTAAATTGTGAGGAAGGAAGAGAATGGATGATAGAGTGAGAGATGTTGCAGAAAATTTACTGTGAGACTTTTGTTTTCGTAAGAGAAAATTTCATTATATTTGCTTGGAAAATCTTTTGTGTGGAGATGAAAATATCTTTGCTACATTCGTTTCTTGCCCTTTTCTGTTATTTGCTTTTTTACAATTTACCAAAATACAGTCATCTTCTATTATATAAGAAAATCAATAATATGATTTGGATTTTACTTTTTAATATTTGTGTGAGTAAAAATTTTGCTGAATAGATGCGATAATATTTTTTTTTGTTGCTGCTCAAATTGTGCAAAGTTTATGATTACAGATACTACATATTGAATTGGTTCACTAAATGCTTTTAAATTTATTACAAACTAACTAAGTTTGTCTTATGAGCAAGAAAAAATTATTTTCGTTTTTATAAACATATACTTGACATTTCCAGTGAAATCTAGTTATATCCGTCTCGCTTGCACTCATCCACCGATTTTTAAACATGTTTTCAAAACAAAACAGTCTAAATTGAACTTCAAAGTTATACTTTAAGTTTGAAATATTAAGGGCACGTGTTGTTTTATTATTTGTAAATGAATCGAATGAAAATTAATTGAAATAGATTTCAAATTCAATTTTTGGAAGAAAGTAAACATTTTATAAAGATTTTGTTAAAAAATATTACAAGATTCAAAATATTATATTCAAAATGGATATAAATATTTAGAAAATGCATACACTAAATCAACTCATTAGACGTCTTCACATTTTGACATTTATCACATGCAGCTATCTATTTGAAAAAAAAAATAGAATTTTTCTTTTGAACCAAATAAAAAAGGTTTATCATAATTTCAACCTGTTTGGGTATTAATCTAGGAGGTTAGAAACATAGTTTTGGAAAATATTTTACGCGTTTTTATAAAAATTTAGTCTTGGAAATAAGTCTTTGAAAACACTAGCAAAGCAACTCATTGCTGTATAAAGGGATAGCCGACGGCGGTGGAACTGAGCTAGGTTTTTTAGGATGCTTAGACTCGTGGCTTGGATGCTATACCTCAATAATACTTTAAGTAATTCACCTATATTAACAGTTCACTTAATGGGAAAAGCAAAATGTTCACGAGTTCTAGGATATCACACAGTACCCCCCACGATGCAATTTATTTTAAAATTACAGATTCACAACTAATTTGGAAGGATTTATGAATCACTCAAGATACTGTCTGAAAATGGCTTATAGGAGTAATATTATTGAATATCAGATGAAAATTACTTATCTATTCATTATCGGTTCATAATCTATAGAAACCACCAGTTACTCACCTGATTTCTATCTTTTAGGAACTGGTTCAGAATTGTAAAAATTCCAAGATCTCGTCAATGTGCTCAAACACTATAACTCTATTCAGTTCCTCAATTGCTTTGTTATTCTAATTACGCTAGAACCAAATTTCCTCTACAAATATGCAAAAAAAAAATCATATATCATTGTAACACCACTTCTTAAAGTAGTTCCACCTCCCTGTATAACATTAAACTCTTGAGAAATTACACTACAAGTGTATGACTTTAAATTGAATTTTTAATATTCTTCTAATTTGTTGTCATTTTGAAGTAAAATGCATATATTAGAACCGCAAAAATGCGCCGGTTGATCATTTGTTATCTATCACCATCACAATAATAGACATCATCTGTTATCAAAGCTTAAAATTCATTTACAAATCATAACAAAAACAACTAATAAATTGTAGAATCTATGCCAAAATGTTTACTTTCTCAAAGAAAACAGACATCAAATTCAAAATTAGGGGAAACTGGGGCACCACCAAACACGGGGTACCACCAAACACTAATTTTTATTTCTTAACTACTTGGACTATCTCAACCATTTCTTCAGTAGACAAGCATCCCTATAGTGCCTATAAATTCCTATAGGTCTTGCCCTTAGAAGTCGAATATCTGATTAAAAAATCGCAGTGTTTGGTGCTACCCCGTGTTTGGTGGTGCCCCAGTTTCCCCTATGGACTTTTTCTCAGATTCTCAATCAGTTACCCTATTTACGGGTACTTTTGACACTGATTAAGAAAAACAGTCTATGGGTGGCTTTGTTTTGAAAGTGTATGATGTTGAAAATTACATTGTTGTAATGGTGAAAGATGCAGTACAGACATGGGGAGCAAAATATTAAGCGCTTTCAGCAACATCAATTTAATTGGCACTAATGAAGATGTATTTTTCACTCTCTACTTAACATTTCTACCGCAAGAATATGTTTAAAAAAAAATGAATAAGAGGCCAAGAGTTGGATTTTGTAGTGAGTAATTGTTGAAATTAACTTTAAAAAAGTGATTTGTACCATTTAATTTACTCCTAGGATGAACAATTAAGTTTCCAAAAATAAAAAGATAAATCTTAAAGATAGTCTCTTACTTAGTACTCTTACCTATACTTCCCATTCTATTTTAGTTAGTGATTTTTTCTCTAGAATTTTTCTAAACGATTTTTTTAAAAATATTTTATTGGAGAACATTTTATCCAACTTCCATTCACATTTTTGTCATTGTCACTTTCTGATTAAAAGTGTCCAAGAAAAATGACTTGCTTTTTCTTTCACTTCCCATCTCTAATTGCTGCAAAAATACGTACCTATTAAAAAACAAAAACAAAAAACAAAAACAAAAAAATAAAATGCGGTATTTGGGTAAGCAGAATTTAATTCTATATCTTCATTTTATTAATTGTCGTTGTCCATCGAATAATTTTATTGGTCAATAAAATCAACGTTTTGCCGTGTTTTATGAAATATTCTTTATTGATATAATGTTTTGATTTTAATATTTCTTCTAATTCCTTTTGAAACACCTAACTGTCATGATTTATGTTTTTCGACTGTTTAATACAATTTTTATATTTTTTTAATCAGAAAACAATCCTCTTTCTTGATCTTAAATCTAAATACACTCTTTTTAAACTTCTAACAATTTCTCTCTGTAGTTTCCTTTTTATTCTATTTTGTTGTGCTTAAAAAACTCTTCTTTTTTACACTACTCTCTTAATTTACCACAAGTCTCTCTGTCTTAGATATTTGTTGAGAATGTCAGTAACTTGTATTGATCTTTGCGTAGAACTTTTATACGTAAAACCTTATTATTATTGGCTAATGTAAACGTGAAATAGATTTTAGATATTTAGTAAAAACAAAAATATTAGTTGCATTTTATGTGTTTATCAGAAAAGTTTCTTTTCACCTTTCATTCTTTTTTTTTTATGTATAGAACTCGAAAAGATAACAAGATTCAATGTTTCGCTAGTAATTGAACATTTTAGAATTTTATTTGTGGTTGTTTATTCTAGTCAATTTATGAAAGAAATATCTGGCAATATTCCAAACCAAGCACGTCTTTTCGGTTGATGAATATTGAGAGTTGTGGGTAGAAATGGGGGGTTTATTTCGCTGTTGTAACACTTTCACTTCACCACTTGGAATGCCACAGCAAATGTATACGAAAAGGGTGGTTAAAATTATGTCAATTTTGTCTTTTTCTTTCACTTGTACAATCTGATAATCTTCCAACATTTCATTTGACTTTTGATATATCTGGAAAATGCGAATAAATGTACATTCATATACAATATACAGTGGCGATCAAAAAAGACGTTATAGTCGTAAAAATCAAAATAATTTCTTACTGCTTTATTATTTGATGAATTCTTTTATATAAATTAATAGTCCCTCCGTTCCGAAAAAAAGTCGTACGTTTAGGGAAAAATCAAAGATTAGGGAATGCTTTCAGGGAATGTTTTTGTTATTAGTGAATATCTTATGTATGAACTACCCTCCATCTTTATTTATAATATTGGGGTTCTGCCTCGACTATAAGTTAAAGAACGAAAGCATTAAAATTGACTTTTTGTCGCATTTTTTTCAATGAGCTCCGGTAGATAGCTAATTGTTAAAAATTGGTCTGCGATTAACGTTATAGCATTTGTTCGGAACTTTTAGTGTGTAATAGGAGAGATCAGTAGTTAATTCCGTTATATCGATTTTTATTAATCGAACATTGTGGAAAAAATTAGTTTGACTTTAGAAAACCGTCAGAAGGAGTAACATTACGTGTCATTGACGAATGGACGAAATGTTCGACTGGACATTATCTAAGACTTATCCAAAAATAAAAGAAATCATTTAATCCATTTAGAAGATATACCCAAAATATATATTTTTAGAGGAGAAGGGGATGTGTAGGGGGAAAAGGAAGGTCATAAATAATCCCAGGGTTTTATGGGGGGGTCCTCTGAACATTACAAGTGGCTATCTCTCATTATTCATCACATAAAACTCACTTGAAAAAAATATGGAAATAAGACAATTTTAAGACATTGGTTCCTTAATTTATGATCGCTGCTCAACCCCAATATTATCACTGAATATGGAAAATAGTTCATACAAAAGATATATTTGTAGTACTCAACTCATTTACCTTAAGATTGTTCTTCAATCTCAATTTTATCGCAAATGCACGTCGTTTTTCGGAACAAAATTATTTAACAAATGTACGACTTTTTTCGGAACGGAGGGAGTACTATAAATTAATTATATAAACTACTGTAAGTGCGGGTGACTTTGACAGCCCCCTGTTCGTAAGCTTTTCTTTATTTCTAGAACTTAAGGATGGTCTTTACTGATCAGACATGACAGATCGGATCGTATTTGTTTTATAAAAAAATATAAACTAATAATAAAATTGTAAGTTTTTTTTTATTTATTTGAATTTTGATTGATTTGAAAATTAATCTTACAAAGCCAGGTTTTTAAACTCTTTTGGATTAAAAAGATTTTTCTCATGACTACTTAAACCTTGATAAACAACATTATTGTTCTTTTCTAAAACTTATATTTCATAAATATAAAATAATTTGAAAAAAAGTGGAAGACTTTTGCAGGATTTTATCTTGAAACATTTTTAATACCTAACGGCCTCTTCTACACATTGTAAGAAATTCTTTGTCAAAATTTTCTCTTGAACGAAAAATTCTTATAATAGGGGTGATAGAAGACTTAACTTATAACTTAATATTATTACAATAATTTCTAATGTTCAGCCGTTATTTATTGTTCTTTATATAATTACATAATAAATTATTAAATAACGATTAATATTATGTTAAAAAAAGAATATGTTAAATCCGCTAGGTAATCTGTAAGGGCGGAAGCCCTCAAGTCAATCGCATGGATGAGCGTCTTGTTCGCTAGAGCTTTCTCTGTAATCCTCAGCGTTCTTTCTAACGATCTATATCCTACGACGATCCAACTTGAACTAACTCTCAATACCAAAACCGTTCAACGCTACCCCTCCCGATAGGGTAACTCACAGGTAGCAATAGTAACGTTCTTAGCAGAAATCGGCGCCGCTCCGAGAAACATCTATGATGTCAATTCAAATTCCAACGGAGGGTTAAACAGTTGGGAAGAAGCTACTACTGCTAATGAATACTAAAAATTCGATTTGCAATTGAAAACTCTTTAAAATATACTTTTTTAAGTGTCAAAAGAAGGAAGAATCGCTTAAATTTCAAAAGTTATTTAGATATTATAAGATCATAATAATCATAAATCATAACTACAAGATTGATTTATTAATAATAGGTTTTTTGTTGTGTGCCAAATTTTTGTTTTTAAGTAATATATTCTAAATACATTATACCAAGACAAAGATTCATACTTCCGTGCAAATTGTGGTTTTTTTTTATAATTCCTATTTACTGACGTTTGACATGAGAATTTCGAAACTTTTATATATTTATATTTAATTAAATTTATTTATATTTATCTATTACACTAATATCAATGCTAGTTGCTCACTTACACGTACTAAAACTCATAAATGGTATTTTTCGTCTTGGAAGAATAGAGGAAAGCGCGCTACCTTTAGACGATTTAACGTGAAATTTTGGATAAAGCAATGTGGAAGATCGGATTTTTAGAATTTAATATTTATGCTATTCTAGAGGGATTTGAAGTCTTTTTTTTATTTTTATTTAAATATTCCTATCATCGCACATTTTTCACATTCTTTTAGGTCTGAAGAACTGATAATAAGAATACCTTTGGAAGTTTAAGAACAAATAATAAACACATAAAAACGAAAACTGGATTTAATTTCGATTTTTAAACGGTTTTACTGACTTTTTAAAGAAAATATCTACTTATCCGTTCCAGAGTACCTCTTCCAAGTATCTCACCATTTTTTACTATAAATTTAAAACATAATTAGGTTGTCACTAGAATTACTTAAAATAAGTAAAATATGATAATGAAAATTATTATCCATCGTTAGATTCAGTTTATAGTAAACTAAGCACTGTTGAGTTGGATAACAACTTTAACAATTGTCGAATTGGTCTTATGTGAGTTACATCCTAAAATGTCTTTAAAACAAGTTACTGCTAAGCCTATACGAAATAGTTCGCTAATTTTGCGCTTGGAATAATAGTTCTGTAAACGGTTTTAAAGAGTTTAAAAAATTTTGATCGCCACTGTAAGACAAAACTCAACAATCCATTAAAAGGATTCCCACTCAATCTATATTCAATTCGATTTGCTCAATGGCAATGTCAAAATCTTCAACACACACAATTTTATCGGATATCTTGGTGGTAGATATTGAAGTCAACGGAGTGAATTGATGCCTTTTCGATATATACAATTTTCTCCGATGCCTCAAGAATCAGCCCACAATTTCTTTTTCATTTTCCTTTCTCGCCATATATATGTATGCCCTGGTGGAAGAAATTGAGTGCACAGAATCTCTTCATATTCAGTACTACTCTTTCTCATCGTTTTGTGATTGAGATACCTAGCTCTCTACCTTCTCATACCTTTAGTTTAGATCAATAGAGTAATCATCTTTCGCGGAAGGATGTGTCTTCTCGCAGCCCTAAAAAAGCATTTCTCCAATATTAAGCCCAAGGGAATGTTACGCTCTATAATCATGTAATTTCTTAAAATATGGAAGCAAAAATATTATATGTGACTTTGTAGGAGTGTGAAAAGATTAAAGTTCCTATACTTCTGTGTGTTTTAATTATGCCTTATCGTGATTACTTTGTATGATATATGTTTTATTTAGCAGAGATTTACACCTCAAAGTTCTTTGGTAAATGTCTCCATATAGAAATTAGGTTACTGGAAAAGGTTATGTGATATAATTTAACTTAGTCAGAGTATTTATTTTTTTATTGTATAAACATTGTAATATAGTTTCGTTTAAAATATTGCAAAACTCAAACAAAGAGCCAATATAATTTTATTTGTCATATTAAAAGAAAAAATAAACAATTTTATTTAATTTCAATAAAACTTACTTTGTTTTTTTCCCAAAAAATACTTCACAAAACACAATTGAAAAGATAAATATTTGTTTTGTTTTCAATTTTTTTATGTTTAAAGAATTTTCTGTAAGAAAGAAGTAAAACAGAAAAAAAATTCAAAAGAAATTAAGAAAAATTTAAAATTGCAATAATAAGAATTTTTTCACACTGTCTTTGCAAAATAAAGTTTCATTGATTTTTTTTAAATATATGCATTACACCGTGATGTGTCGCGAAAACAGAAAGAGACAGAAAAATAATGTTAATTATTTTAATCATTCCACTTTTTTATAATATTTAAATTTTTCTTCCAACTATTTTGAACGGTGGCTCTAGATTCTGCAAAATCTTCAAAAAAAGCGCGCTGATCGAAGAGGACGATTAGTCAAAAAAGAAAAGGGCTTTTCGAAAAGCAATCTTGTGCTGAAGGTAAAAGTTTTTTAAGGCGTTTCAAACAAAACATGCTTACCCGCATATCGCTTTTAGCATTTGAATATTTTTTTTATATATCTTATAACTTCGTATAAATACGTAATTTTTTGGCTATATTTTTTTGGATACAACATGAACCAAAATATATATATATATATATATACATTACTGTAATTTATTTTCAATATGATATATCGACCAAATTCTCAAGTTTCAGAAAAATAAATTTAAAAAAATTTATTATTCTGAAAAATAAAGCTTTTTGGAAAACAAGTGTGCTTAATGGGTCAACTATGAGTAGCAGATTAGCTGATCGATGTTGTTCTGTCACTCTAATTGGTTAATCGTCGCTGTTCAGTCACTCATTTTAGCCAATCAACGCCGAGCTGTAACTGAGATCAGCTAATCAGCACTAAATCAGCTGATTAGTGCCGATTAGTTACTTTGAGCAGCTGATTAATGGCAATCAGCTGATCAGTTATAAAAAGCAGCTGATCCCCATCGATTAGTCGTTTTGAGCAGTTTATCAGTGTTGATTAATTATCATAATTGGCTAATCGCAACTCAAATGAACCGCAAAAGGCAGACTTGTTTACCCATTTAATTTTGTTATACAGAGTTTTTTTTAGTAAAATTTGATACCATTTTATATTTTATTCATGAAGTTGATTTTTGATCTCTTGCAATTGGCAAAAAGTATTTGGGTTATTGACTTTTTTGCATCTTATATGTAAATTAAATTATGGTAAAGACATGACAATTTTTTGAGGTTGAACTCGATGAAGAAGGCGTATTGAAATTATTTTTGGGTTTTTAAAAGATAATTTACCTGACATGCTTTTTAAATTGTTTTTTTTTTTGAGTATTTTGGCTTCTTTTAATGTTTTCTTTTTATTAATTTTTATTCTAACTTGCACTTTGGTATTGTGCTATGTTCATTGAAATTCATTCTTAGATGAGCATTTGTATGCATTTGGCCACTTGCTTTCAATTCTAAGCTGAATCGTATGCTTTGGTACATTTTTTATTTTCTTATAGATTTTTAGACCTGTCTAAAATATACAATTTCTCAACATTTTCTCATACAACACAATCACAGAACACTTCACTTAAAACATTTTTGGCCACTCACTACACCGTAAATTTAAAACATTTTCTTAAAAACTTGAAACAACTACTGCCTCACCTTATTTGAAATTTTCCTCTTAGATACAGAGTATTATCAATGTGGTATTCAAAATATGAAACACTTATGTTAATTATTTTTCAAAGATTTCATTAAGTTTTTCTTAGTCAGAAATATCTGAAGTTTTATGTGTTTGAATATATCCGTGGATTTCCTAAAATTTTACCTACTATTAGTACCAATCCATAAAAATATAATTAATAAGATTACAAAAAAAAATTTAAATAAATTTTGATCACCAAAAAATTATATGTTTAGTTTACAACATGGTTCAATTATTACAACCTCTGACAAGATATATTAAATAAATAATTTTATTTATCACAATGCTTTAATAATTAAAATATGAGGTATATTGCAAATTTTCTTTTACAAGATAAGTATAGTTGCATAAGCAAGAATAAAGCTTCTTAATCAGATGAAGAAATCTCCTTTGTACTTCAGTAATGATATTTCTTTTTTTATCGTCAAACCTTAAATGTAAAACATGTTTTTTTTTTAAGAAAAGGTTAAAACGTCATTTTGTTATTTTTAGCATCTAATGTAATCAAAATTCTTCTAAAACTTATAAATTTTAAGCTTTAGTATTTTGTACATCACTTACTCAGAATTTTAATTCACGTATTCCTTTAAGACATGGATTCATAATTAGAAATAATATTTTTATCATTTATTGACATGTGATTAAATATTAATATATTAAAATAAAATATTTTATCCCATGGTGATTTTGATTGGCTAAAGTTTTCAGTGCTTTGAATAATTTTCAGCTCTATCCAATCAGAGAACATGCTAGGATTAAAATATTTTATCACTTTAAATATTAATTTAGCTTTATTCTGAATCCTCTAGTGGTCATACTCAATTCATATGTTTCCGAAATAGTTAGGTTATTGAAAAATAAATTAAAGAATTTATATTGAACCATATTAATTGGCATTATCGAGTTTAAAAATCAGTTCTTTATAAGAACAATCCATTAAAATATAAAAATAAAAGAATTTTAAAATATTAACCTAAATGACACTTTTAATCCTGCATTTCAATCCTATTTAATTTACTGAGAATGAAGTGCATATAATAATATCATTAAAATATTTTTCTCTATGTTTTACTGTAGGGTTTTCCTTCTCATAAGCTTGAGCATAAATGTGAATAAGATTCTTTAGCCTCTGTCATTTTAATCATACTTGATCGATTGTCTTCCTCTCCCCTATTAAATAGTCTTCTTTTGTTTTGTTAACGAAGAGAAATTGTGTATTCCCTTCCATAAAACTATAGCCAGTGTAAATTTCAGGCATTTTAGGACAGGTTAATGAGAGGTGAATTGAATATGATATGAAAATGAAACCTTCGGTTTTAGTGTTCTTAGGACTATTTCTGTATGATATTGGATGTATAAATTATTACCAAACAAAATATTTAAAAAAAAAATATCGCCATTCAAATGCAACATTAGAAGTTAAACGATAGCTCCAAATAGAGAGATTTGGCAGCGACTTTTTTTCTTCTTTGCTTTTGAATGCAGTTAATTCATGTGCTATGATCAAGAACATTCAGCGTTTTTTGCGGGGATGCTTTTTAGATGCTGACCTGGCTGGGTGTTAATGTCAAGCGCAATGTGATGGAAAAGACTCCGTTTTAAAATAAATGTATCCCGCTACTGGGACCCCAGGCTGGAGGGCGTTTGAGGCTATAGTCAGAGATCTGATGAGGTCATTTAATGTGTTTAAGTGACACATTTAGGTCAAACTCCTATATTTCAGACGCCACCTCCATGCAGACTTTGCTCTAGCGTATGGGATGTGACTAAATTGCATTCACTAAAGCTCATTTGCCATTCATACAAATTCTACCCAGAGTATCCACACTCTCAAAATGCCACATTGACAATGTTCTTCCTTCAAAATATTTCAATTGTTACAAGTTTTAGACAAAAGGTGAATCTGGAATTTGTTACGGCAATGTTCTTGAAGTTGTTCTTACAAAATTACACCTGCAAAATTCTACACCGAAAACGCGTTACAGAATCTACGATTTTTTAAATATCACTCACATGGAAAAAATTTAAAGACTTTGGGAAAAATTGTAAAAGAAAAACAGTATTGGTCACTCGGAAGATTCCATAGAGGCTTCAATGTAAACGAGTTATTGTAAGGAATGTTAATGGAGAAATCACCTCCAGCAAGTTTATCCTGACCAAAATCATTACCTGCGATGCTATCCGCAACTATTTTAACACTGATTACATTTTTGTGATTCAATTTCGACAGAAGACCTATATCGCTTTGTATCTTCTTTTCGAAATTTATATGAGAATTTCGCTGCTTCGCAAGCTCTTAATTTACAAATAGAAAAGAAAACCATTTTACAAATAAAATTTCTACCACTTATTTTCAATGAAAAATTGAACATTTTAAATTTTTGTTTACATAACCAGTCTTTCAACGAACTATTAATTACTACTTTAACAAAAATAATTAATTACATAAAATGGGAGAATTTCTATAAAGTGTTTCTTACTATGTACTTGAAAAACATTTCACTTAAGAAATTCTATCGTCAAGCTAGAAGTTGCAGAATAAGCTTTCTATCCCAAGTTAATCTGAATTCTATATATTTTAATTGAAAATGTAAAATTGTCTGAAGCATATTCAAATTATTTTGCAGAGATATCTCTGCGAAATGCCTTTAGATGAAAATCCATTCAACATTTTTAGTGATTCGTGGCAAAAGCTTCTGGCAGCGCAAGCTCATTTAGACCAAAAAAGTATATGTGAAAATTATGAAAATCAGACAGCATAACTTGCTGTGTTGGAAAATGTTATCGTGATTATCCAATTGGCAGTTCCTGCTGCTTTTGGGGTGATTAAAATTCAATTTGGTTCTCGTATGAATCTCACGGGAGATGCCACAGTCGACAAAATCCGAGGCGGAGAGAGATTATTGGGTCAGTTGTCCAGGAATTGATGCTGTACCTGGAAGAGGGATTTTCATTAATGCGATGGACTGGGGAGTTGATGTTTAAATCAAATCAAACTGAAGGATAATTAAATACAGTACCAGGAAGCGACAGGCAGGAAATTTTCTATTGATTCAATAAATATTTGATGATGCTCAAGTTGTTAGATACCGACATTTCTGGTATTTGCTCCACAGTTTCATAGAAAGATTTTTTCTCTGTAAATATTTAATAATACTGTGTGTTAAAAAGTATATCACGAAAACTTTTTCTTTCTTTTATTATCATTCATAGAATATTGTATGGACGTTATAATGTGTGTGTATAAGAAAATTGAATGAAAAGATTAAGGTGAAAGTATAAGGATGAAAATAACTTACAGAAAGTTGAATACTGCTTCAGCTTTTTGGCAAATACAATTATTTAATCTTGAGCAAAAATGAAAAGAACTTCACAAATATTTCTGCCATTTCACTTTTTCCGATGCTATAACTCACATCAAATTTTATCTTTTTATCTTTTTGTACTGCAATCTCTAATTTCCTTTTTATCTAAAAGCACAATGAATTGCTCTTGTTTTGAGGTAGTATCATTGAATCGCTCTTAACTACGGTTAAATCGAAAGGTTTCGGCTTGGATCATTTCCAGAAATCATCAAATATACTTCGCTTGATATTTTTAATTACCTGAAAAAATTAAAGATTTTTTAACTATTGTTAGTCCTAATAAACAGAAAAAGGTAAAGAAGAAAAAAAAATTGAACGGATTTCATTTTAAAAAAATTGTAGATAGCACATTTTTTCCTCTTTAAATTATTCTATTAAAATTTTAATTTCATGTTGTATTTTAATAAATAATAATAATAATAATAATGCTGGCACAACATTCCATGAAGGAACTAGGCCTTTCCGAAAGGGGATTTCTAGACATGCATTATTATTTTTTCTTGTACGGGATGAGGTTGTCAGTCCCATGCCCGTAAAATCAAGTGCAGTGAGTTTCACTGGATACAATCCGAACACCTTTAACGCCAGAAAAATTCCTGGTGACCTATTTTTATTAATTGTTGTATTTTATTAATATTAAATACTTCTTTCCAAACGTTTACAATACATTGAAATAAAATTAAAAATCGCGTTAGTTTTTCTATTTTCGCTGCGAAATTCTTGCACGGAATTATTAAAGATGCCAACGGGAGTATATTTCAGTTTCAGAAACAAATATGTAGGGGAAATTTCCAAATACTCAATGATTCACAATGAGATGCATTTCCACAAACTCCTCTTAAACAGACCTTTTTTTAACATTGAAATGGTATACAAAATGGTTGTAATTTTTTAGAAGAGTTTCCAGCCGTAACAAAATGCTATTGGGTCTCAAAATTTTTGAGGTTACTTGGTTTTCTTCTGCTAGTTAAAGTAAATTTCTTTTAATTGATTATTTTAAGAATGTTTATCAGGTTTTTGAAACTTAAAAACTACGACTTGCTAAATATAGGAATTTGTAAGTTACACAAACTTTGTCGATTTTAAATATGACGTCTAGATAAATCTTCTGTATAGAACTACTTTTTTGAATAGAAAAATTACGTCCTTTAATATAAGCTTTTGCATTTCTGAAAATTGAAGGCTGTTCTGTAAACTCTTATTTTAACTAACTAAGGCTTAAGTTTGCTTCCTTAACCTATGCTTTCTACTTCGAAGCCTTCACCTTCAAGTGAGATCAAGAGCTAAGGCATTCTAAGTTTATACGTTCCTGCCAATGTTAAATTTTAAAGAATTGGATTAAAAAAATATCTTTTCAATTTTGTAGTTAATTTTCTTTCTGATCTAATCCCAATTGAATACAGGATTATCAATCATACCACACTCTCTCTTAAATTTTATGCAATTGAAAATTTTCAGCGCGATTGCTATTCGTATTGCAGAATTATTCCACCAACAAGAGCCACGTTTACACGAAAATATTCATCACAATAAAATATCAATAAATGGACAATTTGCACATGTTTTAGGAAATCCGGATAATTTACCATTTTAATGAGCGTCATACCTTAAAATTTAACATGAAAATGCAATCCAGGAAATTTGACCATCTCATGCTATGAATAGGTAAACATAATACAAAATTTTAAATAACAATGAGAGATTAAGTTTATCTGGTAAAGCAGTAACATTGTACAATGTATCTCTGAATTCTAGTTGATGCATTAAAGTGTTAAATAATTACACTGTAAATAAATTGTGACACGCAAAGTAATATTTAACTATTATTAATAACAAGTTCTCTAAACCTATGATCTAAACTAAGTATGATGATCTCTGTGAATTTAAATATAATATTTTTTTAGAATATCCTTAATTTTTTATTTTCTTTTTTTTTTAGTTTAGTTCTAGTATATAGGATGTATTTTGGAAATTAAATCTTATCTGCTGTTACAATTAAAAGAAATTCTATCTATTAGGGTATTTTTAAGTTTTCCCCACAAACATTTTGTAAAAAAAAATACGCAAGGAAAGGTAATTTTCAAATTATTAGAACTAATAATGATAAAATTACGTTATTTTTTTATTATGTTTCTAATCTGGTAACGAAATGTTTGTAGGGTTTTGTTAAAAGCAAGAAAAAATATATAAAATATTGTAATTTTACGTAGAAGAAGGATTCATTTGAAAAAGTATCTACTTCTTTTTCAAAATAATTAATATAAATCACATAAATACACTTTTAAACAGAGCATCAAGACACAGTAAAATGGCATAAAAATATTCAATTAAATTTGAACAATTGAGTAATACGTGAAATTTCAAATTTGTAATCCAATTATAAAATTTTCTGCTCTTTACTTGTGTCTTTTCAGTTCCTCAACATGGCCTCGGTCTTTATGCGAATCTTCAATTTGATTTGCATGATGCTCCTCATTGGACACTGGAGTGGATGTTTGCAATTCCTGGTGCCAATGCTCCAGGGATTTCCCTCGAACTCATGGGTGGCAATTAATGAATTGCAGGTAAATTTTCGTATTGATTTTCCAGAGCAAATTTGACCAGACATCCTCGGTTGAGGTCACTCCAGGAATTTATTTCTAAATTATTCATATTCTCTATTCGGTCTGCTAATTATTTCAGTCTCAATGTCTTTCTATTTATTCTTATTCTCTTTCTCGCATTTGAAAGATTGGACATTTTTACTCTTTTATGGTTGAAAAAGTCAAGAGACACTAAAACATTTTTACGAAGAGGAATTTCACAACAGTAGTTTTTTTCAAATATTATGTTTTTCGCAAAAAAAAAATATTCGCCATATTTGCTTATCATTATTTTTATTACAAAAATAGGAATTTAACGTAAAAAAAAGTTTCACGTTATTAATTCTAATAATGTAATACATATATTTTTTTATTATGTATTTCATACAGAACACTTGCATAATCCTTTTTAAATTCAGTTAAATTATGTTGAATTCTTTTATTGTGTCTGCCGTGGCCTTCACAACCGATCCTATACTATAAAATGTCAGAACAGTAAAGTGAAATTCCACTTGATCCCTACCTGTTTTTTTTTTTGTAGGACAAATTATTCTTCGGATGAGCGTTGGAATCTGTTGATCGAATGTTATGAATCAAACACACAATTTAACGGCAGAGTTGAAAATACTTGAAGGACCAATTCGTATCTCTGAAGAGAATAAAGAATATAATGCACTCGTAAACTAAAAAAACTGATATACAAGAAAATAGACAAATTATATACACAAATCCTAAAAAAAAAGACTAATCAAGAATCACTGAGGAAGACACAATATAGGTGCCGAAAGATCTGGTAAAATTGTGTGTTTGATTCACAGGATTTGATCAACGAATTCCAACGCTCACCAGTAGAACAATTTGTCCTAAAAAATCCTCTAAAGTTCACCACGTGTCAAGACATGTAAAAAAAAATATTTTTTCACCGTTTCAATTAACATTTATTGCGTTTACTCACATTTACGTTCAGAAGAGATGTTAGTAAGACTATAAATAAATGCAACAAAGCAATTTTAAACGAATAAAAAGTTTGTTTTATTACAGTAAATGTGAGTTTTTTGATGGTACTCTTAAGGACCCATTATTGGGCTTTAGAGGGTTACGATCCAACGTCGGTTATACCTATCTCCATTCCTACTGTTTTTTATTCTTTACTAAAGAAACTCTTGACTTTTACTCTTCCACAAACGAAATTTATTTAGCAATATCAAAATATTAAGAAAGTGTTTTTTTTTTCTTCTAAATGTCTCAATTGCATTCACAATTCCCTTCGTATATTAATTTATTTTTTTGTTTAGTACGAAAAAGATGTTACATCGCATTTAATTTATTAGAAATTTCTGTTCTAAAAGGTAACTCTTACACGGTATTTCTCTCTCCCACTCACAGGAAGCATATTGGTTAGAACAATACTCATGGGCGTTGTTTAAGGCAATGTCCCACATGCTCTGTATCGGTTATGGCAGGTAAGGTGTTCTCAATACTCCCCCATCCATTTCCTTTTCATCCATCTCTCTCCACAGATCCACCAACGTTGGCAAAAAGCAAAAAAGGAAGCTCTTGTGTGTCATCCTCATCCTTTCTGCCCAATCACTTTCAACCCATCTATAGGCACACATTCAGCTCCTATTTTGCCATCTCCTTTCGTGCTCTTTGATCCCCCATTCGAGCCTTATGATATTGTCTCTTAACATTTTGTAGGAGTACACTCAGAAAAATTATCTTTTTCATTATTTTATTATAATATAAATACTTTACCAAATTTGAATGCTATTTCTTTATAAATTATACAACAAAATCCTGTTTGTTTTGATTTTGTACAACTCCATACAGTTAGAAATCAGTTTAGATATATTTTCGTTACTTAACCTAACTGAAAACCATGTCAATGTCTTGAACAAAAGTAAGAAATAAAAATAAGTATTACAAAACAAAACCAAAAACAAGAAACGAATATACTAACGAAATATTCGAATTCCCAATTTTTCTTTTGCAAACCTTGAGAAATATAATGCAATATTTTATGATGATTCGCATATGTAAAAATGTTTTATAATTACCATTTTTTCTAGAAAAATATATATAAGAATAATTTTTTTTTTGCAAAGATGAATATCGTATTACATTTTATATTTTTTAAATGAATTCAAGGAAGTTTTACTTTTCACAAAGAAAACTCTATGATGTTGTTTATGATGTTATGTTATGTAACTAAATCAAGCATTTTGACATGTATTTCCTGTTTCGAAATATTTTTTCTGAGTGTAAGAGGACAATGGGTGACCTATGAGTAGGAAAGTAATTGAGAGATTGAAAAAACGCAATTCCTCCTTTAATCATAAAATATGATCTTTTCATGTAGTGTTTATTTATTGTTGTTATTACATTATAATTATTCTATTTAACTCTTATTTATTTTTATTGCGCTGTCAATTTACGAACAATTTTCCACATCATCGGACTCTGGATATGATACATAAAATGTGGATCAACGCCTGTCCTCTACCCCCTGACAAAAAACCGTAAATTTTATGTTGTGTGTGTGACAATTGTGTAGATTTCCCCCGCAATCACTAACTGATATGTGGTTAACTATGTTATCCATGATATCAGGGGCTACGTGCTATGCATTATTTCTCGGACATGCCACAAATCTTATTCAAAGTTTGGATTCTAGTAGAAGACAATATCGTGAAAAGGTGATTTATCTCACAATCATTCTCATTCTCATTATTTCATTCCAATTTATATATAAATATATATATTTTTATATATTTATATATTTAATGACAAAAAATAATTATTGTTTTTGTTGATTTTTTAATCAAATTAACAAGGAAATATTTATTGTGTGCAAAAAAATAATGATCAATTAATCATTTTTCCTTTTTTTGAGTAATTTTTACGTAATTTTCACCATGAGCTGTAATGTTCGTCAGTTTGGAAAAACCGGCGACTCATGGGCTTCTGAAAAATTTTCGCCAAATCATTGTTCTTCACATTGTGTTATGGATAGCAATCATGAAGTAAAATTCCTAAAATACTTCAAATATATTCAGGTTAAACAAGTTGAAGAGTACATGGCATACAGAAAGTTGCCAAGAGACATGAGACAGCGAATAACAGAGTACTTTGAGCATCGTTACCAAGGCAAATTCTTTGATGAAGAATTGATCCTTGGGGAATTAAGTGAAAAGTTGAGGGAAGACGTTATCAATTACAATTGCAGGTGTGTCACATTTTCTACTTTTTAAATTGTCATCCCTACTTTTTTTGTAAATTATTACCATTTTTAACGAATCATTTGGTATTTATTATATAATTCCATTCATTTCATAAAATAAGACGTTCTTGATGTTTTTAGTCCTAATCATTAGATTTTTTTTTTATAAACCAATGTTTTCACAATAACCTTCGGTTCGAGAAAACTATTCTCACAAATGAATTTTAAAAGAGAATAATATTGAAAAAAGGCTGCAAATAATTATGAATAACAAAAAAATGCTTATACATAAAACAGAACAATTTGAAAATAATAATTTTCATTTTGGTATGGTTGCGTGGCTCCTTTTATCTTTTGTTTTTTTATTAATATCATTTTTTTTATTTTGTAAAAATATCGCTATCAGCTTTCCAACATAAATTTTAGTTAAGAAAAATGATACTTATAAAATCATATCAGTGAGAAACAATGGATGGAATTACTAAAGTATTATGCTCACTCACAAAATAATTTTTAATAGAAAACAATTTGAGGAGTATCCGATTCACAAAGCTTGCATGATATTTAATTTAATTTAAAACACCCGACAAATTAAAAAAAAAACAATTAAAGGAACATCTTTAAAGTCTATACCACGCAACTATATTTATGTTGTAACAAAGATTTTTTCAATGTTTTTTCTAGTGGTCATTCTTGTGATTTCACTAAAAGAATTTCCTTTTATTCTATTTTTATAAAACAGACTTAATTTTGTGTCTTCCTCATAACTGTTTGCTTGATTGCATACGAAAGGTTTTTCAATTGCTTGACTACTCGCTATCTCAAAACACTTATTCCAATTGAACAACGGTGGATAAAAATCATTTATGTTGTTTTTTTATCCTTTTCTTGCTTTACCATCCTTCAAAAAAATCTATTTGTTAGAAATAGATGGGAGGGAAATTTTAGTTGATATTTTTTTTGGTTAATATAGTGGTACATCATTACAAAAAGAACATACGTTTAAACAAGCAGTTTCTCAAGTTGCTTTTTTTTATAAATTAGCTGCTAAAGAAATCATTATTTACATAAAATTCAAAGTTCTTATATTAAATACATTAAATAGAACACAAACAATAAATTCTTAGATGTTGCATATTTATTTGTTTTTTAATTGATAATACATGTGGAAAATTTCTGTGATATACACCATTTTTCATCTACAACCAGATATTTCAAAATACAAAGTACAGGCACATAAAGTTTTTGTATTTTATCAAATGGATTTTGCAAGATGGGATACGATACAATTCCTAAATTTTATAACTACTACTGTGTGGATTTTACTACAGGGTGACTGAAAAAAATGCAACAACGTAATGAAACTCAAACGTAACAATTTAATGTCGCTATATTTTGCAGGAAATGCGCAAGCAACTATCGTTAGGGCTCTCCAAAACCCTGAATGTAATTAAACTTTCTGTTTTTCGAAACATAACTTGGTACAGTTAGTACTTGTAGAATTTTATAATGCTTTGGTGGAGGTCTAAAAAATTGCTTCCTCGCTAGTTATCGTTCTTAAAGTGAAAAGACAAATTGAACAAAATCTGCGTCACATCTGCAAACAAACGATCTCTTATTAACGGTTATTTGTGATCTCTCGATATCACAAATAACCATGAAACAAACATTGTTAAAGGATCTCTATATGAAGCCTTAAAAATCCTGAAAAGGACGAGATTACAAAGATCCTCAAAAAAAAGTTATGCTCAATCGACGGAGGAGTAAATTCGCTTCCACGTTCATGGTCAGTTCCAGAATGTCATCTTTTCTCATAAGAAAAATTTTTAATTGATCAATTGATGTGCAAACAAAATGATTGTGTCTATCTAAAGGAAAGATCATACGATAATTTAGGCGTTCGAATGACCACCGGAAGTCAAGGACCACCTTATTTGAAGGTCTGGACTTCCTTGAAGACAAATTATCGCTTTCCACCGGGGTTTTTAGGCTGTGCCGTCAAAACTAATGTCAATATGTTTCTGGAAATTGTCCTGGAAGGAGTGTTGGAGTCGTGGACAAACAAAAATTTTAGTAAAAAGTATATTTGAAGTTCGATCAAGACTCGACAACGTCGCAGAAATCACGCTCCGAACAAGATTTGGCTAAAAAAACGTTTCGCACTTCATTTTGGGAAAACAATGACCTCCACAATTCTTGGATGCAAAGGTTAGGACTAAAAAGTAGCAAAGTGTCTATGATCTGTAGGAAGCCCTTTCTCGTGAATAGCAGGATATTCAGAAGGCTGACATTCGTGCAAACTGCGATAGCACTTCCAACAGACTTAAGATCATAATTACGTTAAAATAAGATCGTATTGAACAAAACCGATAATATTCCAAAATTTTGATGTATTTACTACTATTTTGTCTTTATTGTAAAAAAGTTGAACAAAAAACGAAGATAATATAGCGCTTTAGTTTATTGCATTTTTTTTCAGCCACCCTGTAGATTTTGCTTTAGCATTTTACTACAGAACATTACATTAATTCAAAATCCTTTTTCTTCTTTACAGTAACTCAATAAGTTGTTGAACAATTTTCAATCGTTATAAGTAAATGAGCTTCAGAATGCAATTTAACTAAAATATTTATGACTATTTTTAAAGAAATTTGAGCCACAAAAAATCGATATCTATCAATTGCTAATCAGAAATTAATAAAAATAAATGAATTATTTATTTTAGTTAAATAGTAAATTTAATCCATAACGAGTCATTCATTACACGATATTGTATTGGGAATTCAAAAATCCATAGTCTTGCAAAATAAATTTCCAATTAGTCTGGTTTGCTTGGATATCAAATCGTCCTAACTAAAAAAAAAACCTAAAATAACGCCTACATTTTTAGGTATTTATGAAATATTTGTATCATGAAAGACATGGGATTTGGATCTGATGTATACATTAAAATTTCCTTCCCACTTACAAATTTGATTTCTTAATGAACCCCTCGTTGATGTAATAGAAAGTGTATTTTCCATTAATAGATATTGTAAAATTTCTCAAATTTTATATGAAAATTGAAAAAATATGAATGGAAAAATTCATAAATCTTTAAATAAATGTATAACAGGCTACATAAGCTACAAAGCTAAATGGTGGGAAATTATATGTCCTATCCACAGCCATTAGTCTCATTTTTCTGCAAGATGTTTTCCATCCTCAGACATATTCTTTTAGAAAAAGATACTCATAAAATATTGAGTATTTCCTTCCATCTTTTCATCTTTTATTTCCGATTAGGCCCGGCTAAAGGAGATAGTTTGAATTGATTAATAATCTTAATGTTTTTGGGGTGGAAGGACGAAAAGAAATTCGATCCCCTATTAATTTTCCCATTATTCAGCACAATGTTCAAGATTTTCCCACTCATCCGAAAATTTTCCCACACAAGTTGAAAGAGGTCCAGGGTTCTCAACCAGCCTGCCTTGTGCAGACGATAAAGCGTCATGTGTCCCTCACAACATCATCATTCTCATCTCAAAAGATGTTTGACTTGTGATGAGGCTCCCCTCTGGAAAACATCCTCAAACACTCTCCCTTTCTTCTCACAAAAGACGCCACCTCTCCATTTATATTTTCCACTCAAACCCCAATAAATATTGAACTTTCTCACTCAGCTCACACTATCACAGAGAGCAGCTTCAGTCAAATCCTGGCTTAATCGAGGTAGAATTTCCCGATGATTCATTACGCGTTCCCCATGACCCACAATTTCCTGCCTTCCAGAGAATTCTCAGTGAATGACGATGTAATGGGTATGAGTGTATTATTTATTGTGTCGATATAATGATCCCTAAAGGAAAAGTTGTAAGAATTTCTCTTTATCTAGCCCTATGCCCTTCAAGACGGAAAGATTAAGAATTTAGCCTGTTAGATGTGTAGACCAAAGTGGCACTTAAAGGCTGAGTTAGGAACTTTTATTCCAAAACCCCATTTCGCTATTATTGCATTAATGTGGTAATAATTGGACCAATACTGGTAATTAGGATTAAAATCAAAATTTTAATGCGTCGTTACTTAAGATTTGCAGCCATGTTAACCTAGATAGATTTTTTATTAAATAATAATTAGTTAATAATTTTTATTAAATAACCATAATTAACCACTTCTTTAGTGGTGCGTAGAGCACAGAAAACTCTGGTAAGAAAAGGATTTCTATTCTGAACTGAAGAATGTCTCACCTCATGACTACCGGAGTATTCCTTCGAATTAAACTCTACGTCTATTTTTCTGCTTTCAGCCGTAACATGCCGTTGCTAAATGTTACTTTGAATGATTTATTATTGAAAAATATTACTAAGACGTTTTCTTTGCGAACATTATCCAATAACTGGTTGTTACTTATCGAATTCAACTATGTATATATTGCCTAGACAGAATTAGTTAAGGAATTTAAGTTATATTCAGTGTCTATTGCCATTAATTTTCTAGTATTGGTCGTCTGTTTTAAGAACATTGCAGTCGGTAAAATATCACTTATTAAACGATTTTGAAATGTTCTTATGATATTGGTAATTAATTTGAGAATTCCAGTCACTAATTAATATATATATTTCAATTTTATTTTCATTTAATGATTTTTGAAATACGTTATTTTAATAGGGAAATGCACATAAGATACACTGTTCTTATTCGCAGCAACTTAAATCTGCAATTTTTATTCTGAATGATTCCACTTGTTATTTTAATGAGTTCTTATTGTTCCTTTGTAAGTCACTAAATGATTTAAAGTCATTATTTTGTTAATTAAGAGATATATGAATTTTTAAGATCTTGTTATTTTGAATTGAATTCTTTCCCAAACTGCATACTGATGTAAGGGTTATGCTATTACAAACTCTAGTATAGCTTAACCTTTCTAGCCCTTAACCGCCGCCTAACCTCTTATAGATGGTCTTCGTCTTGTCTTCTCCCCTACTCCTGTAGGTTATGTGTGCATGTGCGTGTGTAGGAGAAAAATCTCAAAACGTGCCTTATCACATCAATCTGTCCACTTAATATTTAATACTCAACACCCATCAACTTTACGGAAGAATAAATTCCTTCCCAATTCATCTCATCCCTTGAGTATCCTCTTGTGTTGTTCCACAAAGTTCATGTTGTATGTTGGATGTTAAGCCGGAGTCGACATTGTTTGGACACTTCAACACTCCTTTCCCATTCAATGTTATAGACGCCCCCCTCTTCTACAGCAAAAAAAAAGAATTGTGCCAACAAAAGCAAAAATTGCTGTAACATCCTCATGAGCACACCAGGGCAATAATGAAGATTGTTGCGTCAAATATTTATTGCACAGGAAGTGAAAAATGGTACGATGGGAAATTGTTGCTCCTCATTTTTATTTTTTTGGAATAATTTTTGTTCCATTTCCCTCCAACCGTCTTTTTTAGGCGGGAACTTTTTTTACAACTCATTTTTTTCAAATTAAGCACGAAAATGGTTGGAAAGATTTAAATTTTTATGATATCCTACCGAAGAAAATCGAATGTGTGAGTCTTTTTATAATTTTTGTTGATATTTATTGCAAGATGTGTTACTTGAAAAGTTTTTTAAAGGTTTGAACCAACTGATCTCTCAATTGAGAACCCTTGTACACCTTTAACACGCAAACACAGAAATTGAATGAAAAATTTGTCTCACATTAAAATCTAAAATTATTGAATAAGACCGAGAAAATCAGCATATGCACGTTCTTACAACATTTTAGGTGTCCTTATTGATTTGACACATGAGAGTACACTGACATACTTTCATGTGAGCAATTTTCAAATCAATAAAACACCACAAAAAATACACAAAACTCCCCTCCTCCTTGCTTATAATTTTATTTTTGATGAATGTTTGAAATATATTATAAACTAAATTTATCTGCGTAAAAAGTAAGTTTTTACCTTCTCATTTTTTTAGTTTTCAATCAAATTCTCTTCTTCCATTAAGCAATAAAATATGCAAGACATCTTATCTTTGAAATTCACATCACAAATATTTCTATCATTGTTAAACATTGACTGTAATTTTATTTTATTTCAAAATATTGAAATAAGATAATGCACAATATTTTTTTTGAATTGCATGTATGTCACCATTGAAAACTTTATAAAAATTTTATTTACATGTCGGTGAGACAGAATCAATTTTGGATATTTCAGCTGGACCTTTGCTATTGCACAAACAAAGAAATGTTTTGATTAATAGCATTCATTTTTATATATAAATTCTAAAAGTTAAAGAAAGGTTTTTCCCAGTTTTTCCATTGTTATAACAGTACATAATTTCAGATATTTAACGGAATTGTTTATTAGCAAGACTAAAATTTTAATATTTTATAAGTTAATTCCAGCAATTTCTAGGTACTATTACTTAACAACTTCTTCTCGTTTTTCCAATACATGATTCCAGCTCATAATAAATTACTATCTCACGTTTATCGCAAGTAAATAGCTTGGAATATACGGAAAAACAATTCGAGTTGTTGTTTAAAGATATTCCATCCCAGAGTAACACTGTCAAAAATTGACTGATGACTACGCATACAAAATATGATTTATTAATCAATAATGAGCTAAATCATGCCATATTTTTCCTGCAATTTCTAGTTAAATGGAATCTCACACAAAATTACTTTACAAAAATGTGGCATAAGAAAATTTCGCAAAAATATTTTACGTGAAAAACTTCATTCTTGAATGTCACAAACTAATAGCAAAAAGAAAATATGGAAATTTATTTCCAACTATGCAGTATTAGAGGCTTCGACTTATAATATAATTGTTTGAAACGTGACGATTTATTTTTGAAATTTGGGGTCAATTTAGAGATTTTGCTGATTTGTTTGGCTGATTAATAAACAAATGTGCGTAGCTATTCACATGTTTAGAGCTTTCTCCAATAAAGCTCCTAATGGGTACTGATTATCGCAAATCAGTGTGGAGAGTTTTCAGTTTGGCGGAAATTCAAAATTTCTCAAAGGGGTCTGTCATTTTCGTAAAATTTATGGAATAATGAACTAAAATTTCGCAATTTTATATCATTATAATAATCAATTCCTTTATCGTTTGATATTTTATGCTTGATACAGAATATGTAGTGTGAAAATCTTAATTTATCTGCATCGTCAACCTTTAATATGCAAGGTCTCTGAAAGTTAAATATTGTATAACCCCTCACTTTGTCAACAATTATTCATATCGACGTTAGAGCAAGTCTTGGATAGAGAGGAGGCTTCCGGAAGACAAATTGCTGCTCCCGAAAACTCTTTGTTCGTATTCTTATAATCGGCTTCGAAATCGAAAACCATCACAAGAAACCCCGACAGGGTTTCATATTCTTCAAGTTGGAAAAATATCCGAGACATGCGAGCTAGAAAAAAAAAATTCTGAATGGAAAAATTTCTACAGACTAGAGTCCAAGAAATCAATCACATCCTGGAAGAAAATCTTTCATGATTTGGAATACGGAAAGCAAAAACATTAATAAGGAATTTTAGTATTCGTTTCATAATTTCAATATATATTCAAAAAAATTAATATCGAGTTCTTCACAGTTATTTTTTAATCGCAGTTTCGGGTACCCTTTGTTTTCAAGAAAATCGCGTGGAAAATATGATACGATTCACTATTATAAATGTACATTTACATAAATGTCAAATTAACTTAAATCAGTTTATCGGCCACCGCGAGAGGTGGTCGAGAATAAATCAGCGGCTAATCAGTAATTTGCTGATTACACTGATGCGTCTGAATACGAAAACAGCTTAGGACCTTTTTGGAGACTTTTTTAATCAGTAATAGGCTGGGATGTCTGAATTGGAATTCAGATTTATAAATGTGTAATCAGTAATCAGCTGAATCTCTGAATTGACCCCTCTATTTGAAATAATGTACTGGAAAAACTTCCACAGTAGTTGAGGTATTAAATATAATAATATGGCAATAACAGTTAGTATCTCATGACTTCTATATCCCAGATGGATTAAAGGGAGATTTTGATAAATACATTCCTAATTTGATTCTGTCTCTATAATTCTTCATCTCGTCTTCCACTCTTCTATCACAGTTGGCATTTTCTTTCTTTTATCAAAATATTTTCTTATCTTCGACGTGTATATGTCTTCTTCTCTGTCTATCTGTCGCACAATTTTATATTTATTTCAACAAATTGTATTTCTTGAAAAAAAAATCTGTATCGAATGAAAAGTTATCTGTGTTTGCTCAAGAATTGTGATAATGTTACTTTAAAACTCATGTCGCTTTGATATTTTAATTTGATATCACTATACACTTTCCACATCTTTCAAACTCTTTCGAATCACATTATCGCATGAATATTAAATTATATGTTTTGTAGATTACAAAAAAAATTGTAATGAAATCATGCTATTATCATTAACTTAATCCCTTGTTAATATCATTCGTAGTTTTCAGGTTCAATCTTATGCTGAATTCACATAAAATAGTGAAGAAGATTTTTTTATGTTTTAACGGAGATATGGTGATCTCAGTGGCGCATTAGGCAAGATCATTGGTAACTGGCTTGACTCGCTGTTGTGAGTTCGAGTCCGGCTCGGTGCAAAGATCTGAATGTCTAGAAAAAGACATTTTCACTATAATACATATAACGTATTAAATAAAATGCAATTCTTCTTCCCAAAAACTCCGGGAGCATGGAAGAAGCATCCACATTGCGGGGAAGGCGCTTCTGGGCGATCAACGATTCAGCAGATTCTTTCATGACGGGATATACGACAACATGATTGAATTGTAATAAATATATCCCGATACGATTAATAAGAATAATCGGAGATATGAATCACAATTACGAGAATGAATCGTTACAATAAATAAATCAATTGACATATTTAGAAGATAGAAGGATTAGTATTGACCTAGTAGAGTAGTAGTAGAGTAGAAATTGAAATATATTTTTCTATTTTTATCTCGCAGAGCTTGGAAAATTTTCCTAAGTAATGCATTCTTGCTTACCTCTTCACTTAATTTTACATCAAATCACTGTGAAATTAAAACTAAAAGCGCCTATAACTAAAAACTAAGAAAGAAAGAAAGGTAGACTTTCTATTTTATTTGAAAATGTTGTAATAGGAATTCAATTAAATTTGATTATACACAAAATGAATGGAATGAAAAATTCAGAAGAGAAGATGAATTACTTAATCGAAAACAAAAAATGTATAGAATTCTATAACAGGAGCAAATTTTGAGGAATACCTGTCATTATGGACTAGGTTAACTTTGCAATCTAGACATCATACAAGCTGTAAAATAGAACATATAATATTGTTTTAAATTCAAAAAATGCAATACAAAGAATTCGAATGATTAATTGTGTCGTGGGTCAACTTTTTTAGAATTTTATGTGAAAGCAGTATAAGGTTATTGCATTTGATAAAATAACCAAATAATAATATTTTGTGATTTTAAAATGAATTTTCAGATCTTTGGTTGCTTCAGTGCCTTTTTTCGCTAATGCTGATGCAAATTTCGTATCAGACGTCGTAACAAAGTTAAAGTACGAAGTATTCCAGCCAGGTAAATCCTAGTTACTACTTTTTTCGAAAACAATTTGTCAAACGGCCCATTTTTCTAGGGGGACATTGTAAAAAAAATCTTTATGATGTCTATTATGTGAACTAATTGGAGGAAAAGTTTCGATTATTCTTACAAAGATACTTGCTTCTTCTTTTTCCTGTTATGGTCACACATAATAAGGAACTGTGAGGGCGGAGGGAATTAATTTTCCTCCATTGGTTCACAATATCCATTTATTTTTTCTCAATATTTTTTGCCTTTCCTCCACAAAATAAAATCAATTGTTAGAAGAGAGAAAGTGCCTGTGGGTGTTTGATGAACTTTCAATCGAAATTCTCTTTCTTTTACTCACATGAAAAATCTACTGGTCATTTTTTTTAGGTGATATTATCATTAAAGAAGGTACAATCGGGACGAAAATGTACTTTATCCAGGAAGGTGTTGTCGACATTGTCATGGCGAACGGTGAAGTAAGTTTTCAACCACATCAATGTCCGTAAAGTTTTCACTCCTTTTTATAGTCTTTTCATTCACATCCACTCTCCCCGCGAAAATGTACGAGAATATAAAAAGTTTCGCCAACACTAACGAAATTCTTCTTCAAAGTTTTCCCCCTGATTTTCTCTCTGCGTTTTTGAGTTACTTATGTTACTCACAAATATTTTCTCTTATTTCTTCTACGTGAAAAATTTTAGGTGGCAACTTCTCTGTCGGATGGATCGTACTTTGGCGAGATTTGCCTATTGACAAATGCCAGGAGAGTGGCAAGTGTTCGTGCAGAGACATACTGCAATCTATTTTCACTAAGTGTAGATCATTTCAATTGTGTTCTCGACCAATATCCTCTTATGAGAAAGACGATGGAAACAGTGGCGGCGGAGAGGTATGTCTAATTAAATCATCATTAATTACTGAAACAATACGGGTCCTTGAATATTGATTGTCCTGTGTCTTATTAAAAAAAATAGTGACAATTCTTTGATAAATATATTTTGAATAAATATATATTTTTTTTAAGATAAAAATTAACAAAAAAGATCTTTAATATTAATTAATTTGTTACGTTTCTTTTAGTAAATTTTTTCGAGAAAGGGTGAAATTTTGGAGACTTGTAACTGAAACTTGGATAAGACTCTTGATATCTTGCTAAAACTATTTGAGAATTATAGTTTTACAAAGTACTGATAAATATTAATCCTATAGGATTGAAAGGCAAGATAATAAAAGTATTAATGTAACAATTTGGGGCTATTTTATATTTTTTTATAATTTTACCCAAAAGAAAAAGGTTTGCACCTTCGCTCCTAATGCCATACATCTCGTTTTTTAAGAGAAAAATACAAAACTGAAAGAAACCATAGTTACACACAAATATTTTTAATATAATTTTTCTTTCAACGTTTTCAACAGATTAAACAAGATTGGGAAAAATCCAAACATAATGGCGCAACGTGATGAACCGAATAGCTTAAATACAGAATCAAAAACAATTAGTGCAGTTGTGAATGCTTTAGCAGCAGAAGCGGAACATGTAAATAATATGAGGTAATGAAACAATATCTTTGCCCTTTTCATACCACATATCATAAACTATTAGTATGATTTTCTCAAGTAGCATTATATAATTAATTATGTTGATTAATTTAACATGACAAACACCAGTGATGATATGGCACAAAATAGTGGATCAGAGCAGAGTCTCCAAAATCTCAGTGAGAACCTGAAACTTAGCTTACCGAGGCCAAAAAGTGACGAATTCAGATCATTATTCGGAGGCAGTAGTCCTTAGTTTTAATTTCTTAGTGATATTGCAAAAAATAATTTAAGTGACATTTTAAGGATTATTAAGTTAAAGAAAAAAATTAGACATAAAAAATGAGAGGAACAACAACATAAATACTGAAAGATTATAACTCGAAACAAAAAAGGATTCATGAGAAATCTTGATCATGAATCAAATGATAAATAGCAAAGTGTTTTAATTTATTGTTTAATTTCCAAGGGGATTTCCTGAATTACAATGCCAAACAATCGATTTTTTATTTATTAAATAAATTTCTTAATTGCTTCTACATTATCGAGAAATTTAAGACCATATTGAAGCAAATTTCCTACGTTTATGCAGAAAAAACACTTCGATATGGATATAAATTTCTCTAGTGTGTAGAGGCCAAGCTGTCTACATACCAGGAGAATTATGGCCATAAAATATTTCAATGTAACATTGAAATGAAATTTCGATATTGAGACAAGTATTGAAATAATTGCCTACGCACTGGAAAATTTTCTTCAATATTGAAATTTTATTGTAAGTGTGTAGGCAATTCTTGTCGATATCGCATATTGCCAGCAAATATTGAAATAAATTTTGTTTAATCCTTAGACAGCTTAAGATTAGAAGCCCATTCTAAGTAATTTTGACGGTAGACAGACGGAAGTAAAGAAGCGACGAGCGAATTTATGAGCGCTTGAGGGAACATTCAAAACTTTGAAGCACTTTTTTTCATTTCTCATTTTAACGTTTTTGTCGAATAGATTTCATATTTCCCGCCATTTAAGGGACTACTTGCTTTGACAAGACGCTCCAGTGAACTAATCATTTGTCCGATTTTTTTTTGATTTTTTTTTATAAAAAAAAATATGCTCGAAACTTCAAGAAGCTTCAAGAAATAATTCAGGATTTCTCTTTAAATAAATCAACTCAAATATAAATGCTAAAAATCATTAAAAGAATCTCAATATTTTCTCTCTAAATGAAACTTACGTAATTCCTTAAGTATCAAGTAAAAGTCAAAGTACATTATCATTTCTTAGAATATTTAATTTTAAAAGTAAAACACTCAGAGATTATAGTATTTAATTTACCTATGCGTAATTTTCCATGACAAAACAAAGTATTATCGAGATGAAAATTTAAGGAATATTTTGAACAATATCCTAATATGACATTTTCTTAGGAACACTCTTTCAGAGCCACTAAAAATATCAAATTTTTGATATTAAATTGAATTCTGCAGACTTTTCATAGAACTTGCATAAAATGTATTTCGATGTTGAAGACACAAAACCATCTTGTTTGACCACAGTAAACCTATTGACTTAGGGTTTGGTAGACACCAATAAAAGTTCACGATTCGTAAAGACAGTATTAAATTTTATCCCGTAAAAGATTACACTTTATAGGAGCAATTGCATCATGATTTTAGTGAAAGCCGCGCAACGTAAATCAAATTTCTTTAAATCATGTTTCGTGAATCAATTTGCTCAGAATTTAATATTTGTACAATTAGCATTATGCATATGCAATTTAATTTTTTTCCCGTAAAAGTTTTTTTTAATTTTATCAAGTTTTCTTATTGGCTAGAGCTTTGAATGCTTTCAGGCTATAGCAAGTAAAAGAGCGCAAAGATTTTTAAATATTGAAAGGGGTTAAATATTTATTTGTATGCGAATAATATGTTTTCATAAATATTTAATTATGTTTGATTCTATTATTTTGCGTCTGTACGAGATATATTGGTCACAAGCCTAAAACTCGAAATAAAAGTAAACCCCGTAATAAAAATAAACCCCAGACTTTTAATTCGGTGTAATTTTGATTATATTTCGATGCATATAATCTCTGTAGTTTCTTTTTTTTATTTTCATTAATTAGTGACTGTATTTCCATATAAATACTGTGGTCCAGTGTGTTATGTCATATTCCCTCTTAAGGTGTCATTACCGTACGTACACTTTTAATTACTTCACCCCTTTAATTTTTTTTTTAAATTTTGTTTTGTAAATCACAGTTGAGGAGACAAGAATATTTTGTAGAGTAAATTTATATCCGTAGGAAAGATTTCCTGATATACTCACTGGAGTATAGTACAGTGAGGTGTATATCGAAATACTCCTATTTAGAAGAATCCTAAAAGATATTTAAATTTGTCAATTATTTTATCGATTTATGTGTATAAGTAAAACTTCTTTTAATAATTCTCCCACTATGATATCAAACAAAAAATCATTTCTAATGGAATTTCTAACGGTAAAGCCACTACATCAAAATTCTTATTTCACATGCAATGCACATAAATCTCCTATTTTTCAATGCAAAATACAGTAAATAAAAAAATAATAATTCAGAAATCTATTTCAATATAAATTTTATTTATAAAACAAATTTAAATGGATTTGCATTTACAATTCCTCTTTCAAATTACATAAGAGACCATAAAGCGTAAATAAAAATTGGTAAATATATTTTTGCCATAATACTATTGAATATTTTAAAGGGACAAATTGGGTAGAAGTCTGTTCATTAGAGCATTTATTCAAATTTTTATAGAGTTGTTTTTTCTCAAATGCTCATATTTTAATACGAGTTTTTACAATCATATTTAATCATCCATAACAGTACAAGTTGATATTTATTGAACGTTAAACTTAAACATTATATTTTCTGCATACAATTTGGTTCAGAAAGTGTTCAGTTTCATTCTTCATGCAAATTTTATCTGTAAAATTTAAATTGTTCCACATTCCAATTGGTAGTTCAAATGGAAATTAATAATCTGAAAACTTTGAAAACAAAACTTTTTTCCTCTTCTCAAATTGATATGGTTTTGTGCAGGATTAAAAACTTCCTTCCTATAACCTTTTTTTAGTCATTCATACGACTGTTGGAATATGATTTACATCAAAATTGGATTTTACTTATTCAATTTCAAATTGGGATAAAATTGAACGGAATACAGAAATATTGATTTCGAGCAGTAAAATGCAAATTCAATAATTGCCAAGGAATTTCCGATAGCAAGAAATCTAAACTGAAAACAGATTTATCTTTAAACATACAAAAAAAAATAGCCGAGATCATAAGCGTCTTTCAATTATGTTCAAATATTTTTCGAATATTCTAAAAAATATTTTATGCTAATTTTATTAATTAATAAGGATGTAAATGTCATTAGTTGTGTTGAAGATGATCAAACTCGGTTTGCGCTTATTTGGTGTTTCAAAATGCATAGTGAGTCTCAGCAAATCTCTCTTGGTGGTTCTTTCTAAAATTTACTCTACAATAGAGACTGTTATAATCACCTCAATTTTCTGTGTGCTAATACAGAAACCCTATCAGTTCTATTTCTTCGAAACACCAAAGTTCCGTCACACAGTTTAGAAAATAAAAATTGAATTTTAAAAGTAATAAAATGATTTAGTGCTTTTTGTCGCTTTTTGTTTTGTGTGCTTTTAATTCACAAATTTTAAAAATTTACAAGAAATTAACCCATGTGAAGTAGAAATATAGTCATTAAAATAAATAGTTAAATTATTTGCTGAAAGCTATTCACTGTGATATCCGGCATTCTAATTTTTGCTAAAAGAAATTTCAAGAAGAACTGCAAGAAACAACTTCTAGTATAAAAAGAATGTTACCATTTCATTTTGGCAAGTTGAAACCATAAAAATGTCCAGAAATCACTTTAGTAAAACATGAAGATGATTCGTTACCCCTCTGTTTTACTTTTCTCAAGATTATTTTACTTTTGTAATGCATTAGAAAATTTGATTCATAATTTTATATTTAATTTTTACGAGAGACTTTAATTTTGAAATATTATAGGTTTCGAACAAAAATCTTCCCGTTTAGATGGACAATTACAATTAATAAAAGTCCAATGTCTGATCTTAATCTCCAAAACTAAATTTTCCAAATTAGAAATTTTCTTCTACAGAGTATATATGACGTAATATACCACTCTTGGAATGTTTAGATATTTTCAAAATCAAAAAGCGGCCCATATTCCCTAGAGCTGGTATAAAAGGGTAGCTTTTTTTACAGAAAATAAATTATTTTTGTTGAAATTGGAAATCTTTTAAGTCTACCCGCCGATTTTACAAAGGCTTTTCAATTTTTTAACTAAACAAAAACAATTCGTTTGTAAAAAAAATTAGTCTAACGAGTTACTTCAGGAATCATTTAAAATTTTGGAATTTGAATTGGAGAATTTAAGATTCCGAAAATATACAATGAAACTGTAATTCCCAACCATCTGGACATTTTAACTTTTCGTACAGAAAATATATTGTCTATTTTAGCAATTCAGATATTTAACAATTAAAAACTATAAGATACATATATTAGTAGAAATATTTCTATCGTGGGTATATGAAAAAATACAGTTAAATTTTAAATTTCAATAAAACAGATATTTTCTAACCTTTTACCAAAACGATTTAAACATATCATTTTTCTTTAAATCGCAGACATTTTTTAGAAAAAAAATACTAAAGAAATATCCTAGAATACCAAATTAAAGGAAGCAAAAAACGTATTGCTAAAATTTGTGCTTCCATTACAACTTACAACATGTATTTTTCTTATGTTGTTGATCTTTTAAAAGAACTGTAAATAAATAAAAAAAATTACATTAAATGGAAGTTTTATGTAAGGTCTACAGAACAATTTGCTTTACGAAATTCAACTATTGATTCTTGATAAGATACCATTCTCTATTTTCGTGATCTCCTTTTAGGACAATGTAAAAAAAAAGTATAACGATTGAAACAGATACTTCACTCTATTGTTGTTGATCTTCTAAAAATCTATTTTTATCGCATATTTAAAAATAAAAAAAAACTCATTCATTCAGAGAAAAAAACAACAAAAACATAGAATTCTATTTTTATTTAATGAAACTCAGAACAAGAAATAAAGAATAAAGGTTTATAGAAAAAAGATTAACATTTATTATATTGTTAGCGATTAAAGAGAAATATATTGCAAAGAATGGAACAAATTAAATTGTATTATAACATGAAAATATTAGTTTTTAAGAAATTTAATTCTTCGCCAGTTAATTATCCATGTAAATAAAAGAAAAGAATATATAAAATGCCATTTAGTGACTCGATAGGTACAATTTTATTTTAAACTCTATTTTTCTCAAATTTAATTGTCTCAAAATAGAAAATTTTTTTAGAACAAAAATCACATTGATATAGACGAATGCACAAAAATGTAAAATATTATACTTCTTATTTCTTAAATCCCCTCTCAAAGAAAAAGAAAAGAATGACTTTTTTCTGAGTGCATTTAAATGTGAAAATTATTTCAATTTATATGTTTTTGATTTATCGTTCTTTTTTCTACAAAATGGGCAAACTTTAAAAAGTTATTTAAAAAAAATTAGAAGATTTTAGCTAAAGCAATCAGTGAATTACAGTGCTTTTTACTTATTAATTTTAGAGCTGAAAATAAGCACAAACCAAGAGATATTTCAAAAGAAAACCCAAGTGAAAAGAGCATTATTTAGTTAGTTATTAAGAAAAGAGAAACAAATCAACATAATAACCAAAAAAATAATGTAGAAATTCTTTGCCTATATTAGAAAAAAATGAAACAATTAGGAGGTGAATCTTTCAGTAGAATACAGAGATTTTTGAAAAAAAATCCCAATGAAAACTTAAAAAATGACGAGAAAGACGTAATACCAATTTATTATTAAAAAAATGTAGGACAGATCAAAAATTTATTCTTAAAAAAACTGACGAAGTTTAGTGAATGAGTAATTTACCATCCCTCCTGCTGCTAAATATCCAAAAAGTATAAACATTTCACACAAGCATATTCTCATCAAAAACAAAAAGAAAAACATTTAACGAAAAGAAAAACGCATTGAATAGAAGAAAAATCAAAAATAACCAAACTCTTAAAGGAAAAGCATAAACAGAAATCTTATATACTGAAAGAGAACAAAAGAAATGAAACAAGAAAAAAAGAAAAAAAAACTTATGGCTTATATACATAAAAAAAAACATATAGAAAACAAAAAATAATGTAATTAATTTTGGAGAAGAAAACTCAAAAAATGATGACGTAGTGAAAATTGATACTATTGAAGAAAATACCAAGTCTTATTATTAGGTTCTAAGCCACCATATTGAAGAAAATAAAGAAAAAAACCACCAAAAAATTAAAATGCAAAATGGGAGCAGACACTTTTCTCTTGTACAAAAAATCAGATAATATTCTCTGTAAGGAAAATTCTTTTAACAAAAATGTTTGAAGAATTAAGCGATTGTTTACTCAACTATCGAGAGTTCTGAAGAGACAGATTTCAAATATGCAGAACTTTCAGCCATGATTAAGTACTATCCTGGATAAAACATTTCTTATTTCTTTAACATATAAAGAAATTGGCCTAAAAGATGCTATGATAATTTATTAAATATTGTAACTAATGCGTGCCATAATTATTTAATAAAGTTTGACAAATGTCAGAAAAAATCAATTCATATATATATATAAAAATTATAGCTGCAAGTTATTTGCGCTTAATTCGAAATCTGTCAATTTCTTTTTGCTCAATTGATTGGCATTATAATTTCCTTTTTTGCTAAAACATCTTTTGCTCAAATATTGTGATAAATTAATATTTTAAGAACATCTCTTTTAACACTGAAAATTTTTTTGTTTTATGTTTCTGAATTTTAAAGTTCTGTTTGTTACTGAGTCAATTACGCTTAGCTGTAGTGAAGCTAATATATAAAAGCAAGGTTAAAAAACTATTTTTCTTCAAAAGAAAAGTCTCACAGCAAAAGAAGACAATTGGCCAATGAATAAATTCTTAGATTTTCTGTTTATGATTTTAATAATTTTTTGATTGTGGAATAGAAAAGTCAAAATTATTTTTAAATATCAAAGTAATGATATTCCCACAAATGATTTAACTGAGATTCTTTACAATCTCTCCTTTTTAATTTGTGAAATACGTCTTAAAGAAAATGCATAGGTAACTGGCTTACGGTTCCAATGTGTAAATTTTCGTCAAAAAAGTGTTAATTATGCCATAATATTGCAAAAAATATGTTTATCTGCTGTTCGCGTCAAAAATTCGCTACGATTTTATCATGATCTTAGAAACATTGTACCGATAGGTAAATCTTTTACAAAATCTTGCCAAATTACTATAATCTTGCAAAAATTGTCTCGATATGTCACAACTTTTCAAAAACTGCGTCGATTTGTATATTTTTGGCATTTAATTGATGTCGATTTAATCTCTCTTTTATGATTCACTGAAAGAGTTATTTGTTTGGTTTTCGAAATAAGGAAGTGATATTTTCTTCTTTTTATTTTTTATTTACTTATCTTGAAATTAAATGGTTTATTTTCAGTGTGTAAATATTAGGAAGAATTTCTTACATAATTTATTGTTATTATTTTTAAGTTTTAATGAAAGGTGTGGTAAAAAGATGTTTCTTTTTCGAAAATCAATCAAATTCCTTTCCGTTATAAAATTATTTTTATCGGAAATTCCTCCCGATGCGTAGAGGCCTTAAGAAATTAATAAATAAAGCATAAATACGTCATTAGCATGAAATTAGAAAAAACTGCTATTAAGGATAAATAAACCCTTTTATGTTCACGCAAATTAGACTAAAAATGGAAGAATTTTAAAGATTTTAATTTTATTCACCAAAAATACTTAAGTCTAAATTACAATTTTTTTGTGGCTGAATTTAATTTTCCAGACTAAATAATGTTTTTTGTTCCTTGAAAATATTAACTAAGTTTTGATCTTTTTTTAACGTGTTATATTCAATGACCTGAATTTCCATTTAATTTTTACTGTATAAAGATAATTGACCTAATTGATTACTAAAAAAGAACAAAGAAATTTCACTTTAGAAATTTACGGTTATTAGAGATTTTCCAACTTATTGATGTGTAAAACTGTGAAACACGTTTCTCAATATCAATGTTTAACAGGCACTTGATGTGGAAAGAACCAATGAATAGTAACCTAACATTATTAATCCTTAAAAAAAAAAACAATAAATAAACTGTCATTTGTTGAATATTTTAATTAATTTAAAAGTGACAGTTTCTTAAAATGAACAGGAGAAAAAATATTTAAATAAGAATGGTCATAATAAGAAGTATTTTACTTAAATTGTTTAAACATTTATCCAGAATAGTACTGAAAATCGTGCCAAATCTGCTTCTCAAAATCCCTAAGCACTAGTTTGCAGAGGGAGCAATAAAATTATTCATGATCATGCTTCTCAAAATTTACAGAGAAAAACCATAAGAACGAAAAGAAAAATAATAAATCGTAGAAATCGAAAAGAATTGATTAAAAATGAACAATTTTACTATTGATATTAATTTAGCAGCTCATAAAACCACTTGCTCTCTATCAAATAAAAACCATGACAAAGTATCGCCAAAGAGACAAATACCTGAGGGTTTTTTCAACTTTTTTTTCTCCTTTCAGTGTTTATTGTGCCAGGAGTAAAAAAAAGTCACTTGAGTGTATTTTGAGAAAACAGGAAAATCTCCAGGAAACTGTGACAAATAAAAACAATGATAATGGAAAGAAGATTCCTACAAGAGATTGTGCGAAGAAGAGATATATTTTTGTAGAATTTTCACGTATTTCTTTCTTTTGCTACAAGAAAAAGACACAAATGTTAAACTTTTTCTATGGTATTTTACATGAGGAATGAAAAAAGCACGAAATGGTGGAGATTAAACTAAACACAATACAATTTCACAAGAATAATGCTACTGAGAGAATTCCTATATTTTTTAGAAGAACCTATTTAAGAGAAAGTTAAAGGGATAATGTGACAAATAAGAGGACACATAAAATTTTCAATATATATTTTTCCTAATATCAATTTTAGAAAAAGAAATTAAGATAAAAAAAATAAAACAAACTTCGAAATACAAAAGTATTCTTCTGACATTCCACGAACTACATATTTTTATAATTTTAAAATATAAAACTTAGTGCTAAAATGGCACCCAAAATTCCTGGCACAATTTCCTATCTCAAATTCTCTTCAGGTTGTCTTCTTTAGCCAACACAAGTGGAATTATGTAGACTTAAATCTTGCTGAGTAAGTAAAAAAGAAATCATCATTTATAATTTGTCAATTAAAGAAATTTTATTGAAAGAAAATTATAAACACAACATTTTTTATCTAATAAAGCGTATAAAAGCTAATCTTTCTTTTATTCATTCACTGAAATTAATTAAAAGGCAATAAAAACGTTTCTCAGTGGAGTCGCCTGGTGGTCTACAACTTTATTACCAAATTTCTCGCATGTGCAATAGATAAACTGATTTACTTGTACTGACTCAGTGTGGCATTTGCATTTCCTTCAAAAGACCTCATAAAATTCATGAGCTACAAATTCAGGAGAAGAAGAAAAGAGACTAAATCTCATTCACGCTGCGAAGACTTTGCTTTATGTCCCTTCTGAAGTTCATCGTTACTACAATGAGTGGACCATCGTTATGCCCTAGACACACTTACGACTAAAGTCCAGAAACAACTAAGCTCGTTCATAGCCAAGTCAGTTCCTGACACACTACGAACGAGGATTAGCATTCTTTGATGTCCATAAAACATAATTTTCGTGGGTTTTTATGCAGATATTTCTACTGAAATGTACTAATACTCCTCAGAAAATGAAACTATTTGTAAATTCATGTCTCAGTACACGTCCAATAACTATTGTCAATTACAATTATTTGTGAGGTGGAAGTTAACTCGCGACTTAAACCAATTTAGGCGATTCTAGTGAATAATTCTTGTTTTTATACGTGAATTGTGAAGTAAATTTAAAAGTAGTTTCATTTTCGAAGGACTGCTAGTGCATTTCAGTAGATATATCTGCATAAAAACCCACGAAAGTTATGTTTTATGAGTGCTAGAAAATGTTAAACCTGTTTGTAGTGTGTCAGGAACTGACTTGTCTATGAACGAGCCTAGTCATCTCTGGACTTTAGTCGTAAGTGTGTCTAGGGCAGGCTCAGTGGCGCAATAGGCAAGACCGTTGGCTCTTGGGCGGTGAGATCTCTGACTCGACTTTCACAGCAGTGAGTTCGAATTCCGCCCGGTACAAGCAACTGAATGTCGAGAAAGAGACATTTTTCACTGTGATAAAACGTAATAAAATGCATCGCCTCTGCCAAAAAAAAAACTTCAGGAGCACGGAAGAAGCTTTCACTACGGGGAAGGCGTTCCTACGCGATTTATGATCAGCACATTATTCCAACATGAGGCACATTGTAATGATTACATTGAAATACCAAATAAAGTGTCTCGATCTCGATACGATTAATAAATTGTTAAGATTATGGAGACGTACGCTGAATAATGGCCTCTTTCTTCACTTCACACATTGTTCACGCACTCTTATGGGCTCTACACACTAGAGAAATTCATGTCCATATTGAAGCAAATTCCCTACGCTTGTTTAGGAAAAACTCTTCAATATGGACATACATTTCTCTAGTGTGTAGAGGCCATTAAACTAAATTGCAATTTTACCTCCAATTTACATTATTCTCGTTATAGGTAACAGTATCAGTTACTTGTTTTGTATTTTAACGTTTCAGAGCATAAGTTAAGCAACATATGCAGCATATGTTTCTATTCTAATAGTAACATTTAGTTAGTAACAAATAGTAAAAAAAAACTCTGGGAGAATGGAAGAAGCATCCACACCGCGGCGAAGGCGCTCCTGGGCGGTTTACATTATGGACACTTAGTAGATTCTTCTACCATGGAATACAACAATACAATATATATATATATATATATATATATATATATATATAATATCTAGGGGAGGGGTATATATATAGGGTATATCTTTTATTTGCCACCCAATCGCCTTTTCTTAACATTATGATCTGCCGGAAAACTAATTTCTATTTGGAAAAATTTATGGCACTCGCTCAGGCTATGCTTTTCCAATCACAAAATCACTGCACTTTCACTTTCTCCACAAGATCATCTACACAGGATTCCCGGGAAAAGCGGCAATTTTTATTCACCAGGAACATTTTTCACCATCTTCACCCATAATCCATATTCACTTGCCACTTATACTTTTTTTTCTCAACCCCCAACTTCCGTAAAATGCCCAAAGAACCCCAACTCACGAATTTTATTTAGAAATTGAAGAAAATCTCGCGGGAAAACCATATGAGAAAGCTTTTATTTTCCCACGTAGCTGAATTGCAGAGAAATAATAAGGATGGTGCCATGGACAAAGGAAAAGCGTTGCACGTTTTTATCTCCAACCGATTTAAATTCATTGAATGAGACATTTTAAATATTCCCTAGAACGATTGCAGCGCTACCTATGTCTCAACAGAACAACAATGCGTTTTGTTGCAAAGGTTTGTTGTGTTATTGTTTATTCAGGAGACCGCTGGAAATTTACCTCTGATAAAAATAATCAAAAAAATTCTATTACTGAAGTTTTTAGTGATCTCTCAGGAAGTGATAATGAGTGCATTGATATTAGACAATGGGGCTTATATGGCGAAAATTGGCTATTCTCGTGAAGCTAATCCCAAGTGAGTATCCATAACCTCATTTTTTATCTACTTTTTCTGCCTATAAATTTTCAATCATTTTCTTCTGTTGTTTGGCAGATTCATTCCCAATTGCATAATGAAAGCCAAGTCTGAACGCCGAAGACCCTTTATTGGGGATCAAATTGAGGAATGTCGCGATGTATCTGGACTCTATTACATCCTCTGTTTCCAGCGAGGATATCTCGTGAATTGGGACATTCAAAAGACTGTCTGGGATTATATGTTTAGCTCTGAATGTTGCGGAGTCAATTATACAGAAAATCCCCTTATTATCACTGAGCCGCTTTTCAATTTTCATTCAATTCAAGAGGCAATGTCGGAAATATTCTTCGAGGAATATGAATTTGAGAGGATGTTCAGGACAACAGCTCCAGACATGTGTGCTTTTAATTATTTGTCTGTTGGCAAAAAGATAGTTAAACCTTTGGCATGTCTCATTATTGATATGGGCTACAGCTTCACACATATAGTTCCCTATATCAAGGGACGGAAGCTGAAATCTGCTATCCGGAGGATAGATGTCGGAGGAAAAGTGCTAACAAATCATCTCAAGGAGATTCTCTCGTATCGACAGCTCAATGTAATGGACGAGTCTTATGTGATAAATCAGGTAAAGGAGGATTCATGCTTTGTCTCTCAAAATTTTACCGAAGACATGAAAGTCGCCAGGAAGCGACATCCGGACAATTCTATTATTCGTGAATACATTTTGCCAGATTTTACCACAATTCGCAGAGGATATTTGCGAGAAATGACTCATGAGGAAGTTGATCATCAAACTCTCGTACTCAATAATGAGAGATTTTCCATTCCGGAACTTCTCTTCCATCCTTCTGATATTGGGATTCAGCAGATGGGTGTACCAGAAGCTGTCATGGACGCCTTGACAGTTTGTCCACCTGAGACACTCGAACATCTTCTGGGTAATATTGTCGTTTGTGGTGGATCAGCTCAATATCCTGGAATGGAAACGAGATTGCAACGAGAAATTCGAGCTCTGGCTCCTGAAGAATACAGGGTCAATGTCAAAATTGCTGACAAGGCTGCTTCGTATGCATGGCATGGAGGGAAGAAATTCAGCCAAGAGTCAGATTTTGCAAAAGCATGTGTTACTCGAGAGGAATTTGAGGAAGAAGGGAATCGCATCATAATTGACAAGTTCGATATTTAATTTTGATTTATTTGAAAAAAGAATTCCATGGGATCTTTCAAAAAAAGTTCCCTCAAACACTTTCTTTATAAAAATCTACTTGAGATGAACTCTATGTTAAATCTATGAACAATTTGATGAAAAAAATTATGCATAACTCAGACTCCGAAAAAGGACGGATTTAAGTCGCATATTTTAACAATTCCCTGTGAGACGTGGGGTATAATCAGGCAAGGCTAATGTGCTGCTCACAGGCCATTTAGCCCAGCTCTCTGTCGTCTGGAAGAGCGAGATTGCAGAGACGCTCTCCGTGACGAATAATCACCATGATGATCAGGGCGATAAACATAGCATGCCTACTTCTGGGTACAAAATGATGAATCCCATCTTTGGTTTTTAAATCGCTCCTTGTAAATTACAAGGGGCCAACTCACTTTTTGGCGATTTTGAGGTTTTAATGCACTCAGACAGAGAATTTAATAAAATTTCAGATGATATGAGTCAATAAATTTCGTTATTAGAAAAGTTTTTTTTTAAATTTTACTCTTTATGATTGCTTGCGCGGTTTTATTTGAAGTCAAGGGGCACAAAATAGATTTATCGTTCAAATTTTTGTGAAGCAAGGGACTAACTCAAGCAAGTTGATCCCGTGTCATTCTAATTTCATGAAAATTTGCGCATCATTTAGAATGACAAAGGGCTAACTCATAAAAAAAAACATATTTTTAAAGGTAAAAATATGTATGTTTCGATGTTTATAATAATGCTCATACAAATAGAAAAGAATTAAATTGTTTTTATTAACATACTTAATTGAGATAATTATTTATACAAAGTTGAATCTTTCATGCTGTCTCCTGAAAAATGGCTCAGATTGAGTTGGCCCCTTGTAATTTCCAAGGAGCGAAATGTAACTCTCGCTTGCAGTTCCACACTCTTCCTGAATCGCAACTTTCGTAGTGAGAACGATTATGGCGGTTAAAGGCTGTTAAAATATACTCTGAATGCTCCAAACTGCCCCACTTTTGACTTTAACTCTCAACGTATTCTCATGAATTTATTTTTTTTTGTTGTAATTTACAAAGACAAAGATTTTTTGTTAAATATAAATAGACATTTTTAAAGTGAAAATTTTTCTGTTTAAAATACAGAATTAAAACAGCGACTAAATAAAAAAAAAGCTTTAACTTACTGTGATCCTGTAAGGATAAAGAGGCTCTACGTCTTTCACATCCGTATGAACCAACGGAGGCTGTTTGTGTTGTTGCTGACCAAATTGATATTAACCACCAATTTCCTGTGTGTTGATCCTGCCAGTTGAGGACAAAAAGAACAGAACATAGGAACGTGCAGAGAGCTGACTTGACTACTCTAACTGAGAGTTTCCATAGAAACTATATCTGCTTTTTAACCCTTTAAGGACGAGACATGCCTACCACTTAAAATATTAAAAGACTGACATTCTTTCGAAACCACATATAATCTTATCTGTTAAAAAATTATTTACATTATACTGCTTTTCAAATATCTATTTTTTGCTCTCACGTCAGTTTATTAATTTTATTATTCAGTATTATTCTCTTTTAAATTAGATGGGACAATTGCAAGCACTGTTTTATTTAATTTTAATCCTTAAAAGACACAACTATGAACAGTATAATATTTCCATCTTTTTATTTCTTTTCTTCATTTAATCTTCAGTTAATTATATTTATTGAGATTTTATACTGCATCTACATTGAGAATACAATAAAGAAAACAAACTGTTTATTTTAAAATATTTTTTAACTAAAATTCCATCGTTGAAAAAGAAATATTTCAGTGTATATATTATTACTGTTTCTCTGTTTTTTTTTGTTACTAAATAAGAGATAGAAGACTTCACATTAAAAAAATAATAAAATCACAAAGATAGATTATTTCAAAATATATCAGTTTCATTCACTTTTTAAACCTTTCAGTATAACTAAACGTATTTTTTCTAATTATTTTTTCATGTTATTTTTACACATACATATATATATATATATATACATATATGCATACATACATATATATATATATATATATATGTATATCCTTGACTAAACTAATTGATATTTTTCTCCATGTTTTTTAGTCTAATTTTTTTTAGTGTTTTTTTTTGTCGACTCCGTACGGATTTTTCTGTAAGAAGCTAATTACGACCAGAATCCTATTAACAAATTTTCGAGTTTTCCTGATTAATTTTCTATACTTGTATCCCTTTCTTCACTATTAAGTAAATAATTAATAGATTCCGCACGGAGTATTTTATTTTCATAAAAACTCAAATATCTCATGAGAAATAATATAGAACACAATCCTTAGAAATTTCCCTGGAAATTACCGTAAGTGCGGGTAACTAGCCTCTGGGGGTGGCTTTACCCCTCTTCTGTTCGTAAGCTTTCCTTTAACTCTATTCTAACTCCCGAGGATGTTCTTCACCGATCTGTTCTACCACATACGTTTGAAGAACACCATCTTTAAGTACTAGAATTAAAGAAAAGATTACGAACAGCAGAAAGGCAAAGTCACTCGCATCTACGGTATTAAAACAAAACTTAATACTTTTTTATTGAATTTTTTGTTTTTTAATTAGCTCTTACATTTTTTTTCGCTGATTCGTAAAAAAAAGAACAAGGTATCTGCACAGAATTTTATAGAATTTGAGAAGTAATATTTGACACTCAACATTTTTAGAATTTCCTTGCTTTTACTGTTATTATTTTCTAATCTCATATCTTGGTGAGTAACGAACATTCCACGTCTTACAGGAACCAACTTAAAATAATTGAAGAATTCTAAAGTGAAAAAGAATATTTCATAACTTTAGAATTATTAAAACTGAAAAACTTGAAGTTTCATCCACCTTCTTTTAGCGAAAGTTCAAAATGTTAATTCTTTCTGTTTAGTTAATTTTCTAAAATTAAAGATTTATAACGCTATTTATTGAAAATTTGTCGATAGGAAGAGATATTCGAACGCTCAAAGCTTTTAAAGAATTTATGGAAGGATTAGGGGAAAATGAAATTTTACCTCTTATATTTCCAAGATTATTTAAGAAAATTTATTTAGAAATTCTTTTATTCTTTTAAAAAGTTTTTAAAATTTGTAAAAATACCCACGATCAAAGAGTCTTTGTCTCGGCAATGGTTTTCCACTCCCTCTTCAATCTGACCTAATCCTATTGTAATTGTAACAAGGAACATACGACCAGTAAAAGATTTTTCATTGTTTCCATCCTGGGGGTTGGAATCAACACTAAAACCAAAGCTAAAGCACAGGTTACCGTATTTAAAGCGTTGTAAAGACGAAATGATGAAAAAAACTCAGTAACATTTACATTGCATTCACTTAGCTTATAAGGAAATGCCTCTTTAAAAAAAAAAAGAATTGATAAAATTGATAAAAAATCGATTTAACAAACTTTCAACAAAAGTCGTTACGAACCGTCTGAGCATGTTCCTGCAAAAAAAGAAAGATTAGAGAGAATAACAGTAGTTAGCATTTTTTTTAGAATTCTATCCTATTTAATTTTGATTATATGACAAGAAATGAAATCAGCCAACACTTGAAAATTGACGCTTTTCCCATTTTCTCTACACATTAATGTCATTCTATTAAAAATAATTTTGCAAATCAATTTTCTAATATTAAAATATTTCTGTTTGATAAATAAAATAAAAAGCAGTTTACTAAGAAATTTGAATTTTGTTTTATTTTCAGTAAAAACACGTGAACAGGCAAGATTACAAAAAATTAAAATAAAAATGTGAAAAAAGTTAGCTTTCATTTTTTTTTAATTAAATATTCGAATTACGTGAGCACATTGCGGAAATTCTACTTTCAAGCTTAGATTCTTAGTTTCTCTTCATCTTAAATATTACTAATATTTTTTCTTTAATTTATTTTCAGCGACTATTTTATTTTTTCTTTTCCGTATTTCTTTTTTTTTTTTGTTTTTAGTTTGATAATGCCATCTGTTAAGAATTTCACTTGATTTCTTCCACAGAAAGGTCCTTCATTTTACTCTTAAATTCCATTTTATTTTACAAATTTTTTTTCTCAGCTCATTAATTGATTTCGACCTTACTATCTTAAATCTTACTTTTTAAACTATGTTTCACTTCTTCCAAAAAAAAAAACTAAAAATAGAAATAAGATATTTGTAAATACTTAAAATGTAACTACTATTCACACACGGCTATTTTTTTCTTTTACCATATTTTTTTTCTTTTTTTTAATTATTTAAATTTTTTCTTACTTAGAAAATCGTCAGATTGTTCTTCAAGAGCAAAATTGCAGGATGAATAAATCAAATAAATTCTCATTCATCTGGTAATTCTCACTCACTTAAACAATAGTTTGTTTTTCTTTAGTCAAAAATTGTAATTTCATACTCTATCAGCATCTGGATGAGAAGTTTTTGTTTTTGGGGTAATGTTTTCTTTTTATCAGGATAGATTGTAGGTCCTGCAAGAAAGACAAAGGAAAATAGAATAATATATTTCGCATTTGAAATCATAAGGAAAAGTGATAAAGAACGAAAGGAAATACAGTAAAAGTGGACGTTGTGACGTAGTTTTGTCGCCTCAAGTCTCTCATCTCTGTGAATCACCAATTGTGTTACGATTCCCCATTGCCACTGTCATCCCCATCCGCATAATCTGACTCCCCTGACTGCTGCTCATCGTCCTCTGTGTCCTCCAAATCGTAATCATCATCATAGAAATCGGTCATATCCAGCTAGAATTACCAAGAAGGCGACATTTATTTCAGTTCATTCGTAGTATTTCTCGTTTGAACTCATTCACTTTCTCTAGTTCATTTGCTTCTCCTCAATCTTCAAGCGTCCTTCTCTCTTCAGACATCCTTTTCTATCAATTAACAGAATCACACCACAAATAATAATACAACACTATTTGGTAACACGGCTAGTGATGTGTAAGGTTCAACCCCATATATATCTGTTATTTATTTGTTTATTTTATTTATTTTTACCAGACCAGATGATAGAAAAAACTTTTATTGATTGATGATTTTGTATTTTTGAATACATAGGTGAATTTATATCGGATCTCCCAGCATTTGATTTTGGTCAAAATACGCCTCAAGGCCTAAGACCTTGGTAAGGGGGGTGGGGGGGTAGGTAAGGGAGGAAACAAAAAAAAAACAATACTGTTTAGCATTCAACAAATATATTTAATTATATCAGTACTAGCATAAAATTTTGGAATTTCAAACAAACCAATTTATAGTTCGGACAATATTCTTAAAATTTGATTAAAAATAATCAATTAAATATTTCAACTTTTCATTAAAAAAAAATTATTAATTATGATTTTGTGGTTATTTAGAACGTTGAATTTATGACTTGATAGAATGAGAACAGTGTTACTTTCTTTGTTACTTTCTCTGAATTGTTACTTTCTCTGTTTCTCACGGTAGTTCCTAAGAAAATATTTTGAAAATATTTTGTTTGAATTTTCGGAACAATTTCGTGAATTATTAATAAATGTGCACTGGAAAGCGAAGGAAAAAATCCATTTAGAATGTGAACAAGAAATATTTGTAAAATATTTAAGATAAAAGATCACAAAAGTAATTTACTTGCATTTAAATTTTAAATAGTAATTTAATTTGCGCATTCAAAGTTTTGCTTTTTTTTTAAATGTGTTTTCATGGGTAAAAAAAATGCTTTTCTTGTAACATAAGATCATATCATCAAAGAAAATGAAGGTTCTTACTTAATTATTCAAGAACAGTTTTTTATATTATTATTTAAGAACAGTTGCAGTACGTAGTAGCTGCGAAAGAGGAAATGACCTTAAGAAAGGCTGCTCAAGCTTGTCAGATTTCTTAGTTCACTTTGTTTTACAGATTATATAATTGATTTTTTTTTTTTTGGAAAGACAGATGTGAGCACGTGCAAGGTTCCCAAAACAAGTGTAGAGGCCTGGTGAATCGGGCATTGGAATATACTAAACAGTTGCATCCTTTTAGAAGGATTAAAGTTTTGAACAAAGTGCAGGTTCCGAGTATCAGGATGAAATAGCAGACCCCAGTCTTTATTTTTTATTTTTGTTCACTTAACAATTTTCTTTTAAGAAGTGCCGCTGCAAATAAATCTTGTTTTAGCTACAAAATTCTTTATTTAAAGAAAGACGTTTAAAAAATATATCTAACATTGCTGCACATAATTTATGACATAGGTCTGTTTTTCATATCCCTTTTTTATTTCGTTATCATCAATCAATTCTCATTATTTTGCATTAAATGTTAAGACACGTTAATTAACTACACATTCCCTCTCATTCACTAATTCTTGTTCTTTTTGTAAATCCTGTCACAAAGTCATCAGAATTTTCGATTTCTCTGAATTTCTCATATCCATGGAAAAATTGGCGAGAGAAAGTGAAAAATATAGAGCTTTTAGTATTAAAGAAATAGAGAGAGGATGAGAGAGACTTTGGGTGTGACGTTGATGAACTTTTTCCCAGAAATCGCTCTGAGCTTTGAAATAGGACAAACTGGGATGTGCCTGTGATAACCTTGACATCCTGACCTAAATCTTTTTCCCACATAACTTCCATAGGGTGTGTCCTAATTTGCTCTTCCATACAATTTCCGCAAATTTGGATGGAAGTTAATTTCACATTCTCTGCTTGTAATTGACTGATTTCTGTTTTTTTTTTGGTACCCAGAAAAACTGTATAACGAATATTTAACATAGAATTATCTCAATTAGCATTGAAAATAGCACGGTTATATTTCCTCAATTTAATTTTTATCCCTTTAACGACGAGACACTTTTTACGGACTGAAAATCAACAATAAAAATTAAACTGAGAAACATAATCAATGATAAGTCTTACATCTAACCTTGGAAAGTCCAACAGAGTCTGATTCGGTGTAATTTGTGCTTCTATGAACGATAGGGACAAAAATAGTCCAAAAATTTAAGTAATTTTTCTGACAATACCAATGAATAATATTTTTCGCGTTAATGAAAATTATTACGTATGAATAATGTAGTTTTTATTGCCAAAAGGGTTTTGCTTAAATAAAATTGAAAGTATAAAAAATAAATAAAATCAATTATGAATTTTGAGAATTTAAAAATTCGCCATTTTTGAGCTTAAATATTTATTACATAGCAAATAGCTAGAGACTTGCAAAAAATATTCTAGATTCCTTCAACCTTCTACTTTCCAATTATGTACAAACATAAGAAAAAAATAATTTTAGGTAGTCAGGAAAAATTATTTTCTTTATGGGACACCGGTGTTCCAGTCGTCCTTAAAGCCGTCCTTTACTATGCGATGCTCTTTCAATTATATTTATTTATTTAATAGAAATATTAGGTGAGATTCTTAACAATCTCACCTACTATAATCCTAACAAAATTTCATGTCGTCCGATCGACCTCAAATTTGGCCAAAATGTGTTTCAGCACTTCCTGATCACGAATATATATGTGGCTAATTTACGTTCCCGGCCGGCCGGCCGGCCGGCCGGCCGCTCTTTGGAGCTTAATAGCTCCTAAACTAAAAAAGATATCGACTTGCGGTTTTCGGCAAAGGTTATATATCGGGTGAAAATTGCAACTTGGTGCATAGACCCCCCACCCCCCACCCCTCCTTCCGCCATTTTGAAGACCCCCCTTTTTTTGTTTTCTCAATAGCTCCGCCCCTATGGCATTCAGCGGACTCAAATTTTAGTATGTTATAGCTGGGCCTTAGAGCTTTCCATCAATACCAAACTTAAGGTCCCCCGACCCCCCTGACCCGAACTATAAGGGTCCAAAAAAAATTTCTTAAAATGGCCATAACTCCGGTTCTAATTGTCAGAATTTAAAAAGTGAGGGCTTTTTGGAAAGCTCTCGTGAAATGCCACTTCCCCTTCTAACATCGCAAGTTCATAAAACCACCGCTAGGGGCGCTTTTTTTAAAAAGAAAATTTTTAAATCTTAAAAGTTAAATAACTCAAAAATTCCATTGTGCATCGGGCTGAAAATTTAGTATGTTGTAGCCGTTAATTATACCTATCAAACAAAAAAAAACCTTAAGTCGATCCATAACCCCTGACCCGAGCTATAAGGGGTCAAAGTTCGAACATTGACCGGCCTCTATCTCCGGTTCTAATTAACATAGCGACCTAAATTTTACCTTTTTGGTTTCGTCTCGATGAGCACTTTCAGATGGAAGTTCAAAAAGTCACCACAGGTGGCGCTGTGATAGCGTCAAAATTCATCGAAATTCAAAGTCACTTTTCTCAAAAACGGCATTGTGCAAGTTAATGAAATTTTAGTATGTTGTAGTCCAGTCTAGGACGTTTCCAAAATGGTGCGTATGCGCGCTGTGGTTTCAATAGAACCGGAGATATGAGGGGTCAAAGTTCACGAAATTCAAAAAATCATATCTCCGGTTCTATGTGACCGATTTTGATGAGTGAGGGCTTAAACGAAAGATCTCACCAAATGCTACAACTTTCTAGAATGTTTGAACTTCGTGGGACCAACACCAGGGGCGCCACAGTCGAAAAACCAATTTCAATATCACATAACCTCAATTATCTCGACTGTCGCTGAACCGATTTTGATGATTACTTCAACATAATTGTAGAGCACATTTGTCTCTACATTTTGTCCATACACCATTTTCCGCTCAGACTACGCTATCACTCCGATTTTGCCGTTTAAGTGTGAAAAAATTGATTTTTCCCATAATAACGCTTTGAAATCACTCAGATGCCAATTTGACTGCCTCTACTCCACCAAGACACTTAAAATATGGTTTTAAATGGAAAGTCCCACAAAATACAACAATTCTTTGAAATAGTTGAAGCTCAACAAATGACTACTTGGGGCACTCTGGATGAAAAAACGAGTTAAGAAACAAAAAACCTCGCTTATCTTGGCTTCTGAGTAATCGATGAGTTCAAGTTCTACGGCAAAATTATAGAGAACATTCTGGTCTACATTTCACCCATATAACACTTTTCTGTCAGTTCATCCAAATCCTTGACATTTTGGTTCAAATACAAAACTTGTATAATTTCACGAATTTGGTTCAAGATAACTGAATGGCGTCTCCCAACTTCAGCTCCAAATCGAATTTGCATGCACTCCGAGTTAGCTCACGTTAAGAATCTCACCTACATAAGCCGGTTAGGATTATCTGTCCCTTTAATTTACGAGCACCCTTAACCCTTTAACGGCGAGACAGTTTTCGCTGACCGAAAATCAGCAACAAAAAAATGAAACTGATAAACAAAATCAGAAAAAGGTCTTACATCTAATCTTAGAAAATCCAACGAAGTCTGATTTGGTGTATTTTTGTCTCTATGAACGATAGAGGCAAAAATAGCCCAAAAATTTAAATTTTTTTTTTCATATGACACCAATGACTGATAATTTTCACTCTAATGAAAAATATTATGTTTGAGTATACTGTGGTTTATTTTACCAAAACGGTTTTGCTTAAAAAAAATTGGAAGTATAAAAAATAATTAACATCAATTTTCAATATGAGAATTTAAAAATTTGTCATTTTTGAGCTTAAAAATTTACTATATAGGGTAAGTGTCCTAATTCAAAATCATTTCCAGACGCTTTAACTTTGACAGAAGATTCAACACATTAAGTTCATATTTTTTCTGAAGAGAATTACATAAATTTGCTCCTTGGCTCTTCTGGAATGCTACTGTTTAGTGAAAATTCTTTAGATATAATTTGAATACTTCTTAAATACAGGAAAAATACGCGAGCGTAAAATGCTTCTATTGGAAACAAATTAATCCAAATGGAGACAAGGGAAAGTTTCTAATTGGAGACAAACATTGTAAGTGAAACCGCGACGAAAGGCTTCCAAAACCTTGTTGAGTTGCTCTTGAGTGCAGGATTTGTTCTTATTCCTGGTCTTTTCTCCTTTCCCATCTAAAACAATAGAAAAATCTCTCCAAAAAATCATATTTCCAGGGGTTCCCATTGAAGCATTTGCAGACACTTCAGAAAAACCCTTTTTGTTCACGAAATAGGTAATTATTTCATTTGAAAACTTCACATACCGTTAACAATAAAGAGTAGCACTTAATTTAACTAAAATTAGCCAGAAATATGACATAAATGTTAAACAAAACGAATAAACAACAGTCACTTTATTGTGGTTTTCCATTGGAAAACATGGTCGATCTATGAAAAATTCAATGGTGAAAAGGTACACTTTTAATTTCTCTGAGAAATTAATAAATTAAAATTTGTGAATATGAATGGATATTCGCTTTATTTGAAGCAAAATTAACTAAATAATGAAACTATGGTATAGAAAATATAATAATTTAGTACTGTATTTATCACGAAAACAATGACATTTCCATTTGGAGTAGCGAAAAATTTCCATTTGGAGTAGGTTTTGAATTAGCTTAATTTACCCTAGCAAATAGCGGGAGATTTGCAAAAAAAATCCTGGATTCCTTCAAACTTCTACTTTGTAATTATGTATACAAACACAAAAAAAATAACTTTATTTAGGTGATCAGGAAAAATTATTTTCTTTATGGGGCATCGGTGTTCCAATCGTCCTTAAAGGATTAACAATTTGTGTACCCTTAATCAAATATATTTTTGCCATGTATATACTTTGGAGAGAAATAACTTAGAGATTAGATATTATCTCACTAAATTTTATACGTAAAAAATCCATCAACGATCATCATTTTGTGCAATTACTGACTGAGAGAGAGAAAGAGTGTTGTGATGTATGTTATCCAAAGAATTCACTATCAATCATTAACCATCTACCATTTTCTTTTTCATTCACATAAATATTTCACTGTCATGGTCAATAAAGCGGAAATTAAACAAAAATAAGAGAAATTACTTTTTTATTTAAAAAGTTACCTGAGGTTCCGGATTTGTTGGTTTAAATTTCGGTTTAATACAGTAATCCTCTAACGTTAAAGGAACTACGATGCCTTCCTTTTCAGCTTCAGCTTTCGCAGCTAGAGCTTGTCGCCTAAGATTAAAATATGTATTAATATAGATATATATATATATATATATATATATATATATATATATATATATATGTATATATATATATTATATATATATATATATTCATTATCTCATTTGGTTAAAAGGTTAATTGATAATATAAGGTTATGTTGAATATAGCCTTTAAAAACTTTGAACGAAAACATAAATACATACATCCAAATATGATATGAACATACTTGTTCATAGACAATCAGAAAAACCAATTTTACATTTAAGTGATAATTATACTTATTAAATATTTTTAAGTTTTCATTCTTCAATATTTTTACGTCAAGTATTTTAATATAATTAACGGGATTAAAGATCGAGGGCCAAAGAGAGATGAAAAATCAAAGTTTTAATACTAGTACGTCTTTAATACTTTAATCAATAATATTTCCAGTTCAGGAAACTGAATTTTGAATTATATATTAATTTTTAAACTTCTTACCCCCTACGGTGTCGTATTTTGATAGAATTTTGAAAATCTGAAGTTTCGAGTTTTATGACGCCACGATTTTTATCTGTGCGTCTGTTTGTCCGTCTGGCTGTTGCCAGCCCTAGGTTGGGACTAATGGTCTCTACACACTAGAGCATTTTATGTCCATATTGAAGCAAATTCCCTACGCTAGTGTAGGAAAAACTCTTCAATATGGACATAATTTTCTCTAGTGTGTAGAGGCCACAAGAGATAAGAAGGAGAAACTTGAGACCTTAGGGGTATCCACCAACCCCTCCATAAGTCGACTAAAGGACCGTCAAAATGCCCCTCATTTTTCCCCCATCCCTTCTCTTCCCCCTCCAAAATCATGTATTTTAGGATCGCTCGAACAAGCGTTATGCGATTTTTTTCACTTTTGAATATTTTTTTAGTAATACTTATTATTTTGCCCATATACAAAAATACCGTTGAATTATTCACTGACGGTTTTTACAGTCAGAGGTCAAAAGGGCCTAGAGAACGTATTTCTCAACCGAATGGCGGGCTCGTTGGAAAAGTATTCGAATTTCTGCAATTACGAACAAGGTCCAATCCATTCTGAACTAATAAGTAATTTTTGCCTAAAAATTAATTATACAGTGGGACCTCGAGAGAGTCAACCCCCGATAGAATCAATCTACAATAGAGTCAACAGCTATTTTTTTTACTCTACGAGTTCCAATAGTCAACTTTTACCAAAATTGACTCTGATAGAGTCAACTTTTCCATTATTATTAATCTAATAATATTGTATGACTTTTTTGAAAATAACATCAGTGTTTTGGTGTATCAATCAATGTAACGTTTTTAACACAAGAAAAACAATATTATGATAAAATTCGTATATTTTTAACCGTGTAATCAATTTTCGACAAAATAATTTTCTGATTTTAAGCGTTTTGACCGATTCAAAGTTCTCTTGTCTTTTCTCTCTTGTCTTAACCCTCTAACAGTGTTTTCTTTAATAATGCAAAAAAAGTAGTTTAATAATTTTGTGTAGGGTAATTAATGGTCCACTGAACTCAAAAATACCATCGACTCTTCATTATCTCTTTCCGTTTCGGCGCCAGGTGAGAAAAGGTAAAGACCGCCTCCAGGCGGTCATATCGGTTTAACATCGTAAATGAACCTCAATATTATCACATATTAATATTTCACTTAAGATACTTACTAGTAATAAAAATATTCTGTAAAAGTATTCCTTTATCTCCAACTTTTGCCCAAACATACGACTTTTTTGGATCAAAGGGTGTAGAATTTATGGGTTAATTAAATAAAATATTCTACTACCCTGTTAAATTCATAAATTATCTAGTACAAATATAAAATAATACCCCTTTATCAAAATTTCACAATTTATTTGATTTTTTTTTGGACTCCGATAGAGTCACCGAATCCAATAAAGTCAACAGGCCTGAAAATAATTAGTTCAGTCTATCGAGGTCCCATTGTATTACTCATCAACTACTTTGTTTGATATTTTGAATGATTTATGAATCGATTCAAATAAAATTAAATAATTTTACATGAATGAATAGAGATTACTGAAATGTTAAAATAATTTTATCGGATTTGTAACTAATTTTATATACCTGATAATATTGGGATATTCATTATCCTTCCCCTGCGAATCACGCCATCTTCTGTACATAACCGAAGCATCAACGTTAGCAGGTGAAAAAGTGTTTGGCTCATTTAGCAGGGAAATCACGGACAACAAAATCGTCCTGACATTTTGTGTTGGATTCCACCTTTCGCATGGCAATTCTCCGCTTTGTGGATCATCCACTGGTGGATGAAGAATTGAAATACATAAATCTCCATTCTGCAAATAAATGAAATAATAATATAATCTAAAAATTCTCCATAAAGAATAAATAAAAAAATCAGCAGCTAAAACTGCAAATGTAGGCATGATTTTGAACAATCGATTAGAGTTAAAAGTAGTTATTCAGTATAACTTGACCTCCCTTTTGCTATTTTTTGTTTATCACGTTTCATATTTTTTAGACATCAGAAAACAACAAAAAGAAAACCTACAATGTGAAGACATAATTTTTATTTTCTTTTGAACACAGACAAAATGAAAATTGTGATTGCATCTATAAAATCGAAATGCTTTTCCTTGTTAGATTTTTGCTTTATTCTCAAGTCATATATGGATTTCCTCAATCAACACAAACTAAGTGCATCAACTTAAGCGTATATTTAACACATTCGAGCGCCACAACAATCCCTCAATTATTGCAAAAATACTTATTTGATAGAGAATAGGAAATGAAGAGAAAAACAAGCAATATCTGTTGTTGTTCAATCATAGTAATGCCCAACGCACAATAACTTTTGTTTATTAACATGTTTTCAAAATTCCCTATGAGCGAGAGCGAGGAACTTAATCTCGGTTTCATTCGCTCTTATTGAAATATCAAAAACATGTTTACAAAACTAAAGTTATTGTGCGCTGGGCATAACACATAAAACGAATTAATTCCTTGACTTATAGACCTAAAAAAGCTTATTGACTTTTGTTCCTAATATTTCTAACCCGCCTAGCTATTTTTAAAAATTCCATAAACATAGATTTTGGTAAAAACTTTCTATTAAAAGAGATTTGTTATATTTACAGCCCAAAATAAAAAAAATAGAGGAGAAAGACAACATTAATTTTAGACTTTCACATATTCAAGATAGATTATAAAAAAAGCAAAAAAAAAATATATATATATAGCAGCTACGAAAAGAATTTTGTATAGAAATCCCCTAAAATGACTGAGTTATTGAGAAAAAAATCTGGGGGTGTTCCAAAATGGCAGAAGGGGAAATGGATTTGATATCACTATCTGATGGCGTCCATCCGATATTTTACCTTTGTCGAAAACCGCTTGTCGATTTCTTTGCATTCTTTCGTCAGAAATGTTTGCATTATACGTAGAAACGGCTATAGTAAAAATAGAACTTATCTATAGTACAAGTCTCTCAATTTATTACATGACAGTGAATTATTAAAGTAATCAAACACCCATTATAAACAATTATTTCTGAAGAAATTTTCTGAACATTTCGATACATTTCTGATACATTTTTCGATTTCGAGGTTATAAATAATAATAATAATATTAATGCTGGCACAACATTCCATGAAGGAACAAGGCTTTCCTGCAAGGGGATTTCTAGATATGCATTATTATTGTTTTTTCTTGTACGGGATGAGGTTGTCAGTCCCATGCCCGTGGAATCAAGTGCAGTGAAGCTCACTGGATGCAATTCGAACACCTTTAACGCCAGAAAAATTCTTGGTGACTTAAAGAGGATTCGAACCCGATACACTTGCATCATAAAGCGAATGCTCTACCACTTGACTCATTGAGTGCTCAACAATCTGGTAATATACCGGTAAATAGAATTTTTCGTGATTCATGATCATTTATTGATTTATGAAGCAGTTTAATTTGAAAGTAAACACGTGTAGGGGAAACTGAGGCAGTAGTAAACACGGGGTAGTTGTAAACATTACGATGTTTTTAATTAAATAATGAATTTTAGAGGACGAGACCTATATGAATTTATAGAGAGTATAGAGATCCTTGTTCCCTGAACAAATAGTCGACATAATTCTGAGTGGTATACCTACAAATAAATATCAGTGTTTACAACTACTACACCGTGTTTACTACTGCCCTAGTTTCTCCTATACCCCAAAACAATGGCACAGTTCGAGCAATCAGTGAAATATTCTTCACCATTGTTTTATTTCATCCTCTCTTTTCACTTTCATGCATTTTGCATTTTATCTGAATAATAAACACTACTGACTATTTGAGAATTGACAGTGGGAAACATAAAAATGACTAATAAAAGTATGTCAACACACCGTAAGAATGAAGAAATAGTCAAGGCTACAGAAGTAATTTTCAATTAAATAGTTAAACCTATATACTAGTGTTGTAAGAGTAAAAAAACGTTTAAACTTGAAATCTATTGCAATTTTGCACGAATATTGAATGGGAAAAACAACTCAGCTAGTATATAATAAATTTTGCACACAAATAAAGAGCTACACAACATAAGAAAAAAAAGATTGATTGATAAGTTAAATCTTCTCAATTAGGGTAATCACAATCCTGAACCATGATTGCTGTTCACTCTTAAAATCTCCACTTTATCTGATGCATAAATCTACTTGAATCTACACTTGAATTAGTCACGTTTATTATAGAATTTGTTATTAATTAAAATGAAAATATATATTAGATAGTGCTAATGATGATATAACGTAAATGTCCATATTGGATTTATTGAGATAAAATTTCTCTGAATTCTACGTCTGCCAAATATTTATAGTAAAACATAAGTTTAGTCGTTAAACCCCTTTTGCTGATAAATATCTAAACGCAGAAATTTATAATCGTATTGGGTTTGTTGATAAAATAATTCATAAAAGCCTTTGTCATTGGAAACTTATATTTCGCATTAAAATTGTTAAATGAAAGAATAAAGGTGAATAATTTTGTGATAAGAAAAGTATGAAAATAATGAACAACGTGAGTGGCGTGAATATTGAGGAAGTATTATAGAACAGTAAAATATTTTATTCACATTCACCAAATATGTTACTTAAAGCCAAGACACTTTCCTAATCTATCTCAATTTATCAAATTTTTGTAGTAAAATCGCAAGCAGAGTCATGTTATAAAAATATTGCAAAAACTAACACTCAAAACATAAAATTCCCAGTACACTCAGCTCTTCGTTATCCGGCACTTCGTTATCCGGGTGACAGCTGCCAAACACTGGCGGTTGATGTATTCAAAAATATTTTTTCTAAACATGAAGTTTCTCCGATGTGAATTAAAGTATTATTATCATTGTATCGAAGTTTTTAATACATAATTGTTATAAAAAATGAAACATAAGCACACCATGAAGAAAATTCTCTTGTTCTTTGTCAGACAGAAAATAAATTCACACAGCACAAAATATAAAAACCGTTGATCATTCAATAAACCCAAATGTCATTTTGTCCCCGAGTCAGCCGGATAACGAAGAGTCGAGTGTATAGTGCACCGCTTTATAATTATAATCGAAATATTAACTTTTTCAAAACCTGTCATGAAGAAAACAATAATTCAATAAAACAACAATTACCAAATCATTACTGTGTAGATCCAGTTCGATCATATTGAAAAATGTAAGATATTAATCTGATCTTCTTACTCAATATTGTCCAAAATGTTTAATAAATGAACTTAATTGAGCGGTTCATTTTTTAAGTAACCTCTAAATTAATAATTATCATTATCTTACCTAGAATGAAACAATAAGCTTATCTAGGTTTATTACTTGTTTTTGTTGTAGCTAAGATGAAACTGGATGAAACATAAGAAATAACAAAATATATCTCTGCGTGGATTGCCAAATATTTCGCTATGTGAAGAAGTATTTTCAAAAATAAATATTCCTTTACCATGAGAAAATTTTCTTGTAGGAACTCTACAATATCAAAATCTATTTCAAGTTCTAAGAGTAATTTAAACCATTTCGATTATAATTTAGTATTGGCAAAAATGTAGAAAAAGGAAGAGAACGAGTATTGTAGGATTCAATGAACAATTTTCAATGCATCGCACAGCTTTATAATATCATTATGTTCAAGTCAGTAAACAGGAAAATTCTCACTCTTCTATTCTTCTTAACCCCAGCGCAAAAAAAACAAAATATTTGTGGAAAAATGTAGAATAATGTCGCTATTTCAACACGAAATACTTGTTTCTTCTTTCCCATTCCAAAATTATATCCGGGCAAAACAAAGAGAAAGGAATGAAACAAAAGTATATTGAGAAAATCACAATAAGAAAGTGTTATTTTAAGTGTTACAAGAATACTATTTTCAAGTACATTTTCGAATGGATTTTGTTTTGTTTTTAAATGTTAACGGATGTACAGTAATGGACTCTACACACTAGAGGAATTTATATCCATATTATTTGTCTTTTTCCCCTACACAAACGTAAACCATTTGCTCCGATATTAACATGAAACGCTGTAATGTATAGAGAGGCTATAAAGCTTGAACATTTTATCTCAATATTATACGTTCAATAGCAGGAAAGGAAATGATCATAGATACTACTTTATATATATCAAGGTAAAGGAAGTAATTTTCAATAATTTCTAACTTCTTTTTCATTTAATTTAAAGACATTTGAATAGTCCCTCCGTTCCGAAAAAAATCTTACCAGCTTTTGTAGTCACAGGTGAAATCCGACTTCGTCAGATCGGGCCCAAATTTTGGATTTACACGTCTTGACACTCATAGGTCACGAAAATCATGTGTGCTAAAAATCGATTATCGTCCCGTCCCGTCCGTCGTATAACCACTTCTGGAGAGAGAACGGAGAGAGATATCGACAAGCGGTTTTCGGCAAAGGTTAAATATTGATGGTCCGCTAGAAGTAGGTGATGTTAGACCCCCCCCCACCCCCACCCCCCTTCCCCCATTTTAGAATACCACAAAATTTTGTTTTTTCAATAATTCAGCCCCTATGACATCGGTCGGGCTCAAATTTTGGTATGTTATAGCTGGACCTAAGAGCTTTCGATCGGTATGAAACTTAAGCCCCTCCGACCCCTCTGACCCAAGCTAGAAGGGGTCAAATATTCAATTTTCGAATGGCAATATCTCCGGTTCTAATTTTCGGAACTCGAAAAATTTTGGTGTTTTGGAAACCTCTCGTGGACTACTACAACCCTTATGGCACCTCAATTTCATCTGATTAAATCGAAGGTACGATTAAGCGAAAAATCGATTTTCGATTAATCGATCTCGAATATTTCGAAAACTAGACGATACTTTTTCTTTAAATTTTAGTATGTTGTAGCTGAGATCGAGACCTTTCCAACGGTGGGTCTCACCGTTGAAATGTCCTCCCTCGATGTTCCCTGACCCGAGCTATATCCAAAAATGTCTTGCCCGGACTGCATTTTCTGTGTTTATGAAGGGATCTCGATGAAATTTTAGCATATATTGTATTTGAGAGCAAGATCTTTCTAATAATAGGTCCCATCCGTGTCTACCCCAACGCACTGTACCCTGACCCTTACTATATCCATATGGACTGGACTCTATCTCTAATGTTTATTAACCGATTTCAATGAACTTTTTTTTTTCTTTTGTTGGTCTTCCCCACTCAGACTATTTAAAATAGAAAATGATCAGTGATAAGCCCGGATAAGCTTATGGTAGCTGAGATTCTTTACAGGTGATCTCGAAATGCGTGCAACTCGGGGTGCTTGCAACTCGGAACGCGTGAAAATTCGATTGCGAGTTAAATTTTGGGGGTAAAAGATCGCGTCGAGTAAACTGTTCTCGACCATCGAAATGGATAAAATTGGCTCGACGCGATTCTTTACCCTCAAAATTTAACTCTCAATCGAATTTTCACGCATTCCGAGTTGCAAACACCGCGAGTTGCACGCTTTTCGGGGTAACCTGTAAAGAATCTCAGCTACCATAAGCTTATCTGGGCTTATTTTTTTTTATTATAAACTTTATGTGGTCATTGGCGGTATCTTTATACGTAATTTTCTTTTGTCATTGATGATTTCAGTGAAAAACACACTTTACTTTATTCTTTCACTTCCACACGCAAATTCATTAAACTTTCAAATAAATTAAAAAAGGCTAAATAAATAAAAATCATAACATAAATTTCATCATTTTCCCTAAAATGAAAAGTAAAATTAGCTGAAAACGGCAAAAAATGTATTAAGACCAAGAGACTTTCCTGCTGATTTTGCGAAAATAAAAGAACAACGTAGAATGTTTTCATTTACACTGTTGACGTCTCATGATGTGGTTTTGTAAAATCATTCGCAAAACTATTAATACAACGAGAGAAGAGAGATATCGACGCCATACAATATTTTCACTTTTGTACAAAAGTTGCCAACACTCACGACGCAACCACGTGCAAAAATGCAAGAAAGATATCATAAATTAAAAAGCTTCATATTAACTTACCTCATAAACATTTGGATGCCAGACTTTTGTTAGAAATCTAATAGACGGTGGTGAATATGGATAATCCGGTGGAAATTTCATGTGAGCCTGTAAAATAATAATAAAAAAAATCATTGTAATTTCTTCCAAAGATTTTTGAACTTGTTATTCAGTCATTTTCATGCCCCCAAAAGCTATATGCTCAGAAAAAAAAGAAAACAATAGGGAGCTCTGTAATTTCTCTCTGTCTTCTCTGTGTAATAATAAATTCTCATGTAATTCTGAAACGAACACTTCAAGAATTTTATTTATAGACAATCTGTATAAGGAAATGGAAAAAATGCTGTTGATCTATCAACAAAAATAACATGAACTTCACACTCGCTATATTTCATTTCATGTTGAATAATTTAATACTAGCTAAGGACATGTTTGGACATCAAATTCGACCTTATAGCGAATGTTATTTATAGGAGGCATTTTCAATATTCTCTTTGTTTAACAATCGTTTTAAATGTTACTTTGTAAAAAAACTGTGAAATAGAAAAAATCCTCTTATATACCAAAAACAAAGAGAATTAAAAGTAAAAAGACACCTAGTATTCTGTTAGACAATTTAGCACAATTCTGTGATCAAACACGTTTAGTAATTTAAATTTAAAATAAATCGTGCTAAAATTAAAGAAATTCTATTTGAAAGTAATCGAAGTTTTCAAATTCTTAATACTAAAATATCTAAAATTAAAGGCAACAGTATTGTAAACTTAACACGCATTATAATCTCTGTAGGATACAATGAATAGAGCAATTTTAAACATAAACTAATTCAGAATTTTTAGATTTCTTCATTGTTACATATGAATAAAAGAAAAATATGTTCATGTGCTCTTCTTTTCTTTCATTCCGCGGTCTGTTTTTTTTTCTATTTGCCGATATGAAAGAATAATAAAATTTGTTTTTGAGTAAAAAGCTTTGTAAAATGCTCAAATTTGTTCCTTAGATGATATATCTTAAAAGTACTTTCAAATCAATTACAAAATCTCAACCAATTATAATTAATCATATTAATCGTTTCGAGATATATTTTTTACAATGTAATGATGCTGCAAAATCATATATCCTGTGTTGGAATAATGTGCTAAGTCCATTGTAGACGTTCCCAGGAGCATGTTCTTCTGAATGTCAGTCTTAACTTTGGGAATGAGTGGAACATACAGTGCCCGCTCTCTAATCAGGAGCGGCGTAATCCGGACGAGTTATCGACGGTTACATTAAAAAAATAATTTTGAGGTCATGTATGCATGTATGTTCAGCAATGAAAATGAATTATGCTGTGATGATTTTGTTTAATAAATGAAGTATAATAGCATAGAATTCTCTAATTATGTCTTTTTAAGCTTCTTTAAAACTTTTATTCTAATTCTACAAAAAAATAACGTTCTATTTTCGAGACGTTGAACAAATTCAAAAAATCCATCCGGATAACAAATCGGACATCTGTCATATTGTCCCCCAATTATCCGGATTACAAAGCGGGCACTCTAAGTTAAATAGCTTCATCTCACGCTTATCGTAAGAAAAATTGAGAGACGGTAAAAGTCGCAGTTGAATCGCGCCTTCTATCACAACATTTCCTGCCAACAGAATCCTCAAAAGTTCAAGATGCGAAATAGGTTTCGCGTAGTATAATTTAAATATCTAGTTCTATTTATTTAACTATTGCACGAATAATACATTAATTGGCCCCAAAATACCAATTTAAGTCTATTTTATTCAACTATAGTAAGATTGAATAATAAATCTATATCAAATTTGGAAATATACTTCTGATAATTTAATAAAACAAAGTTACCCCGAAATTTATGTTTAAATAACAGAAATACGAGCACGTGTACTATTTCAGTGATTTCAGTGATAACGTTCAAAACAACATGATATATGGAGATTAATGACGTTGATACAAAAATTAAAATTCTTCTGATAATCTTTATTTTTTTATTTCCTATATTCAACATAAGGGGTGAGAAAGCCTCTCATCCTTTGTGAAACATGTTTAAACTTGAGGCATAGCTAAGCTATACTATACCTCAAAAGTAGTTCCAAATCATTTAGGATTTACCGTTTGACAATCGGGTGAATTCGGTACTGCTCTCTTTTTGGAGTTCGAGCAAAAAACTTACACAATTAAAAAAACGCGAGTTTGGGTTGATGGATGCTTGTGAAAGAAATCAATAGATGAGTCCCTTGTGCGAAAATCAGCAATGTTCGCTTTAGCATTATCGTGATATTAAAGAAGACAGAAGTGTTGAAAAAGTAAAACACAGACAAAGGTAGAAAATAGAATTTTCCTGCGGGGAATGATGAGCTAAAGGAGGAGGCTCAATTGGTTACTGAGAAAAGTAATACAGCCTCATTAGTCCGACCTTGACCCCACTCTCTCTTCCCATAGAGAGGGAACGCAGGTCATGCATTATCTCCCCCTCTCTTTCTGTCTCTCTCGGTCTTTCATCTGAAGGATGTCCACTCTGAATCATTTCCTACATCTTGATGGGTTTTAATACACTTTTATGGTGATTTAGCAACATACAATTGTCTTTATTACATTGTTGTAGTATTACAGAAGGCATAGCTATTGCAAGTAGAAATTGAATATTAAAATACTTAAAGCACATCTATAAATTAATATACCATATACCATACCCAAATACCCATACTAATTTATTACCAACAAATTGAAAATTTTAAGACCTTTCAAATATATCTTCTTAAGCGAAATCGGTTAAAAATTTAGCTATCTGGGATGATTTTACTTATAGACCTCAAAAATTAAAAAGAACGAAATTTCTAATCATATCTTTGAACCAACTTCCGTCTAGACTAGACGGAATTCAAAAATCAATGAAAGTGCTTGAGCCGATTTCGAAATAATAAACAAATGATTTTGAAGGGGAATAGGAGGAAAAGTCTGGAAAATATGTCATCCTAAAAAGTTTAGGAAAAAACCTAAGCTTGGGTTACGGTTCTAATTGTTCAAATTTATGTACAAATTTAAACGCCGCACCGTAATGACATTTTACGGTGTGAGGAAAATGGTCACATCGTTTAAAACTTATTTGAATTTACAAGCTGAAAAAAATACTAGTATATAGGGGGCAAGCAATATCTACTCTTAAATCTAATATACTTAGAAGGTGACCTGCTTATGCAATCGACTGGTGTGGGCTCCAGACTGTCGCGAGCTCTCCGCACTATGTCCTATCACTTGTACGACTCGAGACGAACTCACGTCCGTACTCACTGAGATCGTACGATCGACTAAACTATTACAGTCGTCTCCACCATCACCAGAGGCGCTGGTCTAGAAAGGAGACATTGCGTCTCGAATATTTAGGGTTGCCTCAGCAGAGCATTTATTGCTATAAGGCGGGAAAATTAAGCTCTACAAGTATGATAAAACAATTAAAGAGACTTAATTTTACTACATACAGTAAAAAAATTACAACCACTATGGTTGGTAATTTTTGCACGAGCATTATGGTTGTGGGGTTTGTGTATTGGATGGAAATGTTGTGTATTGGCAATTTTATAAAATGGCTTCCTGTCTATAATTTTGATTGTAAAGCAATTTTGTTCGGTTTATGTGTATTATCTGTGAAAAGTCTCTGTATTAAACTAAGAAAAAAGAAAAAAAAACATGGAGACTTGAACCCATAACCTTTGCGTTGATAGTATCGCGTTTTACGGCCGCGCCACGAACTTGCTTATTTCTCTTAAGCAAATGGCCAAGAGTTCCATCGTCAATTTTTCTAATTTACGTGATGCTTCCTCTGTTTTGTTATTCCTCTTTTTCTTACGACTGACGCATATTTTAAGAATCCAAATGAATGATTCTAGAAGACAATTTAGACAGTTAGAAATGCGAAAATGACTAAAATCTTAGAAAAATTGCAATAGGAAACAATAAAATTTTGACAGTTCTCACACAAATTTTCCCATACACAAATTTCATTACACAAACATAATTTTACTAGCATTATGTTAGTATCGTACTACAAATATGATAGTAATTTTACAATTGACAATCTTATTTCTCACACATTTTTTTACTGTGTAGCATTATGTAAGTATCGTACTACAAATAATATAGTAATTTTACTTTTTACAACCAAAATGCTTGTGACATTACACAACCTTATTTCTCATACAATTTTTTACTGTGTATGTTTGGGCGAAATGTTCGCCTAGACTAACTCTAAAACATATCCAAAAATCATTGAAAAAGCTTGGGCCAATTTTGCGAAAAACCGAAAAAAAATTTTCTTAGGGAATATTAATTATTGAGGATGTAAAATTATTCAAAAATCGGTACTTAACCGGTTCATTACCGATGAAGACCAATACATACGGGTTCAGAATTTCAATGCCTTTCCAAAAAATCCAAATTTAGTCAAATCTGTTGAAAAATGGGCCCTCCAAAGTTGTTGAACTTTGACCTTCAATAATTCAAAATGGCGAATTTTCCGGTCATAGGTATGTTTGGGCGAAATGTTTGCCTGGACTAGCTCTAAAACATATCCATAATCATTGAAAAAGCTTGGGTCAATTTTGATAAAAACCGAAAAACATGGTTTTAGGGGTGGAGAGGGGATTATGGGTAAAGGGGAAAAACGTCTAGAGATATTGTTTTTATTATTAGGGGTCATCGAAGACCAGAAGTCGATATCTCTTACCGTTTAAGCTCCAGAACAGTGACAATTTGAAAGAAAGACGATTATATAACTGCTCTCTCTTTGAGTTCGAGCAGTAAAATAATAAAATATTTGAAGCAAAGTGGTTCATGTGGTACATTATTTTGAATTCTTTGTCGAAGTTCCTTAGAGTTTGAAAAAAATTATAACGATAATGTATTTTACTTATTTTTCTAAATCAAAAGTTGTCTCTTATGTTCTTTTCGATAATTATACATTATTAACTTATCAAAAATTCTACTTTTTTTCAGACTGGAGGTTTAACCAGTAATATTTTGCAATATTTTTTTCCAAAAAATTAAAAAAAAAACTACGACATTTGTATGACCTTTAACTCTATTGATTCAATTTTAAAATTATCAAATTGTAAAACAAAATCTTTCTGCAAACCAATAAAAGAAAAAGAGTTTCATATTTCTCAGTAATATCCCAAAACAATCACAACTCCTACAAGTTAATCAATGCTAATAGGGTGATTTCCTTCACACTCCACCGAAATCTGCTACCTCTCTCCCAGCCCAGCCACTGAACAGCTGCTCAGTGTTGTTTCGTTGTTCATTTTGGCAGAGGAAGACAGTAAGGAAAAAATACCATTTGTGATTTCCTAATTCGCAATGTTGAAAATTCAAGGGTAACGCGCAAGGCCTCTAGCCAAAAAAAAAGAAAACTAAAGAGAGACTTACTTTGAAGTAGCCCCCTTGGTAGAGAGTGTCCGGGGGTCCGAAAATGGCCACTTCCCATTCAAACAGATTGTCCTCATTCAGTAGCTTCACGCGGAATCCCTCCACTGGTTCTTCCTGGAGGCTCTTGTACTCCAAGGCTAAAGCCCTAACAGCTGAACTCGTCGGGGCGGACATGAGACTCTTTTGGCAAGGAGACTCGGAACGCACCACAGAGAAAATACCCTTTGTTTGACAAACACTGTCCACGGAAGCCTTTGTTTTGGCTTTCCTCAAACACTTATTGCACTAAAATCACTAGCACTGGCTCCCGTGATCGCAAGACCTGCGGATTTGCACTTTTTTCCAAGCCCGAGAAACTTCCGATTAATTGTTTTTCCCCACAGCAAAATATGGCGGAGGTGGATTCACAGCGAAAGTCTTTGTTGTCTGCTGAGCTTCGTGGACATCCACAAGAGCTTTTCACATCATCCTCACACACAGACTAAGCACTATTCATTGTTTGGGGTCACAAATGCGATATTTAGCACTCTCCAGAAAGCGTTTTTTGAGAAATTTTCAAGAGAAACTATCACTGGCGTGTGACTTTTTGAGCCAAAGAGATCCAGCTGAAGTTTGACTGTTTCGTATGACAGCTCTACACAAACTTCCAAAATGGTCGTTTACACTGTAAAAAAATTTCGTCTTACGAAAACTTTAGCAAGGTTAACGGCGGATGCTGCAAAATTGCAATCGAAAATGATGGAAATGAATGATGATCCGTATTTTTTTTATGTAACATTTTCATTTTCCTGTAGAGGAAAATCCAAGGACTTCCAGGAATTTTGTGAGGCAGAATTATGAACCCAATAAATGAGATTTTTTTGACATAGTGATATAATTGCATGATTCGGTTTGTGTGGCATTCAGTAAAAAATCTTAAATCTTGGATTCCTTTTTTAGTACGAAGGTTCAAAACCTTCCCTTATACATGGTAAAATAAAAAAAATCATGCAAAAATTCACACATTATAGAGATTTTATTCATTTTTCAACTTGAAAGCAAAATTCTGAAAAATGCCAAGCACCAATAAATTGTCCCTCTAATTAAAAATTCAAAGATTTGACTTTTTCTTCCTCTGCAGAAATTCCATTGCTGCCTGAAAGCTTTCCTCAGATTGAGCTCTCTCCATCAGCGTTATGATCTCTTCTCTATTGGCAGCTTCTAGCTCCTCCTGCTCAAATTTCTTCATTAGCCTCTTTGTGGCAATCAAGGAATTATATGGCAATTTGGCAAAAGCCTCTAACTTTGGCCAGATTTTGCTCTCAAGCTCATTCCTAGAGAAGAGCTCTGACACTAAATTAAATTGAAGCGCTTCCTGGGCGCTCATTTTGTGATTAAGCAACAGCATCTCACTGGCTTTACTCTTTCCCAAGATTCTGGGAAATGTGAGCGATGAACAGCCCTCAGCACAGAGACCTAGGGAAGTGAAAGGCGTATAGAAGTAAGCCTGGAAAATAAAAGTCAATCAGTGGGATTCCTTTAGTAGGAAGAATTTTTCTATAGTTTTCCTACATCTTTTTCTGCGTAGATGACATCGCAAAGGGCTGCTGTTGTGGCTGCTATACCAATTGCTGGGCCATTAACCACAGCTATGAGGATCTTCCGTAGGGTAAAAAAGGCCCGAATGAGATCTCTGAGGATTTCCATTGCCCTTTCCGGTGTATATTCTCCCGACATTGCAGATACTAGATCATTGCCGGAGCTATAGAAATCCCCAACGCCGGTCACAGCAATTACAGATACACTGTCATCAGCATCAGCATCTCTAAGAGCCTTGGTCAGATCCATATACCCCTGACGATTAAGAGCATTACGCTTTCTAATGTTGTCAATTATAATAATCCTCAATCTTCCCCTATTTTCCACTTTAATCACAGACATTTTTCACTGTAATATTATCCCTCTATCGCGATGATACAATGATTAAGCAAATTCTCTAGTGCTTCAGATCCAGATGTGGATTTTGCCCTCAAATTTTGTGGTGAAACTTGTGAGAAAACAGTGATAACAAATAATCACCCACCACTTCAATAAAAAGGTAAATAAAAACACAAAGTCTGAAAGCGACAACTATCGGGATTTATGGGATTTATGTAAAGCACTCGAGAAACCCTTCAAATGTACCGAATTTGGATTTAGGAATTCCCGCCAAAAACAGATAACTTTTTTCTTATTATACAGTTATTTTTCCTCAAGTTTTTCATCATTTTGTGATGTTCTTTCACGTAGAGAGCATTGTGAGTCTCCTCAAAGCATTTTAGAAGAGCCTGAGAATGCATTTACACGAAAAACTAGTGATTATTAAGAGTATACTAGCCCTTCATCCGGAAGGAGCCGTCTTTGAGACTATTAAAGGTGAGAAATATTTGTAATATTTTCCATAAACTCCGGGATATTTAATATATTTCCTATCCACGTGGCTGCTTATTAGATGACTTTCTGGAATTCACAAAGGAATCCTTAGATTACTCCTTCGCGGAGTTTTATTCTACTATGTGTTGTCTGCCAGATATCCGTTTCGTAAGGGATTTCTATGGGAATATGTTCTGGATGACCACCAGTAGCAAAACCAGTCACATACGGGAACTAGTCACACTCCAGAAGACCAACGATCTTCGCCGAAAGAGAAATACAGCTGCGATTAAGCCATGTAATTTCAAAGAGGATCACAGGACAAAAAAAAAGATTGATAGGAATCATCCTTACAAGAGACAACCGCAGGAAAATAGGACAAAACCCAATTATAGAAACATTACTCCACCAGAGTTTATTTCTGTATCTCTGGGGGGAAAGCAGGTAGATGAAAATCTTTTTAATAGGAAAAACTCATTTCCCTCATTTCTAAAATAAAATTTCTGATTTTGTTTTGTCCAGAATCCCTACAATCCTCATCTATATGCTCATCAGATGATTGGAGATGACTTTTTCCTGTCAGTGGCCAAGCTTGAATTGGGGTACCTCACAGTGCCAGGTCAGAGAATACAACAATCTGGCCTTTGCGTTTCTGGACAAACTGTCCGTGGAGCAATTGATCGCCTCTGTGAGATGCCAGTTGAGGACGTGGACAAGCAAGTGATCATCAATCTGGGCTCCGTGGATCTCATGCAAGGTCGAGATGTTCTTGATATCCAGACAGATTATAATCGGCTTCTGGTGCTGCTTAAGGAGATGGGTATTCAGGCAATTGTTACAACTCTCCCGCCCATTGCCAATCATTCCTACCTCTCAAGTATGCAGCACAATTGGATGAAGCTCAACGTCTTCCTTAGGCGACAGCCGCTCTGCATTGACATTTGCGAACTCATGATGCAAAACGGGAGAATCCTCTATTCGTGCTTCCAAGGAGAGGCGAAATATGTGACTGGGAGCAGCCGACCTCATGTGCTTTGGAACAAAATTGGTCGCCAGAGGATACTTAAAGCAATGAAGATTTATCTAGGAGACACATTCTGTTGACTTTCGTCCCTCTCAATCATATTTTACTCAAAAAGAAACTCTGTGTTATTTTATTCTTTTTTATATTTTCTTCATTCTATAGGCTAAGAGGATTTTTCTCTCCTTCCCAAAAGTTCGAACGTGGGAATGACAGGAAAATCTTTTATCTTTAAGTAGAGTAGATTTATGTAGAATTATTAAATTATACACCGAAATAACACTTGCTACTTTTTCAAAACTCTATTATAAGTACATAGTTAGCTATATTTTGTTTTTAGTTCTAGGCTCTAGAAAAACGCTTATGGTATTTTTTTTAATAACAATATCTTTTTTATAATCCAATTATTCTCGAGGAAAATAAATTTAGAAAAAGATAATGAATGGAACTAGAAAAAGGAATGAATGAATGAATGTATCTTATTAAAACCAAAAATACAATTTCAAAATTTTTTAAATGATTTTAGGATTGTATTCCTACTTGAATACTACAATGAGATTTGTTTTTTCTAGAATTTATAATAATAGAACTGAAAATACCAATCCGATCCCATCCCATAGTAAAATACAATCCTATAGCTGTTCAAATAATTATTCTTAAAAGGATTTAATAAAATTAAAATATCTAATCTAATAGTATCCAGTGAAATAAAATATAATCAAGTCAAGTTTTCTTTTTCTCTTTTTTAAACTATAACTGGTTTCGTATTTCGTATCCTTTTGAATGAATTTAGAATTCACACAAATAGAAGAAAATAAATACCGGTGGAATATTCTATTGTTTTATAGAGGTACACGTGTGCTTGCGTAATTCATTTAAAGTAAAACTGATACCCTCTTTATTTCATTTTACTACCTTACAGTTATATAGAAGTATCGGACTAAATAGAACATTCAATAAATAACATATTTTACTGTTCGAACTCCACGGAGAGAGCAGTATATAATCCCTCGATTTTTTCACCCCCTTCCCCCAAATGTCCACCTTCCAGCCCTCGCAGACCACTTTTGCCAACAAATCTTCACGTTTCAGACGATTTCTGAGAAATGTCGTCACGTTGTTTGTCCGTCTGTCCGTCTGGCTGTCCCCAGCTCTAGAGGCCAAACGGTTAGAGATAGCTACTTGGGACCTTCTGGGGACCGCACATAAATCGACCCAAGGATCGTTAACTCGCCCTTCATTTTCCCCACCCCTCCCCTTCCCATCTAAAAGCATGTTCTTTGGAATTGCTCGAAAACACGTCGTGCGATTTTTTTTCATTTTTGGATATGTTTTAGTTAGAGATTACCCAGTCAAAGGTTAAAAAGATACTAGAGAGCGCATTTACAAGGCGAATGGGGTCATGTTTGGGGTCGTTGGAAAGATCTTGGAATTTCCTATAAAACTGAACCGGTTCTAATCGGTTCTGAACCGGTTCATATCCGATAACAATTTTTTATCTTAAAATCAATTCTATTTACTTTTAAAACAATTTTGGAGGATCTTTTGAATGATTTATGAATCGATTCAAATCGTTTGAGTACCGGTAAACTGTAAATGATTCGAAAGTACTTTTGAGGTATAGCATCTAAGTCACGAGTTCAAGCATTTTGCAAAGCCTGGGGCGCTTTGCCACCCCTTTTTTACAGTTTGAATTCAATTCAACATTTTCTTTTTTTTTGTTATCATTAAAATAAGTATTTGGGATGGCTATTGCAAATATTTGATTTCCTAAAAAATCAAGTTTCATCAAGGATGCTCCTTTACCGCTTTATTGGTGGTACGTGGCATTCTAATTGAAAAGGGATTCAACGGCTGGGGGCTAGGATTAAACTCATTCCTTGATATGGGATGAACATAAAAAAGATTATAGATAGTTACAGTTAGTTAAAAATAGAGTTGCGATGCGAAAAAATGAAAGGCACATCAAATTCTTCAAACAGGAAATTTGACGGGACATCAGATTAGATATGGAAGTGAAAGAACTGGTTTTAGAAATGAATTTTGAAGACAAATCACTCCAAATTGATGATCACTGTTGCATCTTTTTCTGGAAGCTCTCGTCGGGTGAATTAAACGTAGTAGGCCTAGTAAATGCAGGGCCCGAATTTCAGCGAAGTCCACACTAAGCCTATCCTGGAAAACTATAGCTGTGGTTTAGTTTAATTTTTTCTATTTCTTTAAATTACTAAAAGAACCGTTCTAAAGTCAAAATCACGGGTTTTTTTCGTATTATTTTAGTTAAAATTTTGAAGGTCAAACATAACAGATCATGTATTGTATAATATAAAGGGTCCATGACAAGTTGGCTTTTTTATATAGAATTTTTTCTGGCGTTAAAGAAAAAAATAAAAAGAACGATTTGAGTATTTTCAAAACCGAGTTCTGTAATCTCCCAATACTATACTCGTAATTTGATTTTGTATTTGTATTAGTAATAAAAAAAATGTAAAATGTGTAATAAAACATAATACTTGTTATGAAACCTTTTTTTATTATTAAATATACAACAAAGTTTATACCAAATTAAAATTAAAATTTTAAATTGCAGTTCTATTTAGAAAGTAGAAAAATTATACAAAATTTTGTTGAAAAAATTTAATAGAAAGTCAATTTTAAAAGACAAATCAATTTTTCTGACTGGATTGGCTTTTTTACTATTCAAAATTACAATTTTTACTGATCATTCCAATATTTTTATTGATAATTGAATTTACTGACCAAGAGAATTTTTACTGATTATTTTTACCAAAGAATTATGCCCAACGCACAATAACTTTTGTTTTGTAAACATGTTTGTGACATTTCAGTGAGAGTGAGTGAAATCTAGATCTAGTCATCTCGCTCTCTCTCATAGAAAATTATGAAAACATATTTACAAACAAAAGTTATTGTGCGCTGAGCATTATGGCCAACGCACAATAATTCCAATGAGGGAGAGCGCGATGACTTGATATACATTTCATTCACTCTCATAGGAAATTTTGAAAACATGTTTACATTAACCAAAAATGACCCCACCCCCCTTAAAATATGAAAACAATACAAAAGATACCTGTGATAAACCACTAAAAAGGGTTTTTATTTTGGATTTGGTATTGAAAATATGTTTGAGAGATACGAAGGCCAAATAGCAATAAAAACCCCTTCCAGCATTTTCTGGTAGTTCTCTGGTCTGGAGGCCTCCGCAACCACATGGGATTTTGTGTGTGTCTCTGGCTAGTCTCACACGATCTCTCGCCGCGGATTCACGTCTCTATCGTGCTCCTCTATGTTGCCATTCCTCCACGATCGTCAAATCAGTACAAAAAGAGTTGTGTGAACCAAAAATAATTGCTATGACCTCTGACATCTAAAACTGATCTGTTTCTTCAATGACAATTCATCAGGTTGGTGCTGATGATCTTGTGAGAAATTCTTTTTCAAATGTAATGTGGGTGTTTTGTTTTTTTCCTCCATTTGGACCACTTAATAAATGAAGATGAAGATGGTTGGTAAACAAGACGATGAACTCGTCAAATTAGCCATTGAGAGACCTACCAGTGAACAGTTGAAGTACGTGAAGGAATTTCAAAATGGAAAGAGAGAGAGCTCAAGAAGATCACTAAAAAAAAGAAAATTCTTCAAGTTGATTTGCTTCACTTTCCGTGGGTAAAATCTCTTGTCTCTTCCTCCTTTACCGAAAAAAGAGCCCCACTATTACTTGTGCATTTTAATGTTGATTTCTAAAAGTGGTTTTCTTTGCCAGCAAAAACATGCTGGGGCTTTACCATACAATCTCAACTCAATGTGACCTTTGCCGTTATACTCTGGGTAATTTCAAATGTGTTGGTCTCTTTTACCTGGAGAGACCTCACAAATATATCTATCTTATTATTTTTTACCTGAACCAAGAAATTTTTGTAAGAGAATCACCATTTTATGGGGAGATTCAGGCAATTAGATAGATGTGTGGATCTTAAACTTTCGATTTCGTTGATTTCATTTGGTCCGTTGCATCACAAACATCAACCACTAATATAAGACTCTTGGCCTCAGGCGTCGCGATGACACGTAATCTGGCCGGAGAATGAGTGGAAGTGAGAGAGACCAAGAAAAGATTATATTTTCAGGTATAATAAAGGTGATTTAACGGCTGAAAAAAATGCGTGCGAAAGAGAAGGAGATTTGGGTCATTTCGTACATAATATCTGGGCTCTCGCAATACGTAATCATCAAGTGTGTCACGTGGAATCTCATGTCTTTGGTGCTTCATCTCCCTATTTTTCCTGACCAAGCAAATCTTTTATTTATGCATGGAAGGAAGCTGGCCTTAAAGATTTAAATATAATGAATATTAGAACTAGAAGACAGTTAAGTCATGGCACATATTTTTTCCTTGAGTTGATTTTACAAATGAAGAACCAGTAGAAACACCATTACCAGCATTACCAGTGTCCACTGGTCCTTAAAATGGATACTGTACTGTAATCACAAAATATTTTTCCATAATAATTTTATAAGTAGTGAGAAAGTAGGGCGATATTTACATGGATAAAGTCGTGGAAATTAATTTCATAAAGGTGTCAAACAATATTATTTGATTGTGTTAATTAAACAAAAATAAATACTGCAACAAATATTGGTCACAAATTTCAAGTAGTTCCCATAAACAATATAAATAAACGGGCTTATATTTTCATAAAATTCTGATAATTTATGGAAGTATTTTTTTACTTATGGGTTAAAGCTCTTTCAACTATTTCATTATTCAAACTAAACATATAGTTAGATTTATACTTACTATATTTTACAGTTCTCATACTATTAAATAAGAGGTTGTATGAATTATGTTTTTCTAAATCTCAAAAATAAGTAACACAAAGGATAATTTCTAGTCTGAGCCGAGCACAAGAATATCCAAAATGAGAGAATTAAGAACGTTGATGTATCTCTCTATAGTAAAAATGTTATAATGAAGATAAGAAGATATACACCACAAGCTACGTTCCATGCGTTATGGCTCAATACACAAATAACTCTTGATTGCAAATATATTTTCAAAATTGTCTATGAGAGTCAGTGAGATGACTAGCTAGATTTAGGTTCCACTCACTCTCACTGAATTGTCAAAAAGAAAAATTGTTGGACATTGGGTATTAGAGTACGATACAACTTACAACCCAAATGAAAAAAAATACACAGATTAAGGATACAATTAAGTCAAGTCAAGAAAAATTTTGACTCTAAAATTACGAATACATAAGACACCGGGAACTTAAATTGGACGTGTATTCCCCAGGCGTTTAAATTCAGAAGCTTTTTGCCAATGAACTGGGCTAGAATCCCTATCTCTTTGACGCTAAGAGATCAGGAGTTTAAGTTCAGCATTAGCTGAAAAATTAAAAATGTCTTGAGATTTGCAAATTACAATTAAAACTAAATTATCAAGGATTTAGAATTAGGACATTGGCATTCATTGGATGGGATTTGAAATTAAATTTCTGGGTGTTCCTGTTTAAGAATTTTCCATTTTTTTGTGTGTTGAAAACGCTATCACATACTTACTTGTCTTTAACTAAGATTTTTTAAAGATTCAGAAAGAAGATAGTAAAGTGTCTCATATTCGTGTAATGCTATGGACATTGGACTTTATGAGATAGAGCTCTACGTGAATTATCTTTTCGCACAACTTTTGTGTCCATACCGAGTTACTGGTTATTTATGAAGTTATTCTTACTGAAGTTATTTAAACTGGTTTATTACGGTGGCAGCCAAAATTCCGAAAGCCAAAATCCCGAAAGCCAAAATCCCGAACGCCAAAATCCCGAAAGGGCCAAAATCCCGAAAGCCAAAATCCCGAAAGCCAAAATCCCGAATTTTTAAAATCCTGAAAGGGATGAAATTATATGGATGAAAATGTTTAGAATAATTTCCCAAGGCACAGAAGATTTCCCTTTGCCTCCAGCAAGCGCGAGTGCAATCGTGGGAGTAGCTATGATACTTTTAAGAATTCGGGATTTTGGCTTTCGGGATTTTGACCGGGACCCGTTTATTACACTGTGCAACAGTGATTTTGTCCCTGGGTTCTCATGCTATTATTTCTATTGCTAGGGTCAAATCATTTAAAAAAAAAACTTATCATATTGATTTCATTTCAAAAAAACGGTTTTTGCCGTTTTTTTGATACTTGGGTGCCTATATCTCCGATTTTGATGAACTCGATGAACTGATTTTTTTCTTAATATGGGAACATTTGTTCCCCTTTACATGCCCGATAATCCTTTATAGATGGAGTTCGTACAACTGACACCCCTAATTTCAGCAACATATTTATAGTTTATTTTATTAATTTAGAATAGGAGGGAAGTGATTTTAGACATGAACACTATTTCATTGAATTTATTGGAGTTTATTTTATTTTTTCAGTATAAATGATTTATTTTGTGGAATATGTGGCTCAAATACTCAATGGCAATTTTGCTGAGTGTATCAAGTCAGTCTTACCAGAAATTTAAGGAAATATTAGAATATCTTAGAATATTTTCTAAGATTTATACTTGGAAAGATTTTGAAGAACATTTACCAAAATTCACACCGGAAGTGTTGCCAAAACTATTATTAAGTTCCATCTCTCCTCAACCCCCAAATACATGTATTCTTATGGCAAAATAAAAATTTTTGGCCATTTTTCAGACATCCAAAAAATTCAATTTCAATTTTCTCGTACAATTTTAAAGGTAAAAAGCTGTAACTTAGGGGTTTTCATTAGAATGTTGAAGGGCACAAAAGACCAAATGAGGTGGAGATCGTGCATAGGGTGTAGGCAGGAGGCGAAGTGGTCCATCTATCCTACTGTTCCAACTCTCCTCGAATAACTATATGCATTATAACTAGCGGCGAGAATACGTATTTTCCGTTTTTTAAAAGTAAGGGCCTTGACCACCTTGACAGACCTGAGGATTAGCCGAGAGACGGCCTAGCGTAATTATATTAGAAATAATGGTCAAACTACACTTTGATCATTTTCCATTAAGTCGTCTCTCGGCTTAAGTCGTGAGTGTGTTTAGGCAAGGCATAACATGGATATTCGTTAGTGATAGATTGCTCTACTTTTTACTATCACATTCAGTAAAAGCTGAAAATAGTAATTTTGCTAATTTTGAAAGACAAGAATCTTGACTAAAAACTTTTTACTTCAGGGAAGGCGTAGAGTTATCAGAAAGTCTTCTGGTGTACGATGAGGAGACTCGTGGATCTGGTGATGATCCTATGGATACTTGAGCCCTTTCAGACTGCTATTGTACCTCCACCATGGGCTGATCCTGCCAGAAATCCCTGTGCTGCTCGTCCTGGTGGTTGGCAATTGCTCTTCTGGCCACCACTTCAACAGTGCTTTCGCATCTTTCAGCTGGGATTTCCATGTCCAGACACAATGGAACTGAGTCCTTCTCCATCGGGAGTTGGAGCAGAGTGTCGGTGCCCACCAGGGACTGCTCAAAGTCCGCTCACAGCACGATGTCATCGTCTCTTTGCACAAGATCCCTGTGATGCTGGTCAATTTTTTGCCCCTCGGCAAGATCCTCCGCTCAAATCGATGGCAAAGATATCAAGGGGTAGATGGGGAGCTTGTCGAACTCCTGGAGACTGTAGCGATGGAGAGATCTTCTGGCCAGCAGATGGGAAGTGTTATGGCAAGCTGACGAGAGGCCCTTGTCCACGAGGAAAACTCCTCACAGCAGCAAAAGTATAAAGAATTCTTTAGTCTTTGCGAAATATTTTTTGTAGTTTCCTTTCAACCTTTTAGGACAATTTGGCTGAGTGTCATTGTCAAGCTTCTGGCCATTTAGCGCCTTTCTTTCATCTCGCAGATGAACTGTGCTACGAACACTTTACCCGCGGTCCTTGTCCAGAGGGAGATCTTTTTTTGCCTAGTGGAGAATGTGGTTGTCGGAGAGATTTGCCACAATTTCACACAGAATCTGGACAGTGCTTTGAATTGGGCGCACCTGGACCCTGTCCAGGAGGACATGTCTTTCAGATAGAGGAAGGCGGTTCCGGAGGACAGTGCAGATGCCGTGAAGGAAATGTTCTGTGGTCAGAAGATGGATTGTGCTATAGAGCGTTTACTCGAGGTCCCTGTGAAGCTGGAGAATTTCTCATGGCTTCCAATTCCACTTGCGTGAAGAATCCCTGCGCTAAGGGTGAACTGTTCTTTCCAGCTGATGCTTCCTGCTATCGAATTGGAACCCAAGGACCGTGTACTCTCCATTCAGTGATTGTTTTTGATTTCACTGCTCGACCTTCAATTGACGGGGTATCCTACAACGGAGTATGTGGTTGTGCAGGGATTGTCACCACTCTCTCCCAGACCTGCTCAGAGAGAGAACCTCAAGCCAGTGCTTGTCGAGGAACTCCGGGGATGGCTGAGGTGGCTGGAGAGTGTCACAAACTTTATACCCGAGGGCCCTGTGGGCCAGGAGAATGGCTAGAACCAGCAAAGGGAGCTAATGGAAGAGCAACTTGTGAATGCAAACCAGAGTATCAGAGATTTGAGACAGCCAATGGGGTCAGAGGATGTCATGCTCCCAGCGTCGGCATCGCCAGGTATCTCAATAGACGCATTCAGAGTAAAGCCGAGAAGATTGCCTTAAGGCAAAAAATCCCCATTAATTCCTCCATTTGAGTTTAATTCTTTCTCATTTCTTCAGAGGTTGTGGTTCGGATTAGTGGAAGGTTCATTTGCAATTACAAGGAGTGATCAAATACGATCAATACGTTATGTAGCAACAATAATTATTAGATTATTTTTCGTGCTATAAACTCATTTTCAATATGGTTACTCAACGATACGATAGGAATGTTTGAATTGTTTTGCTCTATAAATTTTGGAATTGTGGTGGCGAAAAGCAATGTTTTTAATTTTGTAATTTTATCGTCATTCTTATGCACCAACGCACAGAATATAACTTTTGATCTCTCTCACTCTCATTGAAATTTGTAAACATGTTTGTTTTGATGTTTGTGACATTTCAGTGAGAGTGAGTGAAATCTAGATCTAGTCATCTCGCTCTCTCTCATAGAAAATTATGAAAACATATTTACAAACAAAAGTTATTG